>NC_081413.1:336283301-336644134 GCF_030272615.1 Cryptomeria japonica | reverse complement strand
AATTTAGCTAATTCAAGCTTTTGCTCTAGCTTGACAAAGCTCTTATTGAATTTGGCAAGTTTTTCCTTTGACTCAGTGAGTTCTTTGGAAATGGCAGCATTGGATTCCTTCAAGGTTGCATTCTCAGAGATAGCCATGTTTAGTTCACCTTGCACTTCTTCTTTTTCCATTTTGCTTCCATAAAGACGAGCGGTAAGTGCACTGATCTCTTGCTTCAGCTTGGAGATCTCATGATCTTTGTCTTTTACGAGATCTTCAGCTTTCCTTTGGTTCTCAAGCTCTTGACACATTCTGATGGTTAGGCCTTCAAGTTCCCTTCTTAGGTTGGCATTGGACTCATTCAGTTTTTCAACTTCTTGAATTAGGGTTTCCATGTCCGCTTCATCAGAAGAGTTTTTTTCAATTAGCTCCATTAGTTTTTCAGCATGCTCTCTTCTTTTTGCTTGAGAGGCCTTATATTTGACCATAAGTTCATCATAGGCTTTCTCAGACTAAGTGAGCCAATGAGTAAGTTCCCTCATAGTGTATTCCCCCATATCTCTTTCCAAGTGGTTAGACTTATAGAAAGGTTGGCTCTGATACCAATTGATGAATACTAAGAGGGGGGGTGAATTAGTATACCAAAAAATAATGTACTTAAACACTTTAATAGTCTAGCAGGAAACTGGTAAAACAGTTTAGCAAACAAACCAGTTAATACACATGCAAAGCAAATAGAAAATAATGCATTCACCCACATAAGCACAATCACCATAACACAAGAGATTTTGACGTGGAAACCCAAATGGGAAAAACCGCGGTGAGATGAAACTCACAAGTAACTATCTGCAGAATAGTAACCAGACCGGTTAAGGTCATACAATGTTCTTTACCAGAATAGATCCTATTAGGAATCTCAATCTGTGTTAGGAGATAAGTCCGATTAAAGACTACCTTGTGAGAGAATTTTAGATCCACAGATGTGAACCACCTTGTTAGAGGATTTACAAAGGCTTTTCTGGGCCTACCCGGTTAAGGGTTTCTAACTTATCAAAGATGTGAGTAATCAACAAGTGAATGATCTAGAAAATGGCACAGTCTACTTGATTAGATCCATTGTAGCTCATAGCTAATGCATTTCAGCATTACTTCAATCTTCAGTAACTCCTTACTCTGTTACAACTCACAGACTTGATCTTCTCATTTAAGATCGCACATTCAAAAGATTTTCCAACCACTACAAAACCTAACAGCTATACTCGCATACTCTCTCTTACAAAACCCTAGACATGATGTCCTTAAAAGGAATCTGATTTCATGTCGGTCCAATAGGATTTCATTACAAGTTCCTAGGTTCATTGTATCTAGACACATTTGATAACACAGCACAAAAACACCATCAAAGTGTTGGTGGATGGTAACTCATCACAAAAATATACCGGTTGGTAACTCATCACAGAGTATTACCAGTTTGTCCAACCTTCCGGTTATCGGTTGGTGACTCAGAGTAATACCAATTTAATGGATTATCGGTTGACAAAAATTGAAGACTGAGAAAAATATAATTTCTGCTTCTGGCTCCTTTGCTCCGCTCCGCTTGAGATCCTTAAACTGCTTGATCTCTCTATGCCACTTGGGTCTTTATACCGCTTGAGATCGATAAACACTTTTTGCATAACAACAGTAGTCTAAAGACTACAACATGATACCGGTTTGGAACAATTAACGGTTGAGCACAATTCATACATTCTCAAAGTGATCTCATAGCAAGTGTGTGTCCATCAATGACAATCACAACATTATCATCAAAATGCCAACAATGTAGTTCCCTCAAGGAGAGAGATATTCTATCTTGGGGTCCTAATCCAAAAGGCAAGTTTTCTATTGCTGAAGGTTATGCTCAGCTTGATAGGCAATTGCATGGCCTGACGGATGTTCCGTGGTGGAAGAAGGTCTGGAATAGCTATTCTTGGCCAAAATGTAATTTCTTCATATGGCTGGTTGCTCAGAGGAAATGCCTCACGTGGGAGAATCTTCGTAAGAGAAGCTTCCAGGGATCATCTATCTGTTATCTTTGTATTCATAATGAGGAAGACTGCTCCCACTTTTTTTTTCTATACCCTTTCTCTAGGGATATTTGGCACAAGTGGTGGGAGGCTTGGCAACATGCTTGTTTTCATGCTACCTCCTTAATTGAATTTTGGGATAGCTTGGGCAGATCCCCCACAAAGACCTCTTTTCTTCAAGTGGCCTGGGCTATTGGGCCAGCTCTTATTATCTGGAATTTATGGTTGGGAAGGAATCGGAGGGTCTTTTGTGATTCACATATAGGGAGTTCTCAGTTGTGGCAGAAGATAGTTAATAGGCTTCAGGAGACAATCTCAGCTAAATGCAATTTGTCTGAAAATGTTGATCCACGTGATTATTCTATTGTAAGGAATTTGCAATTGGAAAACATTAAAATAGACTGTGCTGTTGGAAATAGATCTCATCATGCAAAGCAGCGGATAAGTAGAGATGAAAGGTGGATTCCCCCTCCTATGGGAATCTTAAAAATTAATACTGATGGCTCTTCCCATGGGAATCCTGGACATGCAGTTATTGGAGGTATAGGTAGAGGTGATGATGGTTGTGCAAGTTTTTTCTTCTCTATTTATATAGGGCAGCACTCCAACAATCTTATGGAGGCCCTAGCTATTAAGATTGTTGTTGAGAGAGGTTGTTCTTTATGATGGAGGAAGATTATTTGTGAGTCAGACTCTCAGATTGTTGTGGACATGTTGAACAAACAAAATCTAAATGATGTGAGTTGGGAATTAGCTTCTGTGGTCAGACAGATTTTACAAATGTGTAACACATTGGAATTTGTCTCCTTTTGTCATATTCCCAGGGAGTGGAATAGAGTGGCTGATTGTTTGGCCAAGTGGGCTTCAGAGCATGTTGATGGTTGGGATTTTAGTAGAAGGGATGGTATACCTCATGATTATCTTGAAAATTTAGATAGGTTAATGCTTGAAGATAGGATGATGCAAGAGCACCCTGTGGTGTAGGATCAATTTCCCTTTTATGTTTGTTTCATTTTCATTGTCATTTTTGAGGCCCTTCGAGGCTTTGGATGAGCCTAGTTTTTTGTGTAAGAACATCATCTTTGTGAGGGCTTTCCAAAAAGGTATTATCATTGGAAATCCAATGGTCGAATCTATTGCTATGGTCACTGGACTTTGTAGTGGTGGTGTTGGTGGTTCCTTTAGGATCCTTTTAGTTTTTTTTGTTGTCTTGGTGGCCCTGAGGCCTCTTCTCTATAATTCTTTGATTTCTGAATAAATCTTTACCCCCTTTTTTCAAAATAAAAATAAAAATGCAAATGTTTATTTCTCATGCAATTATATGAATGCAAATAAATATATAATGAAATGCATGGATCTATATAAGATTCTCGTGTATGCAACTAACATCTCAATACATAAGTACTTGATCGGAGAAACGATGATGAAAAAAGGGTGAAAAAAGGAGTACCACTTGGTCGAGAAATGTCGATTGCTTCAGACTCTCATTCAAAAGATAAAGAGATCATTGTTATCATGTTGAAATCACTTGAAATAAAATTTAGAATGAATGCAACTTAAAATTAATCATTGGATTTGGTATGCTTAATTATCATCATTGAGCCCTTTTATAAATAGAGTTCCTTCCTTTTTATATGCAATGATCGATTATCTTGTCTGCAATGACCCTTTTATCATTCATATCCTTGGATATATTACACATGCATCTAGATTGCACATTAAAGAAATTCCCTCAAAACAAACAAAGAAATGACTCCAACCTCCCTGTAGCATACAAATAAGCGGAGTCGAGGTATGTGTGGCGATTTCACCTTGATGTGAAGGCACTTATCACAGACACCCAACTTATTAGATGTTTCCAAATCATCGGAATCACTCTTACAAGCAGAAAACAAAGAAAAAGTATTATGCCCCCAATCCTTGCTCCTCTTAGTCAAGATAGACTTCCTCAAGTTACTTAGAGGGAATAATAACAAAAACCAATTTAAAAGACAACACACAAAGAAAATTTCAATCATATCTCAAACAGTTTAAAGATTGTTTTTAGTAGTCTTGTTTTGCTTGTTTACTCAGTGATAAAACTCGACGGTAGTGTGGAGATAGGTGACTGACTCAGATTGGATAACTTGGTACTATCAACAGAAAGATGGGTTGGTTAAACTGCTTAGGACATTTATATTGATTGATCAATTACCCTAAGACTAGGACATTGATTGGTTTCAAGCCATGAGGGTTCCAAAAGAACCAGGATGACACAAAAGTGACTAAAAGATATGTACAAGCTAAAGCAAAGATGTAACACTTCAGTACAATAGATAAGACTAACCTCGATAAAATCCAGCAGTCATACTGATCTATGTCATTGTTTTGATTTGATCATTGATAGGGATGTCTGGTTTCAAAGAGTAAGTACCATGTATAAGACCGATTTGTCTGGTTTTGAGTGTACCCTTCCTTGTATAAGACATGTTGATGTTTGATAGAGTTTGATAGATAGATTAACAAGACATGCGATAAGTTTGATTGCAGACTTTGAGAGTTTGTCTGTTGCTGATTTGGTTTGATGCATGGTCTATGTTTTCTTTCTTTGATTTTTCAGTTTTTGATTTTACGAGTTTTTTATTTTTTTAAGGATTTTTTTTTGACATTTTATGATTTTTTGGATATATTTTTAAAGGACTTTATGATTTTTATAATTTTTTTATTTTTTCCATCTATTCCCCTAGTATACAGACCTATATGACATAATCATCTGCATAATTCATGTGGAGACAACGAATTTTTGATATGACCTATGTTAATGCAATATGCATGATGAATTGTCTTTATAATTCCTTTAAATGGTTATATGTTTTAGTGCGAAAGTGAAACCTTTTTGGGATATTTACTATGTTGGAGGATTTTGGTGTTTAATTTGTCAAGAGTAATTCTCGAGTTTATATTGGAATGTTTTTGAATGCAAGTTAATCATGCAAGTTAAGTGTAAGTGTTGATTATGGCTTAACTTGCTTTGTTCCATCACGGGGTCACATCTTGTGAGTTGACCAAATTGTGTTATATTACCTCCAGTTGGTTAAACCTAGGTGGAAGGGTTTGTGTGTCCAAGTGCATTTATTCAGTTGTGTTTGAACTCCCTGTGTATTGTTGGATTTTATGTTTTGCATTGGAGTTCTTTTGGGTTTGTGTAGTGTCATAAGGAAGAGTGGCTTCCGAGTGGGGGTCGGGCCCAAAGTGGCTGACAGCATAATCCCCTCAGAAGTTGGATAATTAAGTGATAACCTAATAATATATTAGGGGGTTTGGGTAGCTTAAATACTAATCAAAGTTAATTATACATCGCTCATGGTTGAGTGCTCCTACAGACTCTAGATGTAGTGGGAAGACCAAGAATGGCAAAACCAACAACCTTGTCCTCACAAAAGGTTTGTTGGGTCCAAATGAGACTTGGATGGGGTCGGGGGTTTGGGGGAGGCTACCAGGATAACCCGGGATAGGGGTTAGGGCCTATGAATGCCTTCTAGGATAACCATTCCAAGCTATGTGATGACACTCTTCCCTTATTTTCACTGATGTGTAGTCTTGTTGATGTCAACTGGAGTATTATTGTGGAGTCATACTTGTGTCTGTATGTTTTATGTGGTTACCCGACGTAATATTTAGACCATGTGTGCATTCTTTGTGGTATACGAGAGGATCTTATTACTATCTCCTAGCATGATGGGGTGGTTCCTTTATGGGCCACATGGTAAGGTGGTAGTGCCACTTTCCATCAGGTGTTTGTTCCTTTCTTGCAAGGGTTGGCTTCGCAGATGTTCTAGTTGTTCTTGAGGATTTGATCATCTTGTAGTACCCCTTTCTCAATCAGACTTTTAGACTCAGGTTTGACTTTTTCAGTGGATAAATTATTGTGATATTTTATTTAGACTTTATGCGATGTTGTTATATACTTTTATTTAAGTTGCAGTGTATGTTTTCATGCGGTATTTCCTTATTGATAGTTAAATGCGATTTTATTGGATTACTGACATGGACTGAAACATTTAATTCATATGTGTGATGAGTTATATTCATGTATTGTGTTTGTAAGTGTATGGGGTACGAGGGGATGATTTTCGTTCACTCACTTCGGTGAGATAGGGAACGCCATGATTCTCCTTCACCAGTATGTTTTATGTGATTGTATATATATACACATGTAGTTCGTTGATGTAGAGAATTGCAGGTACAAGTACCATGTAGGTACGGGGTATCGTCTCCACCTAGCTTCACAGGTCCGAGTGTACCTTACTGCTCCTATGCAAGTGGAGGAGATAGTCCTAAGACCTATATTTTACCCTAGTCGTGCTCAAAGTGAGCATCGCTAGTCACCCAAAAGTCCCCTATGTTGGTATGCGGGTCGTGTATTTGTTTGATTTATGTAGTTGCGTAATATGCATTTGGTGGAATTGATTATTACATTTTAAAGTGTTTAATTAGATTAAATATGTTATTATGCTTTGGTAAATAAAAGAGATTAATTTAAATAGTACCCCATTATATATTTAATTGATAAATCAAATTGTTTAAATCTTATTGCTAGCAAATTTGATTAAATGTGATTTTCAAAATTGTGAATTAAATCCCTTGTATGCATTTTGGAAAAGTTATAGAATCAAAATAAATAAAATAACCTTTGTTTGACTTTTGAAATAGAATTTGAGTTTTATTTAATTTGGGAAAATAAATTGGAGAGAATAGACTTTTTTTAAAATTTACTTTTTGAGGCATGAATGTGATTGGCTGAGAAAAATTTCAAACTAAAATAGTTTTAGGTTAAAAATTTTCTATTTCTACCGTGCTCTTCACAGGAAGGAGAAGCCAGCTTGTTGTGAAGAAATTTGGTCTTCATCTGGTGGAGGAAATTTTCTTAGTGGGACGAATCAGCTCATCTCAACTGGTCATCTAGGATAGCTATTGAGGTTGGTTGGGAAAACCTTTGTTTTAAATTTCTTGTTTTGAGAAATTATACATGTGTGTGATTGTTTTTAAAGATTTGTATTTTGCAACCAAATTTGATTTATGGTTGAAAGGAGTAGGATGGAATTTTAATTTGGAAGTTAAATCCACTTTGTGTCTTTCCCAATCAATTTCTTGATTGTTGAAATTAGTGAAATTAAAAAAAAATTGGGGGTTCTTTGTGTGTTTGAAAACTCAAAATATTTCTTTTGGAAACATACAATTTGATTGTAAGAAGTAAAATGAGATATATTTTCATGGAATTGGCATGGATAGTGTTTAGATTTTGTCCAATTTTACACTTTTGAGAGGTTATGCTGGCAAAATTTTGCCAAATGTTGGTAATTTTGTTGATTGGTAAATTGTTTTTCTCTCAGAATTATTTTTTTCTGAGTTTGCATTCCAAAATTTAATTGGAAAGAAAGTATTGTTATTTTCTTGATGATTGAATCAAGAAATTTGTCTTTAACTTTTTAAAAAATTTATATTTTTGTTCTCGTTTTGTTGGCCCCTGTGAGTAGTCAAGGTGCTTGATTGGGGGCTTGTGGAAGCCATGACTGTGGCTACCCAAAACCATAACAGTCATGGGTGTGGATTTCCACAGCCGCAAGTTGTGGCTGCCCATAGTCTTGTGCATACTGTGGTTGCCCACAGCCTTGCGCAGGCTGTGGGAAAGGGGGAGCGATGGGACCCGTAGGGTGGGCCATCGTCCCCGTTCTTTTAGTTTTTTTTATTATTAACTTTTTTTTATATAAATAAATTAAATTTAACTTTTATTTAATTTATTTAATTTTAATAATATTTTAATTATAATATATTAGATATTATTATTTATATATATTAATAATTTAATATTATTATATAACTTTGTTATTAAGAGTTAAATATTTGTTGTTAATATTAATTTTATAATGGTTATAATATGATATATATTTATATTTTATGGATTTTAATATTCGTATATATATATATATATATATATATATATATATATATATATATATATGTATGTATGTATATATATATATATATATATATGTATATATGTATATATATATATATACATATATACATATATATATATATATACATATATATATATATATACATATATACATATATATGATTTGGATTTGAGTATTATCTTTGGGAGTTGCTTGATTATATTAATATGGTTTATATTGATAGAATTTATTATTATTGAAATAGTGAAATTATGTCTGTTTTTTTTAATCAATTTTGTAAACATAGCAAGATAGGCCAAATGAGATGGATAGAAGAACAATGTGACCTAATTTCTTATATATATATATATATATTGCTATCATGATGCTATTTCCTATTTGCTTATGTTCTTGGCTTGTAATGAGTTGTAAAGTTATTAATTTAGTTGCTTATACAAACTATTGTGTTGTTTTTCTATGATGGCCCTGTTTCATAAATTGAGTGTAATCTTTAGTATCTCAACCTAGGTGGTTAAGTTTTGTGAACAGTGAACTGTTCTATGTCTGAACTCTTGTGTAGGCATGATTTTTGTGCATCATGTCTTAGGGTTTAGTTGAGAATGTGTAGTGTCATAAGGGAGAGTGGCTTTCATTTGAGGGTAACGCCCAAAGGGGTAGTAGGGTAACCCATCAAAAGTTTGCTTAAAAATTGATAACTTAATAAATTATTAGGGGGTTTAGTAGATGAAACACTAAGTAAGATAATTATGCCTTGCTCATGGTTGCGTGCTAGTACAGACTCAGGATGCAGCGAGAAGGCTTGGAATGGCAAACCAAAAACCTTGTCCTCACGAAAGGATTCTTTGGGTCCACATGAGACTTGGATGGGGCCGAGGGTTCGGGAGAGGTTACCAGGGTAACCTATGATGGGGGTCGGGACCTATGGAGGCCTGCCAAGGTAACCATACCAAGCTATGTGATGACACTCTTCCCTTATGGTCACTAGTGTATAGTCTTGTTGATTTCACCTGTTATGATGTGGAGTCACATTCTGTGAGTTTCTATCTGTTAGTTGATCCGATGTTTTGTGAAACCATGTATTATTTCCTTTGCTTGCTAGTGGGTATTAGTGTTATCTCCTTGCATAAAGGGGTGGTTCTTTTGAGCCACATGGTTGGGTGGTAGTGCCACTTTCCATCGGTATCATGTTCGCTTCCTTCTTGCAAGGGTTGTCTTTGTAGGTGTTCCAACTGCTCCTTGGACTTGTTCATCTTCGTGTTCCAATTGGATTCCTTTTTAATTTGTGGATCCATTGTTGTACCTATTTGAACCTTATGAGTTCAGTTGTATCATTGTATTATTATGCCTTCTCGGCATGTTGTAAATTATGTAAATCATTATATGATCTTTATTTAATTCTTATGTCATCCTGTAATTTAAATGTAATGTGTTGGAGATATTATAAGTTGACAAATTTTGTAATGGTAACTATGAGGTTATTGAATGTTGTATTGTAGTTAACTAGATATATGTAATTGAAGCATATCTAATTCAGTTCTTTAAATGAATGTCATTGTAATATATTAGGGATAGTTAACATGCATCATAAGTGGTTAAGTGAATCTTAAGCTTTCAGTTTATTTTTGAGGTAATATTCATTGAAAACCCTTTAGGATTTGGATAAGCCTTCCACTTGTGTATTTAACCAATGCAATGTTATAACTTATGCACCTTAATAATATCTTATGTTTAAAAAAAAAAAAATTCCAATTTTATTCCTTTGTTTTAGTGTTATCCTTTTGGGTTTCTTGGTGGGGCATTACATTTGGTATTAGAGCCCATGTTTCAACACTGGGTACTCTGGTTTTAAATTGAGCCAATTCAACTTGACCTTTTGTTAGGTCTTAATGTTTGTGTTTCCCTGGTTAGTATCCTTGTTGTAGATCTAAACTTCTTCTCTTGTGTAGTGTTAGGATTATGGCAAGGAAAGCCAAAGGTGGTGGTCATGGCGGTGGTCGCAATCTAGGTAGAGGTGGGGGACATGACCGAAGTTCAGTTCATCATAGTCCTTCACCACAACCCACTCATGAGAGTGTAGAGAAGGATCAGTCTTTGTATCAGAGTGAGAAACACATAAAGGAGTATATTCTCGAAAGGGAGGAGCTGAGATAGATGTTTCAGGAAGTGTTAGCCAAACTTGGCCCCAGACCTGAGGCTGAGCAGCCTAGCCATTCTCAGATGGAAGAGTCTCACCAATAGAATCTTGAGAAGAGACAGAGAGAGGACTCCCAAGAGGAGAGAGGTCCCAGTGGACCAGGATTCAGTTATTTTGGGGCACATGAGAGATTTGATGAGATCTCATCCTCCTTACTTTGACGGTTTGGGTACTGGACTTGAGACAGAGACTTGGTTGATTAGTTTGGATAGATGTTTTTCCATGCATCTGTATGGCAGCAATACCAAGGTGAGATACACCATCATGCATCTCAAGAGGTTTACTTTTATTTGGTGGTGGTTTGAGGAAGAGAGGATCGGTTTAAACATTAACATTGTGTCTTGGGAGATTTTCCAAGAGAGATTTAGGGCACTCTTTCTCTCAGCTCAGTGGAGACAGTGTTAGGCAGTATGTTGGTATTGGAAATAATGAGGCTATGTTAGCTAGTACTTCTTGAGAAGTCTAAATGACCGCATTAGTGGAGGAGTGAGAGTATTTGAGCCTGTTTCAGCAAAAATAGTCATGGCGAAAACCAGGCTAGTAGAGCATAATCTTGGTCGTGCTCACGATAGTTGGTCTGGAGTATAGATTGGGAGTGTGCCTTAAAGTGGTTCTAGAGTTAGAGGGAATTAGTCTTAGACTTGTGCACCTTTTAGGAGTTTTCAGGCACCCGCTAAGGGTGGGCAACAGTAGTAGCAGAGTTTTCAGTTGAGGCCGAAGTAGTTTCAGGTCCAACAAGGTGGCAAATCTCAGTCTAAGAAGAATAGGAATTGGCAGAGGAATAGGCAGAGTTTCCTAGGGCAGTCCTCTCAGGGTGCTTCACAAGCCCCTAGTAGGGGAAGTTTCCAGCAGTCCAATGGGCAGTCTAGAGGTAGAGGACCTAGTAGGGGAGCTTGTTTCTCCTATGGTCAACTTGGCCACATAGCCTCTCAGTGTCCTCAGCGTTCTCATTAGACAGGTAGTTAGAGACCAACAATGTCAGAGCCAATAGTGGGGGATGTAGGTAGATCCCATAGAGTTTTTGTGGTTGTTGATGACCACCAAGCCGAGCACTAGGGTACAGTGATCAAGACTATAGGTGTGTTGGGTGGTATTTTTATCTCTGTACTATTTGACTTTGGTGCTTTTGATTCTTTCATTTCTTCCTCCATTGTGGAGCGGTGTGGGCTTGCGTCTACTAGATAGGCAAATAAGTGGCAAGTAGAATTGGTTACTAGTTTGTGTGTGACCGTAGATTCCTTCATTCCCAGTTGTGAGTTAGACATAGGACCCTTTGTTACTTTAGTTGACCTTCGAGTCATTCCTTTGGGGTTTTATGGAGTTTTTTGGGGGATGGATTGGTTAGCATCTCACAGTGCACGTGTAGACTGTCGTCAGAAGATAGTGGAGTGTTTAGATGATCATGGTAGGAAAGTTGGGATCATTGGGGTTCAGAGACCGATATCCTTAAATATGATTTCCACTATGCAACTTAAGTGGTGTATGCGTCAAGGATGTCATCTTTTTGCAGTTTCTCTTGAGGATGTGGATGAGGAAAAGAGTTGAGAAATCTCTCTTGATGGTCACCCTATTCTTCGAGAGTATGTTGATGTGTTTCCTATGGATATTCCCGATATGCCCCCGAAGCGAGACATAGACTTTCACATTGACTTGGTTCCTGGTGCGGAACCTATTTGGAGAGCACCATATCAGATGACCACTCAGAAGTTGAGTGAGTTGAAGTTGCAGATGGAGGAATTGATGGCCAAGGGGTTCATTCGTCCGAGTGTTTCTTCCATGGGGTGAGCCAGTTATCTTCGTTAAGAATAAGAATGGTTATCTTTGGTTATGTATTGATTACCGACAGTTGAATAAGGTAACCATCAGGAATTGTTATCCATTGCCTCGAATAGATGATCTTTTTTATCAGGTAAAGGGAGCCAAGGTGTCCTCTAAGATTGATCTCAAATGTGGGTATCATCAGTTGCACATTCATGATGCAGATACTTACAGAACTACTTTTGTACCCTTTATGGTCACTATGAGTTCACAATGATTACATTTGGATTGACGAATGTGCCTTTAGTTTTCATGACCCTCATGAATGGGGTTTTCCGCACCTACCTTGATCATTTTGTCCTTGTGTTCTTAGATGAAATTTTGATTTATTCTATATCTATGGAAGAGCATGAGGGCCACATGCAATAGGTATTGCAGTGCTTGAGGTAGAATCAACTTTATGCCAACTTGGAGAAGTGTGATTTCTTCCAATATAAGGTGAACTATCTTGGTCATGTAGCTTCAGGAGAAGGTGTATCTGTGGATCCTTCTAAGATCCAAGCCATTGTAGATTGGCCAGCACCAACCAATGTTTTTGAGGTTTGAAGTTTTATGGGTTTGGCCAGATATTACCATCGCTTTGTTCAGAGTTTTTCCCAGATATGTCACCCGATCACTTCTCTTCAGAGGAAACGGAAGAATTTTTTCTGGTCAGAATAGTGTGAGACAACTTTTTGTACCTTGAAGGAACTCCTTGTTAGTGCTCTGATTTTTGTAGTTCCTGATCCATCCAGAGATTTTATGGTTTACACGGATGCCTCTTTAGAAGGCATAGGAGCAGTGCTTATGCAGGATGGTTGTGTGGTAGCCTATGAGTCTTGCAAATCAAGGACCACGAGTTGAACTTTCCAGTTCATGACTTAGAGTTGGCAGCTGTAGTTCATGCTTTAGTCAGATGGCAACATTTTGTGTTGGGGGGTCAGTTTGAGATGCATAGTGATCATCGTAGTTTGCAGTATATTTTCACGCAGCGGAACTTGAATGCTTGACATCAAAGATGGATGGAATTCCTCTATGAGTATTATTTTGAGGTTTGATATATTCAGGGGAAAGAGAATGTAGTAGCAGATGCTTTGATCCGTAGGCGACATGAGGTTGCAGCATTGTCCCTTGGGGTGGATTTGAGAGAGAGAAATCTTGGTATTCTTCCTCAGGACACCTATTATTAGGATGTTAGAGTCGTGACTGAGACCCAAGAGGGTAGATTTTCTGGATATAACCTTGAGGCAGTTGGTCTTCTTCGACATCTTGGATGGATCTATGTACCTCCTTTGGATGGACTTCATATTTTGATCATGACTGAGGCCTATCGTGCACCTTATTCGGCACATTCTAGTGTCAAGAAGGTGCACGCATATCTTAGATAGATATATCATTGGGCTAGGATGAAACATGACATTTTTTATTTTGTGTCGAAGTGTTTAGAATAGCAGTGGGTAAAGGTGGAGCATCAACACCCTGCAGGGCTTTTACAACCTAACTTGGTACTGAATTGGAAATGGGATATTATTTCCATGGATTTCATAGTGGGATTGCTTGTTTCTTCACATCGCCATGATGCCATCATGGTCATTGTTGATAGATTGACCAAATTTTTTCATTTTGCTCCTATTCGATCTTCCTATACAGTAGTAGTGGTGGCACAAGTTTTCCTAGAAGATGTGGTGAGGTTGCATGGGATTCCTAGGTGGATCATTTCTGATAGAGATCCTTTCTTTACTTCAATATTGTGGACCTCACTTCAGAATTCTTTGGGGACCAGTTGAACTTAATTTCAGCTTCTCACCCAGAGACAGATGGTTAGACTGAGCATGTGAATCAGGTCTTCGAGGACATGCTTTGCATGTATGTTATGGACCTGCAGTCATATTGGGAGGAATATATATGCCTTGTGGAATTTGCTTATAACAATGGATATCATAGCTCCATAGGCATGTCTCCCTTCCAGGCATTGTATGGTCATCCTTGTTGTACTCCTTTGAGCTAGGATTGGTTAGAGGATAGGGTGCGTTTAGGACCGGATATGCTTCGAGAGATGGAGCAGCAGGTTGAGCAGATTCATGGGCATTTGGTAGCTGCTCAGGATAGGTAGAAGAAGTATGTCGATGTTCATAAAGTGGATCATCATTTTTCTATTGGCAATTGTGTGTTCATGAGAGTACGTCCGTAGAAGAGTCTGATCCATTATGGAAAGGGTTCTAAGTTGGCACCTCATTTTGTTGGCCCTTTTGAGATCCTTGAGAGGATAGGACATGTTGCCTACCGTCTTGCCTTGCCACCGAGCCTATCCTGCATCCACAATGTTTTTCATGTTTCTATTCTTAGACCTTATCATCCTAATGTGACCCATGTTCTTGATTGGATTGCTTTGCATGTTGAGGATGGACAACTTTCCATGGAGCCTGTGCACATTCTACAATGTCAAGATTTGACCCTCAAGGGTTGTACAATCAACCAAGTAAGGGTTCTATGGGACCCAAATGATGAGACCTTGGCAACATGGGAGAATGCAGCGAAGATGAGAGAGCTTTATTCTTATCTATTTTAGGTTTCCAGGAGTAAGTCTAGTTTTGGGGGGGAGAATGTAGTACCCCTTTCTCGATCAAACGTTTAGACTCATGTTTAACTTCAGTTGACTTTTTCAGTGGATACATAACTATGATATTTTATTTAGACTTTATCCGATGTTGTTATATGCTTTTATTTGAGTTGCAGTGTATGTTTTCATGCAGTTTTTCCTTATTGATGGTTAAATGTGATTTTATTGGATTACTGACATGGACTAGAACATTTACTTCATACGTGTGATGAGTTATAAATATGTATCATGTTTTTAAGTGTATGGGGTGAGAGGGGATGATTTTCCTTCATCCACTTTGGTGAGACAGGTAATGTCATGATTCTCCTTCACCGGTATGTTTTTTGTGATTGTATATATATGCACATGTAGTTCATTGATGCAGGGAATTGTAGGTACAAGTAGTGTGTAGGTACGAGGTATCGTCTCCACCTGGCTTCACAGGTCTGAGCGTACCTTACTGATCTGATGGAAGTGGAGGATATAGTCCTAAGACCTACATGTTACCCTAGTCATGCTCAAAGTGAGCATCGTCAGTTGCCTGACAGTCCCCTATGTTGGTATGTGGATCATGTATTTGTTTGATTTATGTAGTTGTGTAATATGCGTTTGGTGGAATTGATTATTACATTTTAAAGTGTTTAATTAGACTAAATATGTCATTATGCTTTGGTAAATAAAAGAGATTAATTTAAATAGTGCCCCTTTATATATTTAATTAATAAATGAAATTGTTTAAATCTTATTGTTAGCAAATTTGAGTAAATGTGATTTTCAAAATTGTGAATTAAATCCCTTGTATGTTTTGGAAAAGTTATAGAAATTAAAATAAATAAAATAACCTCTCTTTGACTTTTGAAATTGAGTTTGATTTTTATTTAATTTGGGAAAATAAATTGGAGAGAATAGACTTTTTTTTAAATTTACTTTTTGAGGCATGAATGTGATTGGTTGAGAAAAAATTCAACCTAAAATAGTTTTAGGTTAATTTTTTTCTATTTCTACCTTGCTCTTCACAAGAAGGAGAAGGCAACTTGTTGTGAAGAAATTTGATCTTCATCTGGTGGAGGAAATTTGCTCAGTGGGAGGAATCAGCTCATCTCAGTTGATCATCCAGGATAGCTATTGAGGTTGGTTGTGAAAACCTTTGTTTTAAATTTCTTGTTTTGAGAAATTATACCTGTGTGTGATTGTTTTTAAAGATTTGTATTTTGCAACCAAATTTGATTTCTGGTTGAAAGGAGTAGGATGGAATTTTAATTTGGAAGTTAAATCCACTTTGTGCCTTTCCCAATCAATTTCTTGATTGTTGAAATTAGTAAAATTTATGAAAAAATGGGGGTTCTCTGTGTGTTTAAAAACTCAAAATATTTCTTTTGGAAACATTCAATTTGATTGTGAAATGTAAAATGAGATATGTTTTCATGGAATTGGCATGGATAGTGTTTGAATTTTGTCCAATTTTACCCTTTTGAGAGGTTATGCTGGCAAAATTTTGCCAAATGTTGGTAATTTTGTTGATTGGTAAATTGTTTTTCTCTCAAAAAAACTTTTTCTGATTTTGCATTCCAAAATTTAATTGGAAAGAAAGTACTGTTATTTTCTTGATGATTGAATCAAGAAATTTGTCTTTTTTAAAAATTTGTATTTTTGTTCTCATTTTGTTGGCCCCTGTGAGTAGCCACGGTGCTTGATTCGGGACCTATGGAAGCCACGACTGTGGCTTCCCAAAGCCGTGACAATCACAGGTGTGGATTTCCATAGCCGTGACTGCCCATGACTATGGATAGACACAACCGTAGGCTCTAGACAATCACAGCCGCAAGTTGTGGCCGCCCACAGTCTTGCGTAGACTATGGTTGCCCACAACCTTGCGCAGGATATGGGAAATGGGGAAGCGGTTGGACCTGCAAGGTGGGCCACCGTCCTCTCCCCATTCTTTAAAAAAAAATTATTATTATTTTTTTTTATATAAATTAAATTAAATTTAACTTTTATTTAATTTTAATGATATTTTTATTATAATATATTAAATATTATTATTTATATATATATATTAATAATTTAATTTTATTATTAAGAGTTAAATATTAGTTGTTAATATTAATTTTATAATGGTTATAATATGATATATATATATAGGTATATATATTTTATTATATATTTTTATAATATTAATATATGATTTGGATTTGAGTATTATCTTTAAGAGTTGTTTTATTATATTAATATGGTTTATTTTAAGATTAACTATCTATCATTTGGAGGATCAATAATTTTTTTAATGAATAATTGATAGAATTTATTATAATTGAAATAATGAAATTATGTCTATTTTTTTTAATCAATTTTGTAAACATAGCAAGATAGGCCAAATTAGACGGATAGAAGAACAATGTGACCTGATTTCTTATATATATTCCTATCATGATGTTATTTCCTATTTTCTTATGTGCTTGGCTCGTAATGAGTTGAAAAGTCATTAATTTAGTTGTTTATGCAAATTATTGTGTTGTTTTCCTATGATGGCCATGTTTCGTAAATTGAGTGTAATCTTCAGTATCTCAACCTAGGTGGTTAGCTTTTGTGAACAGTGAACTATACTGTGTCTGAACTCCTATATAGGCATGATTTTTGTGCGTCATGTCTCAGGGTTCAGTTGAGCTTGTGTAGTGTCATAAGGGAGAGTGGATTTCATTTGGGGGTCACGCCCAAAGTGGTAGCAGGGTAACCCATAGATAGTTTGCTTAAAAAGTGATAACTTAATAAATTATTAGGGGGTTTAGTATATGAAACACTAAGTAAGATAATTATGCCTTGCTTATGGTTGAGTGCTAGTACAGACTCAGGATGTAGCGAGAAGGCCTGGAATGGAAAACCAACAACCTTGTCCTCACGAAAGGATTGTTTGGGTCCACATGAGACTTGGATGGGGCCGGGGGTTGGGGAGAGGTTACCAGGGTAACCCATGATGGGGGCTGGGACCTATGGAGGCCTGACAAGGTAACCATATCAAGCTATGTGATGACACTCTTCCCTTATGGTCACTAGTGTATAGTCTTGTTGATTTCACCTGTTATGATGTGGAGTCATGTTCTGCGAGTTTCTATCTATGAGTTGATCCGATGTTTTGTGAAATTATGTATTCTTTCCTTTGCTTGCTAGTGGGTCTTAGTGCTATCTCCTAGCATGGAGGGGTGGTTCTTTTGAGCCACATGGTTGGGTGGTAGTGCCACTTTCCATCGGTATCATGTTCTCTTCCTTCTTGTGAGGGTTGTCTTTGCAGGTGTTCTAGTTGCTTCTTGGACTTGTTCATCTTCTTGTTCCAATTGGATTCATTTGTACTTCATGGATCCATTGTTGTACCTATTTGAACCTTATGAGTTCAATTGTATCATTGTATTATTATGCCTTCTTGGCATGTTGTAAATTATGTAAATCATTATATGATCATTATTTAATTCTTATGTCATCCTATAATTTAAATGTAATGAGTTTAAAATATTATAAGTTGACAAATTTTGTAATATTAACTATGAGGTTATTGAATGTTGTATTGTAATTAACTAGATGTATGTAATCTTTAGTATGTAATTGAAGCATGTCTAGTTCAGTTCTTTAAATGAATGTCATTACAATTTATTGGGGATAGTTAACATGCATCATAAGTGGTTATGTGAATCTTAAGCTTTTAGTTTCTTTTTGAGGTGATCTTCATTGGAAACCCTTTAGGATTTGGATAAGCCTTTCGCTTGTGTATTTAACCAGTGCAATGTTATAACTTATGCACCTTAATTATATGTTATGTTTTTAAAAAAAAAATTCTGCTTTTATTCCTTTGTTTTAGTGTTATCCTTTTGGGTTTCTTGGCGGGGCATTACACATCTCATGTACTAGTTGGATCCTCTTTGTTCTTCTTGGAGCACTTTTGTATTTCTTGGACCTTATATGGTCGGATGTATCATTTGTTTATGTATGCGTTCATGGGAAGATGCAATTTTGATGTAATCATTATGTACTCTTATGAGACTTGGTGTTATTAATGTAATGTAATTATGATGTAACCTAGGTGATAGATCTTTTATTAGTATGAATGGAATTATGGATTAAATGCAATGTTATGGACTATGATGAATGTAGCTTTCAAAATGTAATGTAAATAAATACAGTTGTATGTATTCAAACATGATTATTGTAATCTCCTAATGAAATGTTAAATGCTATGTTCATGTTGTAACCATTCTACCCTAAGTAAGATTAATCAACCTTATTCTTAATTAGTTTAATTGAGTAATCTTCATTGGAACCCTTTAGGAGTTTAAGTTAAGACTTTCGCTTGTGCAAATTTAAATGCGGTGCTATCTTAATGCGTCTTTTAGTTCAGTAATGTCTAAAAAAAAAAAAAAATACTATTTTCAAGTGTTTTTAGTTTAATCCTTTAGGGTTTCTTGGTGGGGCATTACAATCCCCCCTTTTTTTTTCTGAAAACTAAACATTTTGAAAAAGAAAACAAAATTATTTAAAGAATATTCACATTTACATGTTTATTTGAAATGAAGTCTACTAATTTATTGGCAAATATACAAATCTTTATTTTCTATATGCATAGAAATCTCCTCTATCCAAAATCTGAATCAAATTTCATGAAGAATATGCAAATATTATTTTAACTACACAAATTTACAATAGAAAATGCATGCAAGTGAATTAAATTCTCTTTTTCTTCAGCTACATAAAATCTATTACGAAATGAAAAATACGTGCATGCAAGCAAGAGGGAAAGAGATTTATTTCCTACAATGCATCATAAAAATCCCCTTCCCTTTTCTCATTTTGAAAGAAAACAAGAGAGTAGACAAGAAGGCAACCTGGTTTTGAACAAAGCACTTGTTGAATCGTCTCCAAATCTCCCAAATAAACTTCTTCAAAAGCTTGAAAATCCTACAATACAATGTGACTACAAAATCTTACTACTACTAACATGGTTTTTGCAAGAACTCAAGAAATTACTTTTCCATCAATATAATGAACTCCCTTGTGAAGGATCTTGAATTCAATATATAGAAAAAGAGTCATTTTCCCACTACCAAAGAAATTGATTGATTAGACATTCTTTTCCAAAATAAACTCCATGCAAAATTAGTTATTGTCAAAGTGGGGGTTACATGCAAGAAAATGGAATTTGAAATCCACTTCTACAAACTTCTCATTTTCTCCTATGACATGTGCTCAATTGGTATTTTAAGTAAATAAATAATTTACCAATTAAATTTATGATCTCAAGTGTGTGCCTCCACTATTTAATTTCTTTTATTTAAAAATAATTCCAACCTTATTCAACTTAACATTATAACTAATAATAATCACAAAATGATATGAATAATAACAATAATAATAATAGTAGCAAGTTTTTACCAAGGTAGAGAAAGAGGGTTATGATATAGTTCCTCGGAAGAAGCCTAATAGCTTGAGGGGGATTTGGAAAGGTGAAGAAATGTATTTCAATAGTCTTAGACAAAAGCTTCTTGTTGCACTTGAAGATTTTGATCATTCACAAGCTGAGGTCCGATAGGTGAAAGCAAGCCTTAAGGATGTTGAGAACTTCATTGAATCATTTAAAGATCAATTGAACAAGTTAATGGAGAAGACAAAGGAACTTGTAGATAAGATAAAGGAGAAAGAAAGTCAGAGAATTGATGAAGAATCCTTGAAGGAAAAGACAGAAGAGTGTGAGATATTTTCTAGAGCTAATACGGTCCAGAAGAATGAGATGGAAGACATTGTAATGAGGTTAACAAAGGAGATTGAATAAAGGATGAAGAATGAGGAAAATCTTACTCAGACCCTGAAAGACAAATCTAAAGAGTGTTGTAGAATTGACAATGAGAATGGACAATTGATATGTGACCTTCAAGATGCTAGAGAACATGAGGAAGATCTTGGAAAGTAGATCCTAGTTCTTAAGGTTGATCTTGAAGCTTCAAATGAATACAAAGATAAGTTTCAAATCAGCTTAGCCAAACTAGATGAGATGCTTGGGAATCAAAAGAGTTTTAATGATACACAAGGTCTTGGTTTTGAGAAAGGTGAAAGCTCCAAATCAGCACAACAAAAGAAAAACTCAAGAAAGCCTTCGGTTAGGCAGCCTAATGCTAAAAAAATCAAAGGTAACTATTTTGTCTATAATAAAGTTGGTCATATGGCTAATCAATGTAGAAATAGGATGATCAATAATGGTCCATGTTTTACCAGTCAATGTTTCAAATGCAATAGGTATGGTCATAAGGCAAATGCATGCAGAAGTGTGATGAATAACTGTCAGAATAGGAGAAATGTCAGATGTTATGCATGTGGTATATTTTGACATATTTATAATCAGTGCAGATCAAGAAGAAATCAAATTAATTTTAGACTTATGCAAGGAAATGTGGTTTTCTATGCTTGCATGTGAATGGGAGAGGTCCGAAAGACAAAAGAAAGAATGTGAAGGTATATGAGAAGGGAAAAGAGAAACTTGAAGAGATCAGAGAGTAGATGAAGAAGACTTGGGTGAAGAAGAGTGATAATGATGCATGAAGTGGGTCTACACTTGATTCTGGTGTTGGAACCTCATCCGGTAATTAAGCTAAGGCATCTGGCCTTAAGGGGAGGTTTTCATGAAATATTACAAACCCCCCATTGGAGATTTGTTCCTATTTCCAATAGGTTGCAGAGGTTTGTATGGTGATAATAGATGTTTATGATGGATTTCTGGAAGAGTTTGGGTAGATTTGAAGGTCCATAGAAGGTCTTTGTGAATCACGGAGTATCCAGAAGTATTAGGGTTAAGTGCATTTATTGCGATGAAAAGTTAGGTTGACAATGAATAAAAGGTGACTTAATCACTTTATTTGTCACTTTTCATTCAAAGAGAGAGAGAAGAAGAGTGCGGGAAAGGAGAATTTGTAGAGATTTTGAGCGATATCCAAATTTGGTGTGTGATCTTGCATCCGGTTGAAAGGTATTTAACAGAGAAACTCTTTTCGGTTGAAGTTTGAAATTTAAATTTGATAAGATGGATGCATATGAAACTGCAACTTCTTTGGTTTTTGATATTACTGAACGTGCATGACCAAACTTCAAGAATCATCCATTCATTTCTATTGAAGACGATCCTGAGAGTGTGTTTTTATCGGTGCCCTACAAAGTACTACACATCAAAGAATTCATATGCAGACATCTTCAAATTTTTGTGAGTGTGTAAGGACTTTGTGTATATATGTTAATAGCATTTTTTATTTCCATAATTTTATCTTTGGAATTGTTGTCAAAGGGGGAGTGTAGATTAGTGAAAAAATGTTGGTCTTAGGGAGAGTTATTGATTTTTGGAGTATGGCAGTTAGTTGCAGTGTATATACCTTGGTTGTGTTCCGACACTTAGTCATTTTTTATTGGATGGCCATCAATTCCAAAGAGGGAGATTGTCAACAAGAGACACTACATTGTTGTTCAAATATTGTCATTGATGGTAACTTGAGTCAATTATCCAATCCACAGATCATGATTCATTTATACCGGAAGATTGATTAAGGTTCGGTGAGGTCCGGTGAGAAGAACTGGTCATCCGACAGAGTGTACAGAGTTTTGGTTGGCAATTTAAATGTGTTGATTATTTGGTGTTCCAGATCTCGGAGATGCATTATGGACGTGTAATATGCCTTATTCTAGGTTTATGGCCTCCAGTGTTGAGTCTTGTGTAAATAGAAGTTTCAATAGATAGGTTTTCTGGTAGAACAATGTTCATCGACAGTATCATGTGAAGATTCTTTATGCAGATCATGTAGAGTGATTTTGGCAGTTGTTTGTGTGTTCAAGGTTGTAGAGCTGACATGTGGGAAGTGTGTGGACAATATTTTTTGGTCTGATTGGTTATTTTTGGATCGAATTGAGCCGACTTGGGTAACACATTTCATTTGCATGTTATGCATTTTTGGGTTGACATGAAATAGATTTAATTTGATGTGCAGATATATATATATAGGTGATTGATTTGATCATTTTTTGTATCTGTAATTATGTGTGGTGTGTTTATGAGCAATTGTGCGCAGTTTCACGTGCACAGTGGAAGGATTTGTGCTCTAAATTTCAGCAGAACATAGCAGAGTTGTAGAACAAAGTATTTTGCTTAACCAAAACTATTTTTGGCATTTGTAGATTTTGTTAATCAATTCATACATTCCAATAATTATGTGTAATCATTTTGTAAGGCAACAAGCCTTCTGAGGTTATAGCCCTTATTGAAATTTGAGTAGTGAGCTCTAGGCAATGTGCCTGAATGCATGTGCATTCCCCTCATGTAATATTTTTATACTTCTAATAGAGTATATTAATATTGTAGATCTCAATCCTACCGTGGTTTTCCCCTTAACCAGGTTTCCACTTAAAAATCCTAGTGTTATGGTGTTATTGTTGTTTGCTTTGTGTTTATGCACTTTACTTTTATAAAAATGCATTAAGTAAGGAATAGAAATCTTACCAATTTTCCTCTATAATGCACTGTGATTCTCTCGTTGTCCTCAATGTTCCTTGATTCCAACAGATATGAACTTAATGAATATTTTTTTCTTTTCATGATCTTAATGAATATTCGTTGTCCTCTTGGCCTATGCCCTGTCTGTGGTTTTCCCTAACCCATCAAAGTAAGGAATAGAAATCTTACCAATTTTCCTCTGTAATGCACTGTGATTCTCTCGTTGTCCTCAATGTTCCTTGATTCCAACAGATATGAACTTAATGAATATTTTTTTCTTTTCATGATCTTACCAATTTTCCTCTGTAATGCACTGTGATTCTCTCGTTGTCCTCTTGGAATCAAAATATTCATTAAGTTCATATCTGTTGGAATCAAGGAACAAAATATTCATTAAGATTAGAATTAAATCTGTCAGTAAGTTTCTCAGTGAATTCAACATATGTAATAATCTGACTATGACCCAAAGTTATTTGCCCATGGTGCCACCATTCATGTGCTACACCATCAAGATGTAATGTTGCATATTTAATTGCTTCATCTTCCAACATAGGATTTAATTGAATATAGGTGTCAAGTTTTTGCACCCATGCCCTGTCTGTGGTTTTCCCTAACCCATCAAAGTAAGGAATAGAAATCTTACCAATTTTCCTCTGTAATGCACTGTGATTCTCTCGTTGTCCTCTTGGCCTATGTTTCATTCTGACATCCAAGTATTCTCTAAATGTCATACTTTGATCAGACTCAATCCACTTAATCCACTTATATTAACTTTGCATTAGAATTAAATCTGTCAGTAAGTTTCTCAGTGAATTCAACATATGTAATAATCTGACTATGACCCAAAGTTATTTGCCCAGTAAGTTTCTCAGTAAGTTTCTCAGTGAATTCAAAATATGTTATAATCTGACTATGAACAAAATAATCATTAGAATTAAATCTGTCAGTAAGTTTCTCAGTGAATTCAACATATGTAATAATCTGACTATGACCCAAAGTTATTTGGCCATGGTGCCACCATTCATGTGCTACACCATCAAGATGTAATGTTGCATATTTAATTGCTTCATCTTCCAACATAGGATTTAATTGAATATAGGTGTCAAGTTTTTGCACCCATGCCCTGTCTGTGGTTTTCCCTAACCCATCAAAGTAAGGAATAGAAATCTTACCAATTTTCCTCTGTAATGCACTGTGATTCTCTCGTTGTCCTCTTGGCCTATGTTTCATTCTTACCTCCAAGTATTCTCTAAATGTCATACTTTGATCAGACTCAATCCACTTAATCCACTTATATTAACTTTGCATTAAGTGGATTAAAGGTCAGATTAAGAAGCAGAACACTGATTCACCCCCCGCCCCCCCCCCTCTCAATGTTCCTCTGTAATGCACTTACCAATTTTCCTCTGTAATGCACTGTGATTCTCTCGTTGTCCTCTTGGCCTATGTTTCATTCTGACATCCAAGTATTCTCTAAATGTCATACTTTGATCAGACTCAATCCACTTAATCCACTTATATTAACTTTGCATTAAGTGGATTAAAGGTCAGATTAAGAAGCAGAACACTGATTCACCCCCCACCCCCCCCCTCTCAATGTTCCTTGATTCCAACAGATATGAACTTAATGAATATTTTTTTCTTTTCATGATCTTAAAAGGGTTCTTCCATAATATTTATTTAAAGTGATTTTTCCTTATTCATAAAGATTCTATTCCTATCCTTATTTGACTTTGATTTTACCTTGTTTAAGTCATTTAATATCTATCTAAGGTTTCAATGTTAGTTAGCCATAAACCAATTGTTATCTAATTCTTCTTGATTGTGGTTGTTGGTAAATCCTTTATTTTCATTTTCCTAGCATGTTTCCTTATTCATCCTCCTAGTATATCCCTTATCATATTTGATACAAGAAAAAAATGTTATTTAAATTACTCATCTAACTTCTTCCAAGGGAGAATTTTAGACAATAATAGAACTCAATCTTTTACTTCTTAATATGATAATTAGTGTTTTCAAGACTTTTCCTTTCACTAAGTGAGGATTCTAAAATAAAATTTTAAGTGGATATTGAGATACAAGGTTAATATAATGAAAAACTATATGTATTGATGTTTAAACATGTTATAGATTTTTTTTTACTAAAATTGAATGCAATTGATCTACAGGCTACCTTCCATCTAAACTCATAAATTATTAAAAAAATCCATAAAGTTAATTCTTTTGCATTATACTTTGAAGTTATGACTTCTAGCCATTTTAGTTTTTGTAATGAAAATTAGTAATATCAATGGATCTTTCAAATAAAAGAGTTTATTTTTCACTTGTCTAATTGTACTAAATAACAAAACAAATATTCAAAAAAGTTCAAATATCATAATTTAAATTGCTACTTTGTAATACATCATTTATATAACCTTCATTGATCTTTTTCTTCTTGGAGTATAGTTCATGTGTGGTTCATTACGTGTGTAATTAACAATTAAATCTACACAACACTAATGTTTGTAGTACCCCTACCGTAATCGATCTCTAACTTTGGTTTAATCTTGATTAGTGTCAGATGTTTGATTTAACGCATAGCTATTGATGTGGTTCTCACACTAGTTGTATGCAGGTTATTCAGTGTACCTATTTCATGATTTTAGTATCGGACTAACGCTTTCATTAGATTTTATAAATGTATGCATGTATGATCTTTTGTTGCAGGAGATTTCAGGTACGAAGTCGCATGAGTGCGAGGTTCGTCGTCACCTGGTTTTGCAGGTTTGAGTGTACCTCTTTTTAATCCTTAGAGTTGGATTAGGTGGTCGTAAGACCCTAGTCGACCTTAGTCGTGCTCCAGTGGGCATCGCCAGTCGTCCTCGGTAATCCCTGGTTGGTTTGGGTTTGCGAGTTGTCTGTTTGGTTGACCTTCTCGGTTTGCGTGCATGGCGTGATTGGTTAAGTTGATTAATTAGTCCTTAGTAAATCATCTTGTTTAATTATGTATTTGTGCATTAGTGATTAATAGATTAAATTAATCTGGTTTCCGTTATTGGATTGCTCGTTTTTAATTTGGAGTAGATTCGATTTAATGATTGATTTGGAATATTAAATGCATTATATTTATGCTGTTGAAAAAGAAAGTTTTAGATTTTGTTGCCATAGAGTTAATTGTGTTCTGTTGGCTTATTTGAATTGAAAGATTAAAATTGTTAAATGAGGAAATCATTTTTGGATTTGGAAAGCAAGTTATATTGTTGATATTGTTGAAAAGAATTAATTTTTGAGTATTATTTTTAAATAAAAGTTTTTATTCCAAAAATGGAATTTTTGGGTCAACTCTTCCATATAACCCAAAATTGGGGAAAATTGGAGGGGATGGACAAATTTGGGAAAATTTTTGGTTGGAGAGAAATTTTAGAAGGAATTTGGGGATTTTGGAGAGGAGGCAGTTGGTTGATTCTGGCAGGATTGGGCTCTCCCTCAGCCATACCAGGATTGCGA
Organism: Cryptomeria japonica; assembly: GCF_030272615.1. Classification (NCBI taxonomy): domain Eukaryota; kingdom Viridiplantae; phylum Streptophyta; class Pinopsida; order Cupressales; family Cupressaceae; genus Cryptomeria; species Cryptomeria japonica. Next base: position 336,617,541 of record NC_081413.1, on the reverse strand, counting down.
ATGAAGGTAGGAATTTTGAATTGTCTTCTTGTTGCCAAAAGAAATTATTGCTTTGATTGAAAGAAATGAATTTGTGATTGAAAATCAATTTGTTTGGCTGGAGATTTTAAATGGAAATGTATATTTTTCTTCATGGCTGTTGGGCGTTTGAAACCCTTGGCTGTTTGTTGAGAATGAGAAAACCCAACATGAAAACGTGAATATCAATCTCAGCTGTTAAAACCGAATTTGTATGAATCGGAAATTTTTTTACATCAAATTACCTGTGCTGGGCGTTTGTGGTAAATTGCGGACTGTGTGTATGTTGGTATAAAAAATAAAAAAAAGAAATTAATTAAAATTAATTGATTTAACCCCCCCCCCCCTGTGTGTTTTATCTTTTATGCGGACTGTGTGTTCGAATTAAGATTTTAAACATTTTATTTTTAACTGGGCGGAGGTTTTGGTTTGGTCTAAGTTTTGGGGACTGGAGGCGGGGAGCGGAGCTCCACCCGCTCCTCCTCCCCTTCTCCCCCCGTTCGCTCCCCCTTCTCCTCCGTTTCCGCCCGCAGTGGGTTGCGAGTGTGCAGGCCTGTGGCTCACGGCGGTGGCCGCAGGGGCCGTGGTGGCCGCAGGGCGCCGCAGCACCTGCGGGCACCACCGCGAGCGCCACCGCCCCTTTTCCCTTGGCTAGGGTTAGGGCACGGACGCCTCGCCTTCCTTGCTTTGAACGCGGTTTTTTTTTTAAAAAAGAAAAGAACATAGATTCATTTAAAAGCGTTTTTTGTTTTAAACGTAGTTTTTGAAACGTATTTTGTTTTAAACAATGTTTTAAATGCATTTTCAATGTAATTTTTTTTAGTATTTAAAAAAAAAATGCATATGATAATATATCTGTTTAATAAGAGTATTTTTAATGCTAAGTTTTATCTAGTTTCTTAATTAGGATTATGGTGGCAAAAAAAATGGTAAATGTTAAATGGGTATTGTTTAATTCTATAATGGGGTTTATAGATTAAGCATTATTCAACTCCATTTCATGTCTTATGCCCCTTCTCTGATTAAGTCCTAAAATTGTTAACTTCGTATCTTCATATCATTGATTATTTTCTGATTGATCTTGTTCTAGTAAAATTATACCCTTCCTTCTAGCTGATTAGGGAAGATGGCTAATTGATGTAGTATTGTTTAAAATAATAGAGAATAATATGTTATTGGAAACCGTTGGAATACGATGTAAATTCTACTTAATGATGTTTTGTTGAAGATTAAATGTCTTGTTCAGTTGATTAATGGTTGTCTGAATTTTATTAATACGAATTGGTTAAAAAAAAAACTCATTATGGCTTATATGTCTGTTTATGCTTTGAATTTTAACGAGTTAGAAAACCAAGAACGACTTATCCCTTGATAAGGTAGATAACTGTAAGTTGTTTTAGATCTTGTAGAAAACTTGATTGTTGTTTAATGATTAAATCAATTGGAGAAAATATTGTCTTTTCTGATTATTGCCTTGCGAGTTTAATTTCTGTATTCGCCTTTAATTATGAATGGCATGTTTTGCTTTGTTTAGTAGGACCCTGTCGTATGGATTGACTTGGTGTACCTGTTTCAGTCTTCAAATTTTGAGTTGACTATGGTATTGTGATGTTGTCTTAGTTGGTCATATCCTCTTCTGTGAGTCGTATTTGACCTGATGATTGTTTCTCCTTCTTGAACTCCGTTCGTTTGACCATGTGTATTCCTTGGTTTGAGTTCGTCTGAGTTAGTCTAGTGTCGTATGGGAAAGTGGCTTTCGATTGGGGGCCGCGCCCAAAGTGGCTGCTGGGTAACCCGTCGAAAGTGAGTCTAATAAGTGATAACCTAAGTAGGTTAGAAAATAATCTCTAAATAAGATAATGTGCCTCACACATGGGACGAATGCTATTATAGATTCGGCATGCTGTGAGAAGCCCTGAAATGGCAAACCATCTTCCTTGTCTTCACGAGAGGATGTGTGGGTCCACATGAGGCTTGGATGGGCCGGAAGTTTGGATTAGGTTGCCAGGGTTACCAGTGTTTGGGCCGGGACCTATGAAGACTTGCCATGGTATCCATACCAGGTTGTGTGATGACACTTGTCCCTATGTTCGCTAGTGTGTTGTCGTTTTGTCCTGTTTTGAGTACCTTTGAGAGTCGTCTTTTGTCTCTGCCCTTGTGAGTGTCGGTTTCATGTTAGACCCTTGGGTGGTGATGGTTCAGTTTTATGGATGCTCTCATGGACTCTTATGTTATTAGCTTTGATTATGTTCAGCTGGATCCTGTTCCTTGTAAGGATCGTTTATGTATTTATTGACCGGTGTGGTCGTCTGTATATTGTTATGTATCGCCTTGATGGCTGGATTGTATGGTGTAACCTCTTGTACTCTTAACTTTATTATTTATCAGAGGGGGTCTTGCAGTTGAGCAGACCCGGAGATGTAGCCCTTTAGGGGTGAACTCCGAGATCATTATGGTGTTATGTGGTGTATTCTCTTATGTTCCTTTATTCAGCTTTATCATGTATGTTTAGTTTATGTTGGAATTGGTTAAATGGATAATTGGAATTAACTATAAATGCTTATATTCAGTTCTATCTTGAATGCCATATGGATCGAATGCATAATTGGTTGAGATGCGATTTATCGTAATGCATGTGTGAAATCATCCTTTTAATGCAATAAGTTGGTATATGAATGAATGTAACTTAGAGTAATGAATTATACTCAGTTGTTGTTAAGAAATTTAGATATGCTTGGAAAAGATCTCCTATGTTATGATGAAATCCTAGTGTATTAGAAAATGTAGATGTATGGTTTGTAATTTTAAATTGGAAAGCTTGAATGAGGTTGATGAATGGATCTTAATGGATGAATCTTTGTTGTGATTTATATTTCCGTCCTTTGAAAGAAATTATCCTGATTAGGAATTATCTCGTTGTTAGATTAGTAGCTTATTGGATTAATTGTGTGAGTTAATTGAATCATGGAATTTAAGTAATCTCGTTGGGAAACTCTTTAGGTGTTAGTTGAAGTCTTCCGCTATGCAATCTGAATATTTGATATCTTGTTGCATCTTTTGTGTTGTAACTTTAAAAAAAAAAAAATTTGCACTCTATTCTTGTTATTTTGGCTTATCCCTTCGGGGTTTCCTGGCGGGGCATTACATTTGGTATCAGAGCCCATGTTGCAAACATTGGGATCTCTGGTGTCGCGTGTGCCCTCTATTTGTGTGAGGTGTGTCGACCTTATGTGTATGCTTGTCCTCCTTTTGCATGTGAGTGATTGAGCAGACCTTAGCTGGTGTGTAACGTGTGTGTGTGTTCACACCTTGTTTTCGCCTTCTTGATGTTGGTGCTTGAGTGCTTTTATGTGCATTGTTTGCCTATTTATGTCTTGGTCTACGATTACTCTTATTTGGAAGGAGAGTCGTATGTACCATTCCTTATTGAGCGTTGTACTCTTTAGACTAATCCATTTGGATTGGTCCGTGCTTGTCTTGAATCTGAAAGTGCGAATTGTGTTTGCTAAAAGATTATGATCTGGCTTAGTGTTGTCCACTTGAAGGACTTGTATGTCATTTATTGAATGCTTACTTTGTAGAAAATTAAATGATCATCACCATTCCTCTCTCTTCTTTCTGGAAATTAAAATGATTAAGAATGTGTAATTATCTTCGATTTGAGTTTCTTGTTTGCAAGAGAAAAGGGTGTGACTTCTTGAACCCTTGTGTGAGCCTTATGTCGCTCATGTTTTTAGATTATTAAAAGGGCTATGGGTTTTAAAAATTTATTTTGGGTGAATGGGAGAAAACTGTATGTGTACGTTTAAAAGAATTCTCCATGTGTGTTTCGTAGGAGTAGCATGATTAAATTCTATCTTAGTAAGGTGCATTTGTATGCGAATAGTTGAATTATGTGAAACTGCTTGGTTTGTAGAAGTGTTAAAAAAAAAAGCATGTTATTGTAGCTTCGAGAGAATATTAATGTGTTTTCCGAAAGATTGTTTTATGTGTTTCATTAAACCAGTTTGATTGAAGACTTATTTTAGCAAATGCTCCATTGAACTTGCTTTTGGGTATGTGTAATTACCTTAATGTGTTTAGAAAGTGCGAATGAAAAGCTTGTTTGATGTGCATGCATTAATATGTTTATATGGGTAATAGCTTCTTGCTTATCTTTGATCGTAATGTGATCTTCTCTAATAGGTTGCAAATTATGACATGTGTCTATATTGTATTATTATAAGAGAGTGTTCTTAAGAGGTCTTGCATTATCGAAAAGATTGCCTCTCTTGATCTCTGTTTTGTTTGAAAACTAGAACCTCCTGTTGCAACCATAATTATTGGGAATGTTTTTGTTAGGCTGATTGGCATCTTTCTTAAATGGTAGTGAAATGAAAACCGTGTAATTTAAGTGATAGGCTTATAGTCAGAAAATATATTATTATAGCGTGATCTTGATTGATCTTGCGTGTCTTTGTAGGAAATAGTTTGGTTATCAAACTCTCTTTCCCTTCTCTTTGCCTAATCATAAGATTTTTAGAAATGGTATTAAGAGTGCATTGATCTAAATAGAATGTTTATAAAACATGTGAAATTGTATGTTTGCTTTTGGCTTCATAGTGAAAGATGGAAGTCCTAAGCTTTAGAAATGAATTTGCTTAGCTAGTAATTTAATTATGAATGTTTAGTGAGATTCGAAAAAGCTATAGGAATGATGTTAATTCCTTATATAATTGTGAATTGTTAATAATTTCAGTACTTGGATCTAGAGTAAACTTGATTCAGTTATTTATATAGAAAGCGTAATTGGAATCTTCCTTGTTTAGATGTTAGCGTACTGAAAGGTACTCCTCGTAAATGTGACTAAACCAGTGCTGGTGTAATTGTGTGTATTGTAAGAAACCAGTGCTTATCTTATGTGCCCATGGATTGGTGAAGTAATCAACCATGGAGGATATGTTGCTTATGAGTATGGGAAACCATACTGTTTATGTGATGTTGCTTATTTGTTTCCCTGCTGAGTACCAAACCTCGGGTTGTGGGTAACTCAGTATGTTAAGGGGTAGTATTCGAAGCGACCGTTCCTTGAATAGTATGGATTGGCGTACGAGTAATGTCGGCGCGAAGCGACTTTAGCTTCTCTACTTCGAGGAATGATATAGTTGTACTACTAAACTGTATCAAGGTGTACTCAATACTTTCCCTTTGATGAACCTATTTACAGGTTTATGTGTGCCAGCCTATTCTCTTCCTTATTTGAGCATTTCGATGGTGATTCTTGTGTTCAGTGATGGTGCGATTTGGAGGATCCTTTTCCTTGTCTTCATGAAAGGTAGGTTTATTCACTTGTGCTGCCAGTTAGTTTGTGTTGGTGGGCATGTGGGTGGACCATAGTCATGTATACCTCTGACTTACGGCGAGTATCCTTCTAGATACGTCGCTATGCGGGATGTGGCTTGCGCGTGCTTTTTCCGCGAGGTGCACTACCATGCGGGATACGTCCATTGTGTGTTTTCTCCACTTGGGGTATTGCCATGCCACGTGACGACGTGATGCGGGGTGATGTCAAGGTGCATACCGCCATGCCATGTGGATAGTGCGACTATGTCGCACCACATGATGAGCTACTGCAATAGCTAGTCAGTTGTTCCTTCCTTCCTCGTTGGTGGCTAGATGCTAGTCACACAGTGATGTTACGTGCAGTTGTGATATTCTTTATGTTCCTTTGGGGACCAGCAATTTATTTTACTTTGATTGTGAAGGTTTAGCCACGATCTTGTGATCTTTTACACTTTGATTTGGTGTTGAAATTCCAGATTATTTCCTTGCTTTACTGTTGGAATTGATGATTTATTATCTTTATTCATCTGTACTTTGGTGGCTAAACTGGTTTATCATTATTGTTTTCGGATGCTGGTCTTGTGTCGAAATGTGAAATTCCTCTCCAAGGATGTATGATACGGAATTGGTAGAGTGTGTGCGAGGAAGTTGATTTAGGGAACCGTGAAGATAGGGGGTATGTGAGGCTGTGACGCAGCTAGTACCCACTACCTACCTATGAGTGGTGACTATCTCTTGGAGGCTAAATACCTTACACAACAAGGGATATTCACAAAGGTCTTGTATGGAAGGTAGCACCGCTATGGTGTGCCTAGCACCATCAAGCCTTTGAGTGAGATATTGGATTTTTATGATCATATTGTAGTTCTGAGATCAGGCATAGAGATGCTGATCGTGCATGTTATCTTTGACCGAGCATTAGACATGCTCACATGTGGCCTTTTCTTTTATGCATTCCAGTTATGTGGATGGTTATTATTTGTATCATGGAGTAAATTGTGTTAACTTGTCGCTATGTTATGGGACATAGTCTTTGGAAAGGTTTTCTTATGCCTGGCAACTGTAATCAATTGAGTTATTTATGTTGCTCTTGTTTCATGAAAGTTAATTTGGTTGTAGAAATTGATATTTCGAGCTAGTTCTATGTTATAAAATTTTATGATAAAGATGGATTGGTAAAGGAAATTGATCTTATGGCATGTTTTTCTGTCATTTTTTGATCGATGATTATGGTAATTGTTGTATACCTCTTTGTAATGTTTTAATTTGGTGCAATGAAAGGAAGGAATTTCCTGTTTCTTTGCTTTGATTGTGGATAATTCCTAGAATATTTTAAGGAATGTATGGTTTTTAATGTATCTTGCCAATGGATAATGGCGTTTGTAAAGGATTTTGCAATAATATTTCATTTATCTATGGAAAGTTTTCTATGTGCAATTTGATCTTTGTTGAATGAGTTTCAGGGCTGATGCGTACTACATGTTCTCCATCTAGCCTTACGACTTCCAGGAGTAAGTCGGAACCTAGGGGGGGAGAATGTAGTACCCCTACCGTAATCGATCTCTAACTTTGGTTTAATCTTGATTAGTGTCAGATGTTTGATTTAACGCATAGCTATTGATGTGGTTCTCACACTAGTTGTATGCAGGTTATTCAGTGTACCTATTTCGTGATTTTAGTATCGGACTAACGCTTTCATTAGATTTTATAAATGTATGCATGTATGATCTTTTGTTGCAGGAGATTTCAGGTACGAAGTCGCATGAGTGCAAGGTTCGTCGTCACCTGGTTTTGCAGGTTTGAGTGTACCTCTTTTTAATCCTTAGAGTTGGATTAGGTGGTCGTAAGACCCTAGTCGACCTTAGTCGTGCTCCAGTGGGCATCGCCAGTCATAGTCGGTAATCCCTGGTTGGTTTGGGTTTGCGAGTCGTCTGTTTGGTTGACCTTCTCGGTTTGCATGCATGGCGTGATTGGTTAAGTTGATTAATTAGTCCTTAGTAAATCATCTTGTTTAATTATGTATTTGTGCATTAGTGATTAATAGATTAATTTAATCTGGTTTCCGTTATTGGATTGCTCGTTTTTAATTTGGAGTAGATTCGATTTAATGATTGATTTGGAATATTAAATGCATTATATTTATGCTGTTGAAAAAGAAAGTTTTAGATTTTGTTGCCATAGAGTTAATTGTGTTCTGTTGGCTTATTTGAATTGAAAGATTAAAATTGTTAAATGAGGAAATCGTTTTTGGATTTGGAAAGCAAGTTATATTGTTGATATTGTTGAAAAGAATTAATTTTTGAGTATTATTTTTAAATAAAAGTTTTTATTCCAAAAATGGAATTTTTGGGTCAACTCTTCCATATAACCCAAAATTGGGGAAAATTGGAGGGGATGGACAAATTTGGGAAAATTTTTGGTTGGAGAGAAATTTTAGAAGGAATTTGGGGATTTTGGAGAGGAGGCAGTTGGTTGATTCTGGCAGGATTGGGCTCTCCCTCAGCCATACCAGGATTGCGAATGAAGGTAGGAATTCTGAATTGTCTTCTTGTTGCCAAAAGAAATTATTGCTTTGATTGAAAGAAATGAATTTGTGATTGAAAATCAATTTGTTTGGCTGGAGATTTTAAATGGAAATGTATATTTTTCTTCATGGCTGTTGGGCGTTTGAAACCCTTGGCTGTTTGTTGAGAATGAGAAAACCCAACATGAAAACGTGAATATCAATCTCAGCTGTTAAAACCGAATTTGCATGAATCGGAAATTTTTTTACATCAAATTACCTGTGCTGGGCGTTTGTGGTAAATTGCGGACTGTGTGTATGTTGGTATAAAAAAAAAAAAAAAGAAATTAATTAAAATTAATTGATTTACCCCCCCCCCCCTGTGCGTTTTATCTTTTATGCGGACTGTGTGTTCGAATTAAGATTTTAAACATTTTATTTTTAACTGGGCGGAGGTTTTGGTTTGGTCTAAGTTTTGGGGACTGGAGGCGGGGAGCGGAGCTCCACCCGCTCCTCCTCCCCTTCTCCCCCCGTTCGCTCCCCCTTCTCCTCCGTTTCCGCCCGCAGTGGGTTGCGAGTGTGCAGGCCTGCGGCTCACGGTGGTGGCCGCAGGGGCCGCGGTGGCCGCAGGGCGCCGCGGCACCTGCGGGCACCACCGCGAGCGCCACCGCCCCTTTTCCCTTGGCTAGGGTTAGGGCACGGCCGCCTCGCCTTCCTTGCTTTGAACGCGGTTTTTTTTTTTAAAAAGAAAAGAACATAGATTCATTTAAAAGCGTTTTTTGTTTTAAACGTAGTTTTTGAAACGTATTTTGTTTTAAACAATGTTTTAAATGCATTTTCAATGTAATTTTTTTTAGTATTTAAAAAAAAAATGCATATGATAATATATCTGTTTAATAAGAGTATTTTTAATGCTAAGTTTTATCTAGTTTCTTAATTAGGATTATGGTGGCAAAAAAAATGGTAAATGTTAAATGGGTATTGTTTAATTCTATAATGGGGTTTATAGATTAAGCATTATTCAACTCCATTTCGTGTCTTATGCCCCTTCTCTGATTAAGTCCTAAAACTGTTAACTTCGTATCTACATATCATTGATTATTTTCTGATTGATCTTGTTCTAGTAAAATTATACCCTTCCTTCTAGCTGATTAGGGAAGATGGCTAATTGATGTAGTATTGTTTAAAATAATAGAGAATAATATGTTATTGGAAACCGTTGGAATACGATGTAAATTCTACTTAATGATGTTTTGTTGAAGATTAAATGTCTTATTCAGTTGATTAATGGTTGTCTGAATTTTATTAATACGAATTGGTTAAAAAAAAAACTCATTAAGGCTTATATGTCTGTTTATGCTTTGAATTTTAACGAGTTAGAAAACCAAGAACGACTTATCCCTTGATAAGGTAGATAACTGTAAGTTGTTTTAGATCTTGTAGAAAACTTGATTGTCGTTTAATGATTAAATCAATTGGAGAAAATATTGTCTTTTCTGATTATTGCCTTGCGAGTTTAATTTCTGTATTCGCCTTTAATTATGAATGGCATGTTTTGCTTTGTTTAGTAGGACCCTGTCGTATGGATTGACTTGGTGTACCTGTTTCAGTCTTCAAATTTTGAGTTGACTATGGTATTGTGATGTTGTCTTAGTTGGTCATATCCTCTTCTGTGAGTCGTATTTGACCTGATGATTGTTTCTCCTTCTTGAACTCCGTTCGTCTGACCATGTGTATTCCTTGGTTTGAGTTCGTCTGAGTTAGTCTAGTGTCGTATGGGAAAGTGGCTTTCGATTGGGGGCCGCGCCCAAAGTGGCTGCTGGGTAACCCGTCGAAAGTGAGTCTAATAAGTGATAACCTAAGTAGGTTAGAAAATAATCTCTAAATAAGATAATGTGCCTCACACATGGGACGAATGCTATTATAGATTCGGCATGCTGTGAGAAGGCCTGAAATGGCAAACCATCTTCCTTGTCTTCACGAGAGGATGTGTGGGTCCACATGAGGCTTGGATGGGCCAGAAGTTCAGATTAGGTTGCCAGGGTTACCAGTGTTTGGGCCGGGACCTATGAAGACTTGCCATGGTATCCATACCAGGTTGTGTGATGACACTTGTCCCTATGTTCGCTAGTGTGTTGTCGTTTTGTCCTGTTTTGAGTACCTTTGAGAGTCGTCTTTTGTCTCTGCCCTTGTGAGTGTCGGTTTCATGTTAGACCCTTGGGTGGTGATGGTTCAGTTTTATGGATGCTCTCATGGACTCTTATGTTATTAGCTTTGATTATGTTCAGCTGGATCCTGTTCCTTGTAAGGATCGTTTATGTATTTATTGACCGGTGTGGTCGTCTGTATATTGTTATGTATCGCCTTGATGGCTGGATTGTATGGTGTAACCTCTTGTACTCTTAACTTTATTATTTATCAGAGGGGATATTGCAGTTGAGCAGACCCGGAGATGTAGCCCTCTAGGGGTGAACTCCGAGATCATTATGGTGTTATGTGGTGTATTCTCTTATGTTCCTTTATTCAGCTTTATCATGTATGTTTAGTTTATGTTGGAATTGGTTAAGTGGATAATTGGAATTAACTATAAATGCTTATATTCAGTTCTATCTTGAATGCCATGTGGATCGAATGCATAATTGGTTGAGATGCGATTTATCGTAATGCATGTGTGAAATCATCCTTTTAATGCAATAAGTTGGTATATGAATGAATGTAACTTAGAGTAATGAATTATACTCAGTTGTTGTTAAGAAATTTAGATATGCTTGGAAAAGATCTCCTATGTTATGATGAAATCCTAGTGTATTAGAAAATGTAGATGTATGGTTTGTAATTTTAAATTGGAAAGCTTGAATGAGGTTGATGAATGGATCTTAATGGATGAATCTTTGTTGTGATTTATATTTCTGTCCTTTGAAAGAAATTATCCTGATTAGGAATTATCTCGTTGTTAGATTAGTAGCTTATTGGATTAATTGTGTGAGTTAATTGAATCGTGGAATTTAAGTAATCTCGTTGGGAAACTCTTTAGGTGTTAGTTGAAGTCTTCCGCTATGCAATCTGAATATTTGATATCTTGTTGCATCTTTTGTGTTGTAACTTTTAAAAAAAAAAAATTTGCACTCTATTCTTGTTATTTTGGCTTATCCCTTCGGGGTTTCCTGGTGGGGCATTACAATGTTTCTAAGTTACATTTGAAGTATGGATTTGCAACCCTTGGATCCTGCTCTTTGTTTTACTACTCAAGGTGTATCTTTAATTCTATAAGTATTAGTATCATAGCTCTCTAACCTTTCTCAATTAATCAAGATTATTAAGCAATAATGATACATACGCATTAGTCTTATAGCTTAAAGGTACATATTTATGTATCTCAATAAATCATTGAGGTATTTGGAATTATCTATTTTATTTATTTATGTACTTAATTCATTATTATGAGTAATACAAGTTTAACTAAGAGATTAAATCAACTTTCAATTTTACTTCTTTAGATTTAGTCAAGAACAATGTAATATATGTCTACTCATTTACCAACACTTATCAAGTAAGTATTCTTTTTGTGATAGTGAAGTATTAATTATAAGATGTATACATTACATTATGAGAGAATATCCATATTATCATACTATATAAGCTATGAATATTATTAGAAATTAATTCAATAAATATTATACAAAACCATGGTCATTTATTAAGATTTATTAATTCTTCCATAAAAGTACATATTTAGCTTATAGGCTATCTATATGGGGGCAACGCCCATTGGAAAGTAGTCTCACGCCGTACTTTTTATGTCAGAAATTTTGTTTTGTTGACTTTTGTTTCTTTTTGTCATGAAATAAAACAAGGGTTTCGTAATATCTTCCCTACAAACTCTGCCTATTTTTTATGGGTTGCATCATTGGCAGCATGACACAACACCCTTCCATGGGGGCCTGCGACTAATTTATGTTTAACGATCAAAAGGAAATATAATTTCATATCAATTAGTGCCAAGAGTTTATAAATGTAGTGTCATAAAATTGTGACCTTGCAATTTTCAACTGCATTTGGGTCTTTGCATTGGTGGATGAATCCCTAAGACTGATTGGAGACCCAAGACATGCTCAAACCTCATAAACTTGCATTTTTTGCCACCTCGCACTACCTTTTTGTAACTACTTGTCCTGAATTAGAGCAGGAAAGGGACAAGGCACCCCTGTCCCCCCTAGGACAAGGGTGTGGCAACCCTATCCCTGCCCTATTTTGGGCCTCCCTTGACCTAATCCTGCATTGGACTTGTCAATTGTGAGCAAGAAAAAGTTTTCCTATGTCGGCCTAAGATGAAAAATCAATTTTAAAAACCCCTAATTGGCAAGTATATAGGGAGCATCTCCCCTCCTATTTTCATAAGTCCAAGAAGCAAAAATTAAGTTCAAGAAGCGAAATCAAGCATAAGCGATCATAAGGAAAAATTTCCAAGCGACATTGTCATCAAGCATTCAAACATCCCTTCAAGGATTGAACATTTCAAGTCTCCTTTCAAGGCTAGGTGTTGCATTCAAGTCAAGGATTCAACCATTGAAGAGGACATCTCTACCTATCCTTTCAATCAATTCTATCAATATTTCAATTGCATCCTCTCTTGAGGTGAATTTTCCTTTAGACAACTCCTTTCATGTACTTGCAAGTATTTTCAATCACTTGGTTAATTCCAAAATGGGGTTTGACCTTAAGGAAAACCCCCAATCCCAACAACATTTCCTCTCTTTTTTGTGTGTAGGTTGCAGGTGCACAGTTGTAATTGTAGGTTTGGACTCCATTTTCAAAGATGAAAAAACCCTTTTCAGCACACAAAATTTTCGGAGGACGAAGGACACTTTCAACCCAATCCCAATAACTTTAGCTCAAATTTGCAGGGGAACTTCGTCTCGACATCTTACTACTAATTCCAGGTGCATAGCTTCATCCTGCATCTCTATCTCAAGATCTAATCGTTTCTTTGTCATCTTTACACTTAGTCTCAATTCTCTCAATTCAACTTGTCTATTTAAAAGAGGGTTACTTTACTTTTCAAATTTATTGCAAATTCCCTACAATTCACTTAGCATTCAATCTCTTTTTATTAATATTGGATCTAGTGAATTCAACCCCCTCTTTTAAATGTAATGTGCATGAGAAGTTGAAGGGAATCCTTTGTGAAACTTTCACTCCTCTTTTGAGGGGAGTAAATCTTTCCACTTGATCTCCTCTCATCACTTTTCACCACATTACATTTTGTTGAACCCAACGTCTTACATGCTTTACATTAAAAATTATTGCATATTTTTCATTTACAAGTTTAATTTCCTTACAAAAATTAGTGGTTAATTCATTCAAAACCCTAGTTGTCAAAATTGAACTTGTGTTTTGCAAAAATTGCTATCTATTGTCTTAGATCTGAAAATTACTTTCCTTGTCAAATTCAATTCTTTCATTGTCTTCTTCAATTTGCAAATGAAATTTACAAAATTAAGTGGTTAATTGTCAAAACTCTCATTTTTAAAAATCAACTTGAATTTGTGCAAACATTGGATTCACATATAATTCTTAGATTTAGGACTATTTTCAGACTTGTCTTCTTGCCTAAAATTCAAATTTCCAATTTCCCTCATTTTCCCAAAATTCAAAATTTCAAAATTCAATGGTTAGATCCTAAAACCTTAATTTTCAAATTTACTTTTATTTTATGCAAATTTCAATCAATTTCAATCAATTTCAGTTTTCTATATATTATTTAAGGTGGCCCTATCCATTAGGTTTGACCTTTTTCAAAATTGCAATTCAATTTCTTATCTTTTTCAAAACCCTAATAGGGTCCTATTTTGACATTCAAACCTTATTTTGGCCTATCTAAAGTTTGTAAAATTAACCAATTTTTTGGTTTTAGCTCTAAAATCATCGTAGCTTTCATCCCTGAAAATTTTCGAAAAAGTTGGGTGGACCAGGTACACTTTCAACCTAGTCCTTGACTTTTTTCCCGAAACTTTGGGAGACTGTTATGATTGTATTTAATTGCTTAAATCCAGAAAATTGGCTGATATTGTCGAATTTTTGATCCCTCTAAAATAAAATATATTTCTCAATTTCAACATTACAAATTTCAAGAAAACATTTAAATTAGGTGGTTAATTATAATTTGTCCTGATTTTAAAACCTTAATTTTGTCAATTTTAATGAAGTGGTATCCCATTGGCCCTAATTTTAAATTTCAATCTCTTTTTGTCATAAATTCTCTTGAAAAGTGTGTCATATCTTCTTTCCATAAAGTTCAATTTGTCTAATCATCATATTGCATTATTCAATTTTGCAAACTTTGTTCCCAACATTAAAAATTCAAATTCAAAATTCAACTTTTCCCTCTAGTGCATGAGTTTTACAACTATTAGTCCTACCTATACTATCCCCATTAGATGAAGTATTATAATTAAGGTTTCCCAAGGTTTAATTCCTAGAGAGATGGAGCCTAATTTGGGTGACTTCTTCAATGAGGATAAAGATAGTTCTTCCCATCCTAACCACATCTCGATATACCCAATTGATGATTCCAATGACGAAGAAGAAGCTTTGACTAGAGTTTCCATAGATCAACTTTCAAAATTGGACAATCAATTTGACAATTTCCAACAATGGATGTCCCAAGAATATCCTAATAGTGAATCTCTTCCATTAATTGAAGGACTAAAACGCACGATTCAAAGTGATAAGAATGGAATTGATATATTGTGTGGTATTGCTCATATTGTTGATTCTAATGTCATGCCTATAAAGAGTTGTGTTGAGACCTTAGGTTATTCACAACCTCCTACACAAATCAATAATTTTATTCCTTTGACCACTTCAATGACTAGAATTCCTAGTTTCACTTCAAACATCATGGCTACATCAACTCAAAATATCATACCTAAAACCATTAGTCATGGGGGCAATCCCTCTTCCTCAATCATCCCTCCATCTTTTTCTATGCATTCAATGAGTGTTCCTATTGTCTCTCAACCAATGAATGTGACACAAGGTGGAAATCATACAATCATTCTATCCCTCCTTTTAGTATCCCATATCCTACTCAATCATCACCTATGCCTACTCACCATAGTGTTCCACCACCCTATTCTCAATCAATGCCTTCTTTCAATAACATCACGCAAGCTTCTCAATCAAACATGTATAACATAAATTCTTCAACTAAAGCAACCATTAATAACCTTGCTCAAACCATGTCATCATTGTAACAACAAATTGCTTCTATGAGTCAATTCAAGTTTAGTGTGCCCACATTTGATGTTGCGAGCCCACTTTCTCTTGATATTATTAAAGTTGTCCCTCCTAAACATGTTGAAGTCTCTCAATTGGAAATATATAATGGAAAAGGTGATCCTTTAACACATGTCAAAAAATTCCAAACTTTGTGCACTGACTTTTCTTATGATCAAAGATTGCTTGCCAAATTGTTTACTAGAACTCTACAAGATAAGGCTTTACAATGGTATTGCTCTTTGCCTTCCTATTCTATCACTTCTTTTCAACAATTGACAAATGATTTTATTCAATAATTTCAAAACAACATAGGTCCTAAAATCACTTTGACTGATTTAATGCATTGTAAACAAGGTGTTAAACAAAAAGTGACTGATTACATTGGTAGATATAAGCATTTGTGTTCTCAAATTTCTTTTATAGTGCCTGATAATGATATTCAAAGAATTTTCATTTCTAATTTTCAAAAATACATTAGGGACAAACTTCTCCTTTCTGAGTTTACTTCCTTTCTGCAGTTGTGTGCAACACTTCACAATTGTCAACTGACTGTGAGTCAACTAGAGCAATCTACTCCTGTGGCTTTGAGTGATAGGGGTGAGAATGCTCAACAACCATTTGTGAAGTTCAAACTGAATAAAGGCTTCATCAAATTCAATGACACCATCGACAACAACAATGTGAATGCTACAAGAGGTGTGCCTCCTATTTCATTTTTTTTCAAAAGAGAAAGATAATTCACCCCTTTAAATGAATCTTTGCATAGCATCATGTCTCAGTTGTTACAAAGAAATATTATCAAACTCCATCCAATAAAACTAGTTTACCCTTCTAAGGTAGCATCACCTTTGATAATAATTATTTGTGTCAGTTTCATCGTCAACCTGGTCATGATACTGAGAAATGTTTTTCATTAAAAAGTAAGATTCAGTGCCTGATTGATAATAATACTATATTTGTGGCAGGTGTAAATGATAAGGGAAACAAATCAGTAGCTCCTCCTAATCAAAATAAGATTTTTACTAATCCCTTACCCTCTCATACCACTAACATGATTGAAACTGAACATACCTCTTTCTCTCCTTCTGATATCACTACAATAGCTCCAAATTTAGTGAATATGGTAGAGAAACAAGAAACACCTAAGGATCAATGTATCACATTTGACCCTAGTGAGACCATTAGAGCACCCAATGGCCCTTTATACATAGTTGCGAAAATCCAAGACAAACCTTGTCGTGGTGTGCATATTGATCCCTCTTGCATGGTTAATGTCATCACTGAAGATTATCTTTATACTTCATATTTGCATCACCAATCTATGCTGATACTAATGTGGTAGTTAAGTTATTTTATGGATTTTCTTGTCCTACTATTGGTTCTATCACACTTCCTATTGAGGTGCACACTGAATCTATAGATGTTAAATTTGTTATCATTCCTTCATCTGAACAATTCCATGTGAAGTTAGGATACCCTTGGCTATCTTCCATGAAGGCTATTTATTTTCCAATACATAAGTGTTTGAAATTTCCCCATAATGGAGAAATCATAACTGGTAACCATAGCTTATTTCGACCAATCAAAAGAAGCCCAGGTGTTCCTATTGATTATTTTTGGCCTCAACAATTTCAATATCTTCCGACAACAAGTGATGCTCTCTTTCAATCTTATCAAAAATGGAAGAAAGATATGATCTTATCCTTAAGCCAACTTAGAACTCCAACATTTGATATCCCCACTATTCTTGAAGATGAATTTCTTCCTCTAATGGATATAACTAATCTTCCTCCTAAGGAAGATTCCCAACCTATTCCTATGGATGAAACTATGCCTTCTCCTAAGAAGAACAATAATATCCCTCCTAAGGTTATACCTATACCTCCTCCTCATGATGGACCTGTGTTGGTATTTTGGTATGGTTTTGTCATTGATGTCAACACCTACTAAATACACCTACTTTGGA
The DNA here is from genome assembly GCF_030272615.1 of Cryptomeria japonica. NCBI lineage: Eukaryota > Viridiplantae > Streptophyta > Pinopsida > Cupressales > Cupressaceae > Cryptomeria > Cryptomeria japonica. Next base: position 336,600,451 of record NC_081413.1, on the reverse strand, counting down.
GATCCAGCAACATTCACCAGCAAATAGTAAACTGTGCAACAGTTACCAGTATATGATTAACCGGCAAGACATAATATTCACTGGTACTTGGAATGACATGGAAGACACTTGGTAATGTTGAAGACATCATGTGGACACTTTATTTTGAAGTAATAATCATTGGTATATTCTTATTTGCATATTTTCTTTTATCGGCAAATAGGTCCAGGTTATCTAGGGTTACACCGACAAGTTTATCTTTTCCAGATCAGCATGGCATGCTATGGAGATGATTTATTATTGTTGTAAATGCATTAAGCCGACATGTTCAATCGGTTATTGCATCGGTTATTGTATTGTTTGTAAAAAATTTTTATTGTAATATCTTGTAGAGCCGACCTACTAAAATTGGTCTTAGGGTATGGTATAAATGTAAGATCTTATTTGTAAGATCAAGTGTGGAATGCGAAAAATAATTTTGTGAAGGTATATGCGAGATCAAGTAGAGGTATACACGATGACATCATTTGAAGGTGAAGTTAGGTTTTTGTAGAAGCATATCAGCATTACACCAGTACTGAATCCAGCATATGAAGATGCTATTTTGTGCAGTACATTCTTATTGGATTTAACCATCCAACTGTAGTTAGTGTGACTCCCATTTGTGATTGAGCAGTGAGCTCTAGGCTGTTGGCCTTTCTGCATGTGCAGACCCCTTTTGTACACTTACTATCTACAGTAGTATCATCTGATTGTGGGTAAGGTTTCCCACCGTGGTTTTTCCCCTTATAGGGTTTCCATGTACAAATATTGGTGTTATGTGTTGTGGATGACTTTGTGCTTATGTTTCATGCATTAATTCTTACCGGTATAGCAGCTTACTGTTAACACTGTCTACCGGCATACTTAACTGATTTACCAGTATTAAGCATTAAGTTGGTTAATAAGTTTTTGGTTTGAATTTATTAGACAACTGATTCACCCCCCCCCCTCTCAGTTGTCTCTGGGACCTACAACCTGGTCTCCTTCCTACACCGAACATTCCTCCTTTATATGGTGCAGTTCTACCTCCTTGCTCTTATAGAGAGAAGAAACCTACCTCTCCTCTTGTCCAACATAAAATACCTCAACCTAAACCTCCAACTACCAAAGATGAGAATATTCCTCTTTCAACAAATATTCCTCCAACAAATATTCCTCCTTCTCAGCCTTCTACTAAGACTCAATAGAATCGTTGTGCAAGAGATCGCTGATGAAAAAGTCATGCTAGAGCTCGTGAAGTTGCTTCTCAAACTATTCAATCTCCTAAAACACCAACAATTGACATGATTCCATTTTCTCCTAAGAAAGATGTTGAACCTAAATCTCCAAATCATAAGTTGCAAAAAACATGTGATGGTTTTACTTCTATTAATGTTAGATCTCCTCTTTCTATAAATATTGATGAAGAAATAGGTGAAAATGTTATCCATGATGGCAATACAAATCCTAATGCTTCTGATAGTGACTATGAATATGTTGATGTCGACAAACATTTATCTACAGATTTTTCAAAAGCCTTAATCCTAGCTCCTCAAAATGAACAAAGTGACTTAGCACATTAGCATAGTCCTTGTTTGGATCTTGTGAGAGCTCCTTCTATTGTGCTCGATGTCGCTCCTCTAGCATGTTTCCCGCCTTCCTAAAATAGTGATCAGCAAGATCGAGAGGTGGATGTCGTGCTAGACTAGTTGCATTAGCACCATAGATCCTCTACCTCTCTCTTTTCTTTCTCTTTTATGCTCATTCTTCTATGTGTATCCCTATTCTTCTATTTGTTGTCCCTATTGATGTCTACTTGAGAATGATGCAAAGCATTGAGATCTATTTTTGATCTCTTTCATGTTGACTCAAAAGATACATGTGGTCCTTTTCTTCCAAGGTGGTTTCTTTCTTTGAGGAATGAGGACTACTCTATGCATATATACATGATATACATGATTTATCATACAAAATACTGACCCTAAGGAAAGTGAATCCACCTCGTGCTTTGTGTTTTATGTTCATTATCCTTTGGTTTATTCCTCGATTGGAGGCTAAATCCTTGCAGTAATGTTCTCCCTTTCTTTCTCTCTCTTTGGTATATCCTACCTTAAATCAATCGCTCCCGATAAGGCATGGGTGATCACTTCTTGATACTTTAAGTTACTTAGTGAACTTGGCCTTGCTTTGTAATTTTTGGTATCCTTACTTTTCATGACTCATAGTGATGGGAACCTTACTACTTGTAGTCATGGTTCTCTCCCTCTTGATCTTCTCTTTTACTTTGTCAATTGAAGTTGTAAGATCCTTAGTCCATTGGGGGCTTGGTGTATCTTACCTCCTTGACATGGTGAAAGTCTTTCAATCTTGTTTCCTTGTACTTTACCGATAGTATTAGTGTACGCGTATACTCCCGCTAAAGTGGAGGCTAAATGTAGTGTCATAAAATCACAACCTTGCAATTTTCGACCATATTTGGGTCTTTGAATTGGCAAATAAATCTCTAAGCCTAATTGGAGACCCAAGACATGCTCAAACATCAAAAACTTGCATTTTCTGCCACCCCACACTTCCTTTATGTCACTTCCTATCCTAAATTAGGGTAGGATAGGGGTGTGGCACCCCTATCCCTGCCCTATTTTGGGCCTCCCTTGACCTAATCCTGCATTGGTCTTATCAATTGTGAGTGGGAAATTTTTTTCCTATGTCGGCCTAAGATGAAAAAATCAATTAAAAAAACCCCTAATTGACAAGTATATAAGCAGCATCTCCCCTCCTATTTGCATAAGTCCAAGAAGCGGAAATTAAGTTCAAGAAGCGAAATAAAGCATAAGCAATCATAAGGCAAAATTTCCAAGCGACATTGTCATCAAGCATTCAAGCATTCAAACATCCCTTCAAGGATTGAGCATTTCAAGTCTCCTTTCAAGGCTAGGTGTTTCATTCAAGTCAAGGATTCAACCATTGAAGAGGATATCTCTACCTATCCTTTCAATCAATTCTATCAACATTTTAATTGCATCCTCTCTTGAGGTGAACTTTACTTCGGGCATCTCCTTTCATGTACGTGCAAGTATTTTCAATCACTTGGTTAATTCCAAAATGAGGTTTGACCTGAGGACAAACCCCCAATCACAACAACATGTCCTCTCTTTTATGTGTGTAGGTTGCAGGTGCATAGCTGCAATTGCAGGTTTAGACTCCATTTTCAGAGACGAAAAAATCCTTTTCAGCACGTGGATTTTTCGGAGGACCAAGTTCACTTTCAACCCGGTCCCGACAAATTTTGCTAAAATTTGTAGGGGACCTTCGTCTCGACATCTTACTACTAATTCCAGGTGCACAACTTCATCCCACATCTCTAACTCAAGATCTAATTGTTACTTTGTCATCTTTACACTTAGTCTCAATTAGCTCAATTCAACTTGTCTATTTTAAAAGAGGGTTATTTTACTTTCCAAATTTATTGTAAATTCCGTAAAATTCACTTAGCATTAAATCTCTTTTCATTGAGATTGGATCTAATGAATTCATCCCCCTCTTTTAAATGCAATGTGCATGAGAAGTTGAAGGGAATCCTTTGTGAAACTTTCATTCCTTTCTTGAGGAGGGTAAAGCTTTCCACTTGATCTTGTTTCATCACTTTTCACCACATTAGAATAACATGAAAGGTAAGGGCCATCAAAATAAAGACTAGAATATTGAAATAGAGTGCCTTCTATGTTCATGTAAGCATCATTCACTCATTAACTCGATGTCCCTTCTAGATTTACCACCACCACTCACTACTAAGTAGATGCCAATTTCTTTATCCATTTAACATTAGCTCCAAATTTATCTGCATGCAACGAGATTATGAAGGTGTTGTCATACATGCGAAGGCTCTGGTATAGGACAATAACTAAAAATGATTTTGCTACTAATTACAAATATATTTGTCATTTATTTTCATATTATTACATTCATTCATTTAAATTACTCTGCATGGGAGTGAAAACATACTTTATGTATGTAAAATTGTTTTATTAGCTAGAGTAAATTTATGGATTTGGATATCAGAGTATTAAAAATGGAGAGGAGTGCAAATTTAATATCTTGATTTTTATTGTAAGCTTCATTTAATTTGTGTATAAAAATGGAAAATCATTGACGTGAAAATAATTGAAAAAAAATAAGAAATTCAAATGTAAATAAATACACAGTTTTTTATTCTTATACCTTTCTTTCAAATCAAATAAAAAATTCAAAGAGGAAATACAACTTCAAAAGGAAAGAACTTTGTCCGAGTTAGAAGAAGGTTTCAAAACTAGCTGAAATTTTGACTTGCCATGACTTGATGATTTTTTTATGTTTTGCAACAGTTTAAGAAAAGACCCAATTAACATTTCTTAGATGGGTTATCATCGAAGTGCATTAGTAATTATGATTCTTGCCATTTATATGTTTTAATTTCGAATGAATCATCATCATCGAAGGGCATTTCTTTTAACATGCATTGCCTTTTATTGTTGGTTCATTCATAGATTATTAGCAAAGTTTCTTTTTTCATTTATTTTTTTTATTAGATTGGAACTCCCATGTATGATATTTCTCGGCCACAGTAGTGTTTGACCCAACAACCTTAAATATCATCTAACCATAAAATAGGAGGGACATATAAATATGCTTACAAATATATAATAATTGTTTTATTGAAAATAAAATATTATCCCACCATAATATAGAGGAGCATATAAATATGTTTAAAAAATTAAATGATTGCTTTATTGAAAATGGTTGAAAAGGTTTTTCATAGGATCGGTTTGAAGAAAAATTATGTTTCAAAATATTTAGTTTTTATAAAAGTTTGATTATAAGAATATAAATATGTTTTTTAATTAATCATTTCAATTATAGTATGTATGAAATTTAAGATTGTTATTGAAAATAGACATACATAAAAAATGATATTATTTTTTTTTTAATTTAATTATAATTTTTTGGGGGAATATAATATTTTTGTGTTAATGTTAAAGAGATTCATTTTATCAAAATTATAATGTTTTTGTGTTAATATTAGAGAAATTTATTTTATCAAAATTATTTATAAATTGTTGTGTTTTTTCAAATATTTGTATTTTGTAAAGAGTAAAATATATTATTACTTCTAAATTTTCTTTCTTTTTAGTTTTTTTTTTTATTATGAGGATATAATATGTTTGCTTTATCACTAGAAAAAAATATTTTATCAAAATTATTTATAAAGTGATGCAATTTTTCAAATGTTTGTATTTAATAAAGAGTAAAATATATGATTATTTCTAAAAAAAAAATTCTAAAATAATTTTTATTATATATTAAAAATATTCAAGTAAAAATAAGAATCTATTGTTGTTTGTAATTGTCATTTTATTTTTCATAAACTATTACAAACTAAATAAATATTTATTAAATAATTTTATTATTTTTCTGTTTTAGAAGATTTGAACTCAACACCATTTAGGACCCTACAACATGGACTTTTTTCATTAAACTAAGTGCCCTTTGACATATTAAATAAAAACATAATTCTATCATAATATTTCATTCATATAAAAAATAATTAAATCTGGTTGAAATTGAGTGTAAGTATTATTAAGAGTATTATTTCGAGTGTGAAATGAATATTAAAGTGAAACAATGTATATGCATTTTAGGATAGATTAATATTTTGACTTAATGTTTGTACTTTTGCTTGTTTGTTTTTTCATCAAGTGCTATCAAGGTGGGGATTGTATACACATAAAAATTGGCTATGAGCAATTAAATAAATATTTAATATTTATTTAATAATTATTCTTCTATTAAATAGTTAATTTGAAAAGATTAATTATTTAATTCATTTTCATGTCTTTCTATTAATTAATATTTTATTAATTAATTCATTTATCATATTCTTCTAATTAATTAAATATCTTATATTTAATTATTCTTTTAATCAAGTTAATTAAATATCTAATATTTAATTATCCTCTTCAAACAATTAAATATATAATATTTAATAATTATTCTCCTATCCTATAGTCTCAAATATTAAATAATTTCCTAAATTATTTAATCTTTCTTTTCCAACTCACCCTCCATCTCCACTTCATTATCCCTTTGCCAACTCATCAATTATGTGGCTAAGGAAATTAATATTTCTTAAATATGAATTTATCATTTATCTTCAATCGCCAATTTAATAAAAATTGTGTACGTACACATATTTCATAACCATTTCCTATATTCTCTCCAACACCCCCTACATCTTAGAAAGGACTTGAGTCCACTTGTCCTCTCATGCCTAAATTTCCTCTAACCATCCATAGATTCCCTTAGTCAGCAACCCAGTCAAGCTGAGATGACTGACACTTGTCTTCTTCTTCCCCCTTTCTCTCAACCTTCACCTTTGCTCACAACCATCCAAATATGTAGATCTGATCATGACCGTTGATCTAAGCCACATCATCTAATCCTCTCAAGGTCTATAAAATCAAGAGCTTCAGTTGAGAGAGAGTTAGTCTTCAAATCAATCATATGCATCTGTGAGTTTTTGAAGCAAATAGCAAATATCATATAGCATAATCATTTTAGAAAAATCATGTAGTATTGCATATCATAGTGTCAGTTAACTACAAGTTATCAGTCCATTCTTCATATGCCATCTTGGAAGCCATCAATGCATTATCTAAGAGCACACCATCTACAACCAAGAACAGTGGAGTTAGGATATAATGAGACATAAGTCATGAAGGTAATATTAATATTTTATTTCATATGTATTTCATGTAGTTTCATTGGTTGAGTTTGGATTTCCTATAGCATTTCCATTAGTATTTTGTGAAACTAACTAGTTGCAGGTAGCATTTTGAGGATGAAATTCAAGTTGACGTATTTTGGCGCCCACCGTGGGGCTTATGGACCTCGCATATACCTTTAAAAATCTCACAAAACTAAAATTAACGCATTTGTAATGCAGATTCACACATGTGTGAATTCTGACAGCGCTTTTGTTCGATAGGTTAGTGCATTTGCATCACAGGTTAGCGCATTTGCATCACATGTTAGCACATATGTCATGTAGGTTAGCGCTTTTGTTTGAAAATCTGCGCATTTGCATCATTGGTTAGTGCATTTTCATCGTAGGTTAGCGCTTTTGAACATAGGTTAGCACTTTTGTAATGCAGGTTAGCACATTTGACAATTGTTTTAGTGCATATGTTCTCTCTAAGATAGCACATTTGAAACAAAGTGCAAAATTTTTAATCAAATCTTGAAATTAGGCTTGTGCAAGGGTAATATATATGAAATATAACATTTAAGTATAAGTGACATTTCCTCTTCTCTTTTCTCTTTCTTATACTTTAAGTTATATTCCATATATATTGTCAGGATGTTTGAGAGGGGTTTCAGACCTCTAGGAGTTATAATGCAAAATCTAGTTTTTGGAAGATCCCCAAAATTTCAAACTTAGCTAAATTTCAGGGCAGTTCAAAATCAAGAGTTAAAAATTTGTAACCAAGATTTGAAATTAGGCTTGTGGAAGCCCACCTAAGGTTTTTGATTTTCACTAACTTCTTTTTTTATTGTAGGTTTCTAATAGTTTCTTGCAGATTTGGAGTTAAGTTAGGATTTAGTGATTTCTTTTCTAGCTTTTTCAAAGTTGGTTAAAAAGAACTCATACTTCCTTTTGGGTAAAAAGAATTTCATTTTTCAATTTGGTGTTCTAAAAAGTACCTCACTTGTTTTTGGGCTCTAAAAATAATCACATTTGCAAGGTAAAACGAATAAAAAATTAAACATTTACTTTCTTGCAAAGTTGGGATTCACACCTCAGATTTTGGGCTCTAAAAAGAACAACAATCTTTCATTTTCTTGCAAAGGTAAAAAGCATAATCAATCTTTTTTTTTTTGCAAGTTAAAAAGAACAATCAACTTTTCCATTCTTACAAAGCAAGTTACTTTTTACAATGATTTTCATTTAGTTGACCAGGATTTCCAATTCCTAGTTTAGAAAATCATTCGCTATGTGGGGCTAAAATAAATACCATGCTTGTTGGAGCAACATCTCCAAATAGGACTTAGCCAACAATTGCTTTTAAAAGGTTAAAAAGAAATTTGATTGCTTTGTCTTAAGGGGTAGGTATATGCTCTCCCCTTAATTGGGTGACCAAAAAGTCAAACCCACTCTTTTATGCTTTCTTTACTTTCAAGCATTAAATCCTTTAGAGGGTCTGCCTTCCCGAAGCCTCAAAAGGGCTAGTGTGAAGGGTACAACCCAAGTGGGAAATGACTTTATCGCCAAGTTTACCAACCCACTATAATCAAATGTGGAGGTTGATGAAAATCCCCTCCAATAGAAGTGTGTATTTGATAGCCTTCCCCTAGTATCCTTGTGATGTGAAAAAGCCTTTGTTCTAAAGGTTGGGAAGCCTCTTAATTGAGTTTATCATTTGTTGCGCTAAACAGAATCCTTACTACAAACCATAGAAGTAGAAGCTTTGAGTTGAGTCAGTTGCCATACATTGGCAATATCATAGTGCAAGGGTGGGGAAGAATCTGCCCCCAAGATTACTCACCATATATCTCCCAGGATAACTACCCAACTGTGAAGCAATTCACTTTGGGTTAATTTCTGGCAAAAGGCAAAAAACGGGCACCCTCTAGGGGGTGACAAGGCTGTTTGAGCTGATGGGGTATCGAGACTAGTGGGCTATGATATTGTTGATGACCTTTGAATAAAGTGTCTATCTGATGTGTCTTTTATTGTAAATCAAACTAGTGAAAACATTGGGGATTTGAAAATATCCTCACAAAAACATACACTCAATGTTTAGCATAGGGATGATCATTGTTTTCATGTGTTCTATATCTTCTTGTTATGAACATTGAAATATCTTGCAAATCAACCAATACAACAATCAATTCAAAACAAAGAGAAAAGAGCAACCTTAGAGAGATAAGAATTTCAAAATCCAACAAATCACTTTTTTTGAGATGGTTATCAACTTTTCAACTATCTTTAGGCAAGATTTTCATCCAACAAGATTAGGGGAGTATCAAACCAGGTGATCAAGAGTTTATCATCCAACTATCTCAACGACAACAATACCTAGATAGGTATTCAATTTAGTCAAATCAATTTTCCATATCAAGAGACTTTATCCATATCATTTGATGTGCTTTGTCATAGGGGCCTATCGAACAAACCCTCTATTCGACTTAGTGAGCTTGAGTATCTAAAACGAAGTATCCCTCAATTCAACAATATCAATCTATCTAGACTGAAACTTTGATCACTCATGTGACCATCCCTTGTCGCTTGAAAAAGAAGAAGCTTATTCAAAGGAAATGAGTCCTAGCCCAAATCAAGCTCAAGATATCATGGCTCTCCAATCTAATCCCATTTTTTATCAAGATCCTACCTATCAAGAATCTTATGATGATCCCCTAAAATTCTGGTATTCCATCCACGATGGTCCCCTTTTATCTCAAGAGCAGAGTCCCATTCAGCATCCACCTCCTAAGAAAGAGCATGGTATCCCTTCCATCTCCTTCACTAATCTAATTCAAAATCAATAGAAAAGCAAAAACTCAAATGATCCTACTCCAAGTGAAGATCAAGATCAATAAAACTCGGCATCCTCCAAATCCATTTTAGGTCCTTTCGTTCCAAATTCAAACTCTTCGTCCATTTTAGGTCCTTTCATTCCAAAGTCAAAGTCTTCATCCTCCAAATCCATTTTAGGTCTTTTCGTTCGAAATTCAAACTCTTCATCCTCCAAATCTATTTTAGGTCCTTTCATTCCAAATTCAAACTCTCCATCCCTTCCATCCATCTTGGGTCCTTACTTCCCTCCATCCATCATTCCATCACCTCAAATGATCCATAAGAAAGATCAAAAAAGGTACACATCTTTGAATTTCTTTGAAACATCTATCTAAACGTCTTTTCAAAACTATTATTCCATCATTTTCTTTATCTATTTTGGGTTCTATGTCCCAAAATTCAATTTTCCTCGATATCTTCATTACTTCTTAAGTTGTGTACCAACACTCATCTTGAATGCATTGCCATCTATCCTCACACAAATATTCAAACATTCTATCTATTATCCAACACATCTTTTCTATTCTTCCATCCCTTTCATTCAATCCTTTGCATAAATTCATCATCTGTGAAATAGGCATTTGTGTCATTTTGTCACATGCTTGCCCATGCTCAAATCTCATGTTCAATCCTTTTCCTAGATATCTATTCATGATACACTTCAGAATCCGAGGTTATTCCTCTTTAATATTATCTTTTGGTTGGGATACATGCTCAATCTAGAAAAGAACCACTTATCGTATCTTGGTACCGACATCTTTTGATTCCTACATCTCATACACTTAATCAATTGCTCTAAATCATTGTGATCTCTTAGTCAAAGACATGGCTAGTGAAAAATCTAAAATCTTGCTTCACTGCCACTGTAATTATCAGAACCATGTAAGTTTCATCACTTACAAGCCAATGCAATCAAAATAAGAAAAGAAAAAGACAATATCAAAAGATCCAAAGCATGATCAAGAAAAGAAATATCCAAAAGAGAAAGAAAAAAAATTGAATATCAAAATCTTGGCTATGGGAAAATGCGAGTAACTCCATCGAGGCTATGGATGTCTGGTTGGCAATGGAGCAATATTTGTGATATTACAATGATAACCTCATTGGAGCTATGGATTCTTTCTGGTAGCGAGGCTCTATCTAGGATGCTTTTGAAGTCAAGATAACTCATGTAGCTAGCCACGTTGGATTCTGAAGATTACAATGATCATATGAACCAGAATGAACCCAATTACACACACATGGGTAATAAAAGACTAAGTACCTTGATCCAGTTTGGGATTCCTTTTCCCTTTTGAGTCTACTTCCTAGTTTCTAGATATGTTTGGTTGAATTTATCAGAGGTTCTAAGTGTGGGTTGGGTCTCTATCTTTGAAAAGTTCAAGAACACTTATTCAGGTGGTGCTAAATATTGTGACAATCTTACATATCACCTCTTTACAAATGGAGACCTCTATACTTAGGGTCAAAATTTCATCCACTCTATTCTTCATACCACATCTCCCATTATCCTTTCTCAAGTATCCATTACTCTATCTAAATTCATCCATTGCTATCTACTATCTTGCTTCATGCTAATCTATACCATCTATCATAACTATTCATTTCCTTCATCATCTATCACTATCTATGATCTTGTTTCTCCTATCCATATCCCATTTTCCATCCTTGATCTTGATCAAAACTAAGGACAAAAACATGATTTCAAAAAACATCTCTTGATGTGTCTCCTCATAAGCTACCCATTCATCTTCAGCTCAACAATTCATCCATTACTTATCTTGCTATACATTGGGGAAACCAAATACATATTTCTTCTAAGCCAAAAAAAAAAATCACAAAAATCACAAAATGTCTCAAAAACTAAAAAATCGAAAAAATCAAAAGAGCAAAATTGAAAATCAAAGCATGAGCGCATGACCCATCCATCAAATCAACAATAGGAAAACTATCAAATACTACAATCAAACTGATCACATGTCTTTTTAATCAAATCATCACTCAAAATCTATCAACATCAACATGTCTTATACAGGGATAGGTACACTCAAAACTAGACAGATCGGTCTTACACGGGGTACTCACTCTTTGAAACCAGACATTCTTATCAATCATCAAACAAATCAAAACAATGACATAGATCAATATGACTAGTGGATTTTGTTCTGGGTAGTCTTATCTTTATCAATTGATGGTACAACATGTTTTATCTCTCAAAAATTAGGAAAGACAAAAAAATAAAAAATAAATCAAAATATGCAATAAATTTAGATGGTGAAAACCTGGTAAACAGGCGCTATCTACAAAGTAGGTTCCTCCATCTATGAGATCACTTTGCGCACCTATCCACTCCATCCTATCCAATCTATCACTTCCATATATCCTAGCTTATCCATTCCATCTTTCACATCCACTGCTCTGAACCATTTAGCAAGAAATATGTAGCTTGTCAACAATTATCAATCTTTGACATACTTGTCGTAGTCACTGTCTCAGATTTTATCAAAATCAATCATATCTGCATTTGTATCCTGCCATGGTTTGGATCTTGATCAATTCATACATTCATAATAATTTTTGTTTCCATTGGGGGAAAAATCCTAATTTCTTTTTTCTAAGGTGATCTTTTGAATCTTTGAAAATCTCAAAACATTCGAAAAACTTAGAAAAACCAAAAACACCTAGGGTTTTGAAACAGATAACAAGCAACAAAGTAATGAAGATCAAGGCATTTCATCAATAACTGAATCATGGCACTCATAAAATCAAGAATCAACCAGCAAGTAATAGCGAATTATCAAAGATCATTCATCAAGATGATTATATCAGTTAATGACCATAAGAACATGTGAATGACATGCAAGATTCGGTGTTTATATCTTGATTTTACTGCTAATCATGTACTCTATGCAACTCAAGGATGTCCATGACTAGAGAAGCTATGATGGGGCATGATTATTTTCTTTGATTGTTGTCTATGGTTTATCTCTTACTATGGTATGTACTTGTCTCAAGATATGATCAGCAAAAGATCAAGGAGGACGTTCCAAGGCATGCATGAAAGGGGATAATCCTTGTCTGTTCTGCAAGCAATACTCAGGTCAGCTTGATCCATTATATCAATTTCCTTGTATTAACTTGCTATATCAAAATCCATGTAAGGAATACTCAGGTCATCTTGAATCATTATGTCAAGTTGCTTGTATTTTCTTACAATATTTTAAAGCTCAATGATGAAATCAAAGCATTGATACAAGATAACATATGAAGAATGGCAGTACAATTTTTAGTTAGATCATTTTAGATTAGCTCATTATTCATCTACATTATAAGCATTCATGGTCAGTTGCATTATAAGCATTTCATTTCATTAATAGATCAACGGTCATAAATAAAGATTGAGTATACTTGGACAAACAAAAACAATTTGCATTTAATAATTATAGGTGCATTTTTTTTTTAGAAACATTTTAATCATCATTCATTTCATTTAGTTGCATTTTATCATTGCATTAGTTTTCATTCAATTAAGTGCATTTTTTAGTCATATAGTGTATCATCATTATAGTTTGCATTATCCTTTCATTTAAGATCATTTAGTTGCATCTTTGCACCTAGATTCATAATCATTATAAACATTACAAAATAAAAATACAAAAACATTTCATATATAGATCATTTGCATCATCATCAAAAGCAAATCAATCATTCATTTGCATTCCATATAGATCATTAGATTTGCATCATTTAAGGATAATAATCATTTTCATTTGCATCCAAAACCAAAAATAAAAATACAAAAACATATAATCATTGCATCCATATCATAATCACATAGAATAACATGCATAAATATCATCATCCATCTAATCACTGCATGCATATAATCACAACATATAGATCGTCATCAAATAGAATAAATGTGAATATAAATCATCATCATCATATAGAGTCCATGTCTACATATAGATCATCATAAAACAATAAAAGTCCAAGTATACAATGATATCAGATAAATAGTACAAATGCCTCATCAAATACAAATCAAGTCATGACTGCCCTATACCACTACCACCTGATTATGTCTGTCTATGTGGCTGTGGGTGAGAAGATCCTCCAGATACCTATCTCCCATGCTCACCACTCCTATGAGGAGGTCCCATGACCCCACCACTGCTAGCATCCATCAACACGGTACTATGATAACTACCTGCTCTCTAGCTCTCTACAACTACCTCCTCATATCATCGTCGCCAGTGGGAAGTCTCCTTCCCAACCCAAACTAATTCTCTAACAGTGTCAGCCATGAGAGGACCTGATCCAACCTACTGAATATGATCAAGAAGTCCCTGAGTATCCTGTTGTCTCCTAACAGCTCTACCCCACTCAGTCATAAGAGTCTGCACCTATGCTCGAAGCTGATCAATCTGTACTCTCAGACTATCTATGGTATCCTACCCTGGCACATCATGCTCTGGTGCATCCTGCTCTGGCATATCATGTACTGGTGCATCTTGTTCTGGTAAATCATGTTGAGGTGCATGAACCCCAATCCCCTCACCACCACCTTGTCCAACTGCTGGAATCTTGGTTTGAGTAACTCTCCAAACCCATCATCTAATAAGGGGAACATGATCCTCAAGATCCTCATCATCTCCACCATGCACTGCAATAACCCTAGGGTCTGGCTGAATCTGTCCAAAATCAATGCCTCTCGCAACCCCCATCCAGTCGAGTCACCCTGCCTTCTATCAATGGCAACCCTCTCGATGATCTCATACCTGCCCTACCATGCTCCCTCCCAATCTATCCAACATCTCTCCCACCCATAGGACTTGCTCTCTCAATCCTGCCAGTCCAAATAGTCCTCCATGGACTCTTAGGCGACCTCCCCTCCGTCCAGGTTTCCTACCACCACCACCTCCATCCCCATCCTCATCATCACCTCCCCCAGCCTCATGAGAAGGTTTGAGCTCTCATCTCCATCTTCGTCTCCTAACAATTGGATCATCTGAATCATCATCCTCATCTCCTGAGCTGGGAGGAGGATCTACCGGATCAGTAATGTGAGGAAATGGATGAGCTAGTATATACTGAGCATACTCTACAGTAACCCCAGGATCAAGAATGTGCAATCTCATATCATAAGCCACTCTTAGAGTAGCAACAAACTCTACACGAGCAATCTCAAATGAAAAAGAAGGTCCCCAATCTCGCCTATCTCTATACCGCCGAGCATATATCGTCACACCAGTAGGCATAGGCTGGATGATACCAAACTATCTCAAAATGCGACCAATCAACTGTCGCTCAATAATATAAGGAGTCCAACCAATGAGATATCTACTCTGCATAATAAATGGTAATGTTTGTGCATCATCCATCCATGGCTCACAATCAAGATATGGTCTCCAAGTAATGCTATCTAATGAATCAAGCACCCAACATGATACTCCATCTTACCTAGCTTATGTTGAGTAAGAATACCTGCATAAAAAAACACATATGGTTGCCTCTCTCCCTGAACTCTGTGATGGATAGGCCGAGTAATAGCAATGTGCTCCCAGCACCAGATCTGCAATAAAGTGCATCTTGTAGACAAACCCGCACTCTCATCATACACCACCTGATGAAGATCATGATATAAATGTGCAAGCATGCAAACACCCCAAGCATATCGAGTATGATGTTGCATCATACTCAGGAGAATCTCACTCCAACCAATGGAAAAACCTCATGATCGCCTATCAGGACATATAAATCCTCCAATCAGACTAGCAAAAATAATGGGAAGAGCCTCGTAATACATCACCATATCAACCCAGTGGATCTCTCCTCTACTAATACTCTCATCAGCAAACACAACTCTGCAAGCCTCTGTCCCAACCCGATCCTTAAAATCATACTGCACTAGCTCGCCAGTCACTGGGATGTGCAGAATCCTATAGACATCCTCAAGAGTCACACTAATCTCACCCGTAGGCAGGTGGAAAGTGTTATGCTCGCTGTGCTATCTCTCGGCTAACGCCGTCAATAATCCTCTATTATGCGTAATCTCAGGCATATACAACAAATGGCATAAACCATAGGCATTTATATGTCTAATCTCAACCTGTGTCAACTCTGGAACTAAATGACGCACTGCCGGTAATTTCTCTCGACACTAGAGAACATCAAGTTTCTCCTATTTATCAAGAGAAATCAATCATCAAATCGTCATCCATCTATCAAATCAAACTGAAGCAATCTATGTTATCTATCTATCAAATCAAATTAAAGCAACTTATGCTATCAAAACATTTTAAAACCTATCAATCATGGTTTTCTATCAATCATTGAGTTCACTTAAAACTCTACTAAGCTCTTACATCAAAAACTAAATCGGTTTCTTAGAGCTACTCTATCACTCAAGCTAATCAAAGATACTCTATCAATCAAGATAATCAAAGCAATCCTATCAATCAATCCAGCAATCAAAACTATCAATCGATCTATCAAGCACACATCGCTCAATCAAGTCCTTATTTCATCATCAATGCGTATTAAAAATGTTAAATCTAATCATCAAAGTGATTTTTAAACCTTTGCACTTATCAAAAACATCAAATTTGAGCAAAAGCGCTATCCTATTGAGCATTTGCGCTAAACTACAACAAATGTGCTAAATCTAAAAGCATTTGCGCTAAACTTGAGCATATGCGCTATTCTTTTGAACAAATGCGCTAAATCTAAAGACATTTGCACAAACCCATGCAAAAGTGCTACCTTATTGAGCAAAAGCGCTAACAAATGAATCATTTGCGCTATCCTATTCAAAAGAACTAACATTCTTAACATATGCGCTAACAAAAAGAGCATATGCGCTAATCTATGCATTTGTGCTAATCCTAAATGCATTTGCGCTAAAACAAATTGCAAAAGCGCTAACCTAATGCCGAAAAAATCACAAAAATTTTGAAAATTCAAAAAACATGAAAAGTTGCACGAAAACTTGAAAACAAAGCTCGGGATAAGATACATACCGAATACCCATACTCGACAAGTTGTTGATATCGTCGAACGCGCTCAAAATGATGGTTCTCCATGGGAATCACCATTTCGCCACCTCAGCAAGAATATTTTCTCCACAAGCTGACAAGGATAACAATGAAATTAAAATTAACCTTGGTTAATTTTATATTTACTATTTGAAGATAAATTAATTTCAATGGGGCAATTTAATTTATTTTTTCCAAATGAATTTAATTGACTTAATTTTTATCAATTACCATGAGATCAATCGTTCAAACAAGAATTTTCGACAATTTCATGATCAATCTCCTGAGGGAGCACACAATCAGGATTTTTTATCTTTGTCAGGCACACTATCGAGACTTGATTTAATCTTTGAAACAATGTTGTCTTGACATTATTTCAAAGAGTGGCAAAATGTATACACATAAAAATTGGCTATGAGCAATTAAATAAATATTTAATATTTATTTAATAATTCTTCTTCTATTAAATAGTTAATTTGAAAAGATTAATTATTTAATTCATTTTCGTGTCTTTCTATTAATTAATATTTTATTAATTAATTCATTTATCATATTCTTCTAATTAATTAAATATCTAATATTTAATTATTCTTTTAACCAAGCTAATTAAATATCTAGTATTTAATTATCCTCTTCAAACAATTAAATATCTAATATTTAATAATTATTCTCCTATCCTATAGTCTCAAATATTAAATAATTTCCTAAATTATTTAATCTTTCTTTTCCAACTCACCCTCCATCTCCACTTCATTTTCCCTTTGCCAACTCATCAATTATGTGGCTAAGGAAATTAATATTTCTTAAATATGAATTTATCATTTATCTTCAACCACCAATTTAATGAAAATTGTGTACTTACACATATTTCATAACCATTTCCTATATTCTCTCCAACACCCCCTACATCTTAGGAAGGACTTGAGTCCACTTGTCCTCTCATGCCTAAATTTCCTCCAACCATCCCTAGATTTCCCCAGTCAGCAACCCAGTCAAGGTGAGATGAGTGACACTTGTCTTCTCCTTCCCCCTTTCTCTCAACCTTCACCTTTGCTCACAGCCATCCAAATCTGTAGATCTGATCATGATCGTTGATCTAAGCCACATCATCTAATCCTCTTAAGGTCTATAAAATCAAGAGCTTCAATTGAGAGAGAGTTAGTCTTCAAATCAATCATATGCATCCGTGAGTTTTTGAAGCAAATAGCAATTATCATATAGCATAATCATTTTAGAAAAATCATGTAGTATTGCATATCATAGTATCAGTTAACTACAAGTTATCAGTCTATTCTTCATATGCCATCTTGGAAGCCATCAGTGCATTGTCTGAGAGCACACCATCTGCAACTAGGAACAGTGGAGTTAGGACACAATGAGACATCATGGAGGTAATATTAATATTTTATTTCATATGTATTTCATGCAATTTCATTGGTTGAGTTTGGATTTCCTGTAGCATTTCCACTAGTATTTTGTGAAACTAACTTGTTGTAGGTAGCATTCTGAGGATGAAATTCAAGTCGACACAAGGATAGCGCCCTATATTTATCAGAAAGAAAGCTTACATATAGAAGTTGTCTGATCAACCAAAGCATTTTGACTTAACGTTTTATTTATATATTAAAAATAATTTTGATGAGAGTTGTTTAGTTTTAAGAAAACATTTCATCTCATTACAAAAGAATGACCTATTTCTATCATCACAAAATTCTATTGGTATTAATTTGAAATGTATAAGACAACATAGATTAGCACTAAAAATGATTTGGAAAAATTAATTCCATACTATATAGTATATATACTTACATATCAATCTACACATTTTTTGGTAGGAAATAATGAAGCTTTATAATATGCAACCTACAGTACTTGAAGAGTGATCAGACAACCCAACCCACATTGTCAACTTTAATCTAATGGGTGGCACTTTCACCTAGCCCTTCGCTACTCTGCCCCTCATGTTAATCATATTCCTTCATGTTAGGTGGATCTTGCCCATTTTTATTTTTAGTTTGGTTGTTACTTACCTATTTTATTATTTTTGCATTTCTTTTTTATTTTTTATTTTTTATTTTTTATTTTTTTATTTTTTTCTAATTTAAATGATAGAATTATATTTAATAAATAATATGTTAAAAATGGTCCAAGGGGTTGAGCTTAACTGGTTAAAACACTGGGTTCTCACTATGGAGACCCAAGTTCAATTCCCAATAGGGACATCTAAAATGAATTCTAAGTTGTGACTCTTGGCCTTCCATAAAAATGGGGAAGGTCTAGGGTCAATATAATCAAACATAATAATAATAATAATTCAAAAATATTGCTGCTTCGGCCTATTACCGACCAAAAAATGAAAATAAAATAAAATAATATGTTATAAATTTGATTTTATCATTTTATTTTTTGATTAATAATAGATAATTTATAATCATGTTTCTATTTTATTTGGTAATTTAGCAATCTTATGTAAAATGGCATCTGAATTTTTGTCATCATTTATAATCAAGTTTAATTTCTTTTTTAAAAAAGAGAAATAATGATGATGAAAGGTAAACACAAAAGAAATTTTGGAAAAGAAATGATTTATTTTGGTCAATCATAGAATCCTTCCATGTTTATGGTGTGTAATAACAAAGAAACATCCATAAAAACATCTCCATTTCAACATTTGACTAATTAAATTATTTCTTAATATGTGATCTTGTATTGCATCCGTTTTAATTATATATAAACTATCAACAGAAGGTGATGACAACACCAAAAAAATGCCTATATTCACCTTTGGTGATAGGATTTTAAATTGCTTAATTATCTTCATATTGCATCTTGATGAAGCTCAGTAAAAAAACTAATGTTGAGGACATTCTTTAGTACTGAGCTTGGTTAATTATGTAAAAATAGTCCCAATTGCAACCCAATAGATTGTGGGTGATGAAACAAGATTGATTCCCTGTTTGTTCAAGTTGATCATCTTTCATGTATAGAAGTATGACCCTCCTATTGTACGACTCAACTCATGTTTAGATGTAGTTTTTTTTTATGTTACATTTTTACATGTCTCACAAAATTTATTTTTCCATGTTTGTATTCTAGCTTAAACTATTTATCTCTTATTTTAGCATATGTCCAACTTGTAGGGAAAGCTCATCTAAAAGAGTATCAAACTTAAAGTGATTAATATCTTTCAAGCTACCAACATCAAAACCAACAGAGACATTCCATCCTCCAAAGACAAATGCATTAAATGTACCCAACTCGATAAATATAATGATTCACATTTTATGTTGTATAAATATCTTATATTATATTTAAGACTATCAAACTAGTTGTACCATATATTACTATCGACATTACCATTGCACCTCTATTTGGTGCAAGCGCTATTTATTAGCACTCACTTATATTATTTCTAATGATATTCTTATAAGGAAGTAACACACCCATTGAATTTTTAGGAGATATTTTAGTCCCTATATATACAGCGTATAATCATTACAAACTAATAATTTATTCATTATTCTATAGTATAACCAATTCTAAGGTAATATGTCAGTAGTTGCTTATGTATTATCAAACGTTCATCAGTAGAAAACGAACTAAGGAATAACTATATCATGTAGGCTTATTTCCATTGTTAGTCATGTTGAACAGGTTTGACATGGGATTTGTTAACTACTGCAGATTAATGACACAATGTTGTTAGGGTGTGAAGTGAACGTGGGGTTACAAAATTGAAGATTCCTATAATTTCAAAGTCAACTAGATGTTACATAACATTAAATGCTTCAACTTAGGACTACTCATTTAGCAAATTTAAGCATTTGTTTCATATATATGCTCTAATTTTATTGTTTTTTCTTTAATTCATTATTATCAACTTAAAAATTTTGATTAATCAAAACAACTATTATATATATTAAAATAACAAGGTTGAAAGGGGTTTGTTGCATGTATGGTGGATGTGCATGATGGAATGACATGATAGGATAGTGTTATGGTAGAATGGATGAGACAACTGGCTCCCATTTGTAAGGTTCACCTAGCCACTTTAACTTATACATAATGTTCATGAATGTATTTCAATCATGGTACTTTCCTAAGGAACCACATAAAGTGGTTTTCACTAGTAGACATATTATTCCTCTTTACTACTGTTTTTTCTTCTTCTTCTTTTAATCTTTTACAAAAAAAATTATTTTAACTATTTTTGAAATTCTTGAACTTTTGGTATCACATGCATGGGCATCTGATGTAGCCAATCTAGATTCCTTGGTCATGACATGCCAATAGTATCTCACCTTACAAATTTGTTTGCTAAAATCTTTACACTAGTATACAAATCACAATTACAATAATGCTCTTTGATAGTGGGGTTGGTCTTGTACAAATATAAGCATCTTGATAGAGTACCATCAAAACTCGTTTGGAAAAAGTGATGTAGTAAGGGTGCAATTGATTTGAAGTTTTGAATTGGATTTGGGATGGTGTATGGATTTATATGGTGGAATTGAGGATTGGGACTTTGGAGTTGAGTGTATGAATTGATGGATTTTGGATTTTGATTAGAATGAAGGATGTTGGGATTGGGTGGTCAAATTGGATTTGGGAATAGGTTTAGGATTGGGACCAACAATTGTTTGGTTTGTGAAGTTTTGCATGGTAATTGTGAAGGTGACACAAACTTATTGTATGTAATATGAAACTTTTGAGTAATTGATTTCTTTTGGTGATCTTGTTTTATTAGAGTCATCAATTTTCTTTGCTTTGGGATCAAGATTGATTTTTGGGTGCATGTCACTTTTTAGATTCATGAAGAGTTTTTATTTGTTTTTTCTTTGGTAGTTGTTTAAGCTGAATTTGAACCTATTTGTAAACCCTAATAAACCAACCACTAACCCTATATCTACAAACTAATTCAACACAACATCAATGAAGAATCTATCAAACATGCAAATATCAATGAAATAAACCAATATAACTTTACATGTCCAATAGGCTTACTCCTTTGTTCTCCTATCCTCCATGATCTTCTATTGATGATGATTTCTCTCAGATTTGCCTTGCACTTGCACAAGAACTCACATAGGAATGGATGTGCTTGTGATGATATATGTTTGTGATGATGTTTGTTTTAGAATGATTTTGAAAAAATGTAGTTATACTCAAGATATGTGTTATGGAAAATGAGAGTAGAAAGCCTATTTTATAGAGATCATCCTAAGAAAGGAGGGTTTAAATTAAGAGGTTAAAAGATGAATGGCCATAGGATAGATAGGTATGGTGGAATGGATGAGATAACTTTTCCCTAATTATAAGGATAACATAGCCACTTTAACTTATGCATGATTCTCCTCGATGTTTTTTCATCATGGTACTTGACCAAAGCATCACAAGAAGTAGTTTTCACCATTAGACAGATTATTTCTCTTTACTATTGTCTCTTCTTTTTGAATCTTTTTATTGTGTATCTTTTTTGGTGATTTTGGACTTTTGGTATCACGTGCATGGGCATCTGATGTAGCCAATCTAGATTCTTTGGTCATGACATGCCAATAGTATCTCACCTTACAAAGTTGTTTGCTAAAATCTTTACACTAGTATACAAATCACAATTACAATAATGCTCTTTGATAGTGGGGTTGGTCTTGTACAAATATAAACATCTCTATAGAGTATCATCATAACTCATTTGGTAAAGTGATGTAGTAAGTGTGCGATTGATTTGAAGTTTTTAATTGAATGTGGGATGGTGTATGGATTTAGATGGCAAAAGTGTGTTGGCATTACAGTAAGAAATATTGTTGATATTCAATAAGGATATTGAGAAGGTTGTTGATATAACTGAAGAAGGATGATAACTATCTTTATAACATTATTTTGTCATTGTTGTCAAGAAATTAATTATCTAATTCAGTATGATGTTGCCATATCTTGAGAAGATTGATTTGAAGATAATTATGATGTCGGTAAAAGACACAGAAAGAATGTGATGAATAAGGGGAGAAATAAGTTATTCAATGGGAAACTATTACCGAGTTAGACAATGATGAGATCATGATGTTTAGATTGTCTTAATATCCTGCATATGTTGTTGATTGTAAGGTTAATACTATACTATGTCACCGAGCAAAGAACCTAGTCGGTAAAGCCTAAGGAACCTAGTCGGTAAACCCTAAGGTTATCGATATCGGTTAATGAAGGCAAAATGTCTACCGAGTAAAGTTTAGTATTTACCGAGTTGCAACCGAGTTATGACAGTGCGCATTGGATGAAAACAAGCATTATTTAATGAAGGACAATGATGAGCTGGAGATGTATAAATGATTAGTATGTCTTGCATGAAGTTTGCTAAGGATCTGTGGCAAAGGAAAATCAGCAGGAAGATCTACAGTGTAGATTGAACCGCAATAACCTTGTGCAAGTTCCAAGATAGGAATGCAAGTCCCGAGGCAAGGTAAAACATTTTCAGATCGGAAGGATACTTTGAACTTGGTCAAGTTTGAAGATCTGATGGCTAAGATTGATCATGGGAAATGTGATCAAGGAGATTAAGCGGTTAGCAATTGTTTATAAATAAGGAATTGTTAATAAACAATGTATGCAGGCAAGTGTAAGCACATGGATGATACATAGTGATTACTGAGCACAGAAGCTTGAAGACTTGTTTGAATAACAAAGTAGAGAGCCCAGCAGTGGGACAAGATAAGTCCTATGACTAGATTGTTTTGAGCAAATAAGAATCTGCTTTAGCATTTTAGATGTGAAGTTGCAGATATATTTTATTACTGTTATTTTGTAAGTGACAGAAAATCTCTTAACCGAGTGGACTTAATAGTCTTATTTGTAAACCCTCTAGCAAGGTAACATTCTAAATGAGTGTTTGAAATCCTTTGACAAGGTCACTTCTAACAAAGTGAAGATCCTAACAGATCTGAGGGAAATCCCTTAACTGGGTCACATCTAGCAATGTGTTTGTAATCTTTAACAGGATTTTCTTTTAACTGAGCATACTCTAGAAGAGTATATTTCTTAGTGGGTCCGAAATCCCACAGTGGTTTTTCCCTATTTGGGTTTCCACATTAAATCTAGTGTTATGAGTGTTATGATGATTATGTGTTTATAAGTTAACATGTTTAGCAGTTTTTGGTTATGTTGCTGAAGTAGAAGTTACTGAGGTTGAATCTATTGATTTTATGGAAGTTTAAGTTTGTATGATTCACCCCCCCCCTCTCATCTTGTTAGCTATTGGCATCTGTACTTTACAATTAGTATCAGAACTAACAATTGGTATCAGAGCTAAGAATTGGAGTTAGAGCTTTGGACTCTGGAAGAAAAAGTTTAAAGGTACTTGAGGCAAAGATCTGAAGATGTATAAAAGGGATGCACCGAAGCTGAACAAGTCAAGTTTCTCCACATGGCAGAAAAGGATGAAGCTACATTTATCAGGAATTGAAGAATATGCAACATATTATCTGGAGAATGATTACATTGCACCAAGCACCAACCATATGACCTTGGAAGAGATTAAGGAAAAGAATGAACATATTCAATCTATGATTGAAATAACATTAGCATTGACCAACTCAGAGTTTAATGATCTAGAAGGCTGTAATGATGCAAAAGCAATGTGGACTAAGCTCATATATGTGTATGGAGGTGATGAACATGTTCAAAGAGAAAAAGTAGATAGTCTAAGAGGACAACTTGAATCCATGAGAATGAATGAAGGTGAGAACATAACACAATATAGTACAAGACTAAAGGAGATTGTCAATCAAATTAAAGGAGCAGGTGGAACTATTGAAGAAAAGGATATAACAAGTAAGTTGTTGAGAACCCTTCTACCAGCTTATGCTATTTGAGTCTCTACAATCAATGAATTGAGGTATGTACCTAACATGCCAGTTTATTTGGATGCTACTATTGGTAAGCTACATGCATTTGAGTTAAGTAATTTTGATAACAGTGGGTCTTTGGTAAATAAAGTAGAATCTGCATTCAGTTCTTTTCATATTGGTGAATCTGATGATTACAATGATAGAATGAGTAAGTACTCTGAAGGGGATCACCGTGGAGCAAGTGAAAGATTTCGCAAGAACATGGAAAAAGTGCACAAACTATATGAGGAAATCAAGAATCAAGAAGAGTTTGAAGCATTATTAGCCAGAAGGTTACCGAGTGGAAAAGGTAAATATAAAGGAAAGCTACCTTTAAAATGTTTCAATTGTGATAAAATAGGACATATGGCTTCTAACTGTCCTGAAAAAGAATTTAGTGAAAAGAGAGAATACCGAGATAACAGGCAGAAAGACAACCAATACAGAGGACACCGAGACTTCAGAAGAAGAGATAGAAAGACATGTCTAGTAGCTGATGAGGAATCCAACGATGATAAATCTGATAAAACTGATACTAAGGAAGTTGTTTATGTGGCTATTAAAGATGGATCAGATGAAGAAAGGTATGAAGAAAAATCCTTAATATCGCACATAAATAATAATGACTCTTGGATCATAGACAGTGGATGCTCACATCACATGATAGGTGATAAACACAAGTTTGTTAAATTAGAAGACTATGATGGAGGCTATGTAAGATTTCGTAATGATGCACCAAGTCCGGTGAAAGGTAAAGGATCTATAACACTTCTTGACAATGCTAAATGTGATGATGTATACTGGGTTGAAGGTTTGAAATATAATTTGTTGAGTGTAGCACAGCTAAACAATACAGGATACCGAATAGAATTTCAAAAAGGAATTGTCAAAGTTTATGACAAGCATGGAAAGTTAGCTGCTATCGGGACACAAACAAAAGGCAATACATTTCATCTTGACTCAACTCAGAACAAGTGTCTTTATGCAAAGATAGATGATACCTGGTTATGGCATAAAAGGTTTTGTCATGTAAATTTTGATAATCTGATCAAAATAAGTAAGAAGCACCAAGTAAGAGGTCTATCGAGTCTTGAAAAACCTGAGAATTCTATGTGCCGAGAATGCCAGATGGGTAAGATGACAAGATCAAGATTTACAAGTAAGTCCTACACTTCTAAAGGAATTTTAGATCTAGTACACACTAATCTTTGTGGTCTTATGAAAGTTCAAAGTTATTATGGTGATAAATATTTCATATTATTTATGGATGATTACTCAAGGATGATGTTAGTCATGCTTTTAAAAGAAAAATCAAAAGCTTTTCAAATGTTTAAATGGTACAAGGCAAGAGTTGAAAATGAAACAAGAAGACAACTGAAATGTCTTAGATCTGATAGAGGAGGAGAGTTCACTTCTGATGAATTTAACTTATTCTACAATGATCATGGTATAAAAAGGCAAGTATCTGCACCAAGAACACCTCAGCAAAATGGGATAGCCGAGAGAAGAAACAGATCAATTGTGGATTGTGCAAGAACCCTGATGATAGAAAAGAGGGTACCTCAAACATTTTGGAGAGAAGCAATCAACACTACAGTTTATACCCTGAATCGAGTTCAACTGAAGAAAGGAACTATGAAGACACCATATGAAATCTGGTATGACAAGAAACCTAATGTAAGTTATTTTAAAATTTTTGGAAGTAGATGCTATGTTCACAAAGATGACAGAAATGGAAAATTTGATCAGAAAAGTGAAGAAGGAACATTTCTTGGTTATTCTTCCAGAAGTAAAGCATTTAAATGTCTGATCAAATCATCTAACAAAATAGTAGAAAGTGTAAATGTGAAAATTGATGAATTTGCAAAAAGAAATGATGAAGGAAATTCCAAAGAACCAGAAGATTATGAAGAATTCGTTTATGTTCAACCGAGAAGTCCTACCGAGAAAGCTGCTAAAGCAAATGAAGATAATGTCCAGTTACTGATTGATGAAGAAGATCATACAGAACCTACCGAGCCTATATTAGCCAAATATGTCGAAAGACATCATGCATCAAGTCAGATTATAGGAGATAAGGATGATCCAATGATGACAAGGAACAAACTGAGACAGAACACATGTCTGATTTCTAAATTTGAACCAAGAATAGTGAAAGAGGCATTTAACAGTGAAGATTGGGTAAATGATATGACAGAAGAGATTGATCAAATCAAGAAGAATGACACATGGAAACTGATCCCAAGACCAAAGGACAAAAATGTAATCGGTACAAAGTGGATTTTCAGAAACAAGCTAAATGAAAAAGGTGAGGTTATTCACAACAAAGCAAGACTAGTTTGCAAAGGTTATGCTCAAGAAGAAGGAATAGATTATGGTGAGACATTTGCACCTATGGCTAGACTTGAGGGAGTAAGAACATTGTTGGCATATGCTGCTTTCAAAAATTTCAAGGTATATCAAATGGATGTTAAATCTACATTTTTGAATGGTATACTAGAAGAAGAAGTTTACATTGAACAACCTGAAGGATTTGTTGAAGACAGGAGTAAAGATCAGGTATGCAAACTAAACAAAGTCTTATAAGGTATGAAAGACTGCACTCTTATTTGATCAAGATTGGTTTTATAAGGACAAGTGAAAACAACAATATGTACATGAAGAAAGATCAGGACAATGAAATACTAATCTCAGCCATATTTATTGATGATATTATATTTTGTGGAAATGACTCCTTATGCAAGAACTTTGGAAATGAAATGTGCAAAGAATTTGAGATGTCACTAATCAGTGAGATAAAGTATTTTATAGGTTTACAGATACTGCAAATGAAAGATGAGATTTTCATTACTCAATCCAAGTACATAAAGGAAATCTTGAAGAAATTTGGAATGGAGGATTCTAAACCAGTAAGTACTCCTATGACCACTAACTATAAATTATCAAAGAATGATGAATCTGCATTTGTTGATGAGACACTATACCGATCTATGATTGGGAAGTTGCAATATGTTGTGCATAGTAGACCGGATATAGCACATGCAGTAGGTATTGTAGCAAGATTCTCTACAGATCCCAAGGAAACCCATATGACAGTGATCAAGAGAATTTTTAGATACCTGAGAGGCACTGAAGATTATGGCTTAGTATATGAAAAGAGGAATAATTTTGATTTAAAAGTTTATACTAATGTTTATTGGGCAGGCAACATAGATGATAGGAAAAGCACAAGTGGTGGAGATTTCTTTTAGGAGAAAGACTAGTGAGTTGGCTTAGCAAGAAACAAGGATGTATTTCACAGTCAACAACAAAAGTTGAATATGTTGCTGTAACATTGAATTGTACCAATATAGCATGGATCAAACAACTGTTGGAAGGTATAAATGAGAAAGTTACCGAGCCAGTAACTAAATTCTGTGATAATACTAGTGCCATTAACATTTCAAAGAATCCAGTAATGCACTCTAAGACAAATCATATATCTATAAAGTATCATTATCTCAGAGAAGAAGTTCAAGAGAACAAAGTTGTGCTAGAATATATCAGTTCAAAGGAGCAATTAGCAGACATCTTCACAAAGTCACTGCCAAGGGACACTTTTGAGTATCTCAGAAGCAAGTTAGGGGTCCTACCCCTATCTTCTACTCACTGACAGAGTTCGGTGAAAGCATCAATTCGATGAATCTATAGAATATTATGTGTAGATTGATGCTGATTTATGCACTTTAGAAGGTTTTCTAAAGGTGTGCAGGAAATAATGAATAGAGACAAGTTACTCTGACCAACATTGAGATGATATGCAGCAAGGCAAATCAATTCACAGCGGAAGAAATCATGATTTAGTTCTTTTACTTTTTGGCATTGTTGGCAAAGGGGGAGAAGACTATAAATGGTTGGAAGACTAAATGGTTGACTGAATGGTAAAGCCCTAAATGATGGAAATAACAACAGATTAAGGACAGGGGGAGAAGATTGAAAAACAGAGAAGACTAAATGTAAGACAACAGCTCAGAAGCCTAATGAAAAAGGGAGAAGACTTTAGAAGATTTTAACAGCTTAAGGATAACAAGAAAAGTCTAATAGCAATCTGAATCCGAATCAATTTGAATATCTTGTTGGTATTAACATTTAATTGTTGGTTTTTCCATCAATGCCAAAGGGGGAGATTGTTGGCATTACAGTAAGAAAGATTGTTGATATTCAATAAGGATATTAAGAAGGTTGTTGAAGATTGTTGATATAACTGAAGAAGGATGATAACTATCTTTATAACATTATTTTGGCATTGATGTCAAAAAATTGATTATCTGATTCAGTATGATGTTGCCATATCTTGAGAAGATTGATTTGAAGAGAATTAAGATGTCGGTAAAAGACACAGAAAGATTGTGATGAATAAGGGGAGAAATAAGTTATTCAATGGGCAACTATTACCGAGTTAGACAATGATGAGATCATGATGTTTAGATTGTCTTGATATCCTACATATGTTGTTGATTGTAAGGTTAATACTATACAATGTCACCGAGCAAAGAACCTAGTTGGTAAACCCTAAGGAACCTAGTCGGTAAACCCTAAGGTTATCAATATCGATTAATGAAGGCGAAATGTCTATCGAGTAAAGTTTAGTATTTACCGAGTTGCAACCGAGTTATGACAGTGCACATTGGATGAATACAAGCATTATTTAATGAAGGACAATGATGAGCTGGAGATGTATAAATGATTGGTATGCCATGCATGAAGTTTGTTAAGGATCTATGGCAAAGGAAAATCGGCAGGAAGATCTACAATGCAAATTGAACCGCAATAACCTTGTGCAAGTTCCAAGATAGGAATGCAAGTCCCAAGGCAAGGTAAAACATTTTCAGATCAGAAGGATACATTGAACCTGGTCAAGTTTGAAGATTTGATGGCTAAGATTGACCATGGGAAATGTGATCAAGGAGATTAAGCGGTTAGCAATTGTTTATAAATAAGGAATTGTTAATAAACAATGTATGAGGGCAAGTGTAAGCACAGGGATGCTACATAGTGATTACCGAGCATAGAAGCTTGAAGACTTGTTTGAATAACAGAGTAGAGAGCCCAACAAAGGGACAAGATAAGTCCTATGACTAGATTGTTTTGAGCAAATAAGAATCTGCTTTAGCATTTTAGATGTGAAGTTGCAGATATATTTTATTACTATTTTTTTGTAAGTGATAAAAAATCTCTTAACCGAGTGGACTTAATAGTCTTATTTGTAAACCCTCTAGCAAGGTAACATTCTAAATGAGTGTTTGAAATCCTTTGACAAGGTCACTTCTAACAAAGTGAAGATCCTAACAGAACTGAGGGAAATCCCTTAACCGGATCACATCTAGCAATGTGTTTGTAATGTTTAATAGGATTTGCTTTTAACCGAGCATACTCTAGAAGAGTATATTTCTTAGTGGGTCTGAAATCCCACAGTGGTTTTTCCCTATTTGGGTTTACACATTAAATCTAGTGTTATGAGTGTTATAATGATTATGTGTTTATGAGTTAACATGTTTAGCAGTTTTTGGTTATGTTGCTGAAGTAGAAGTTACTGAGGTTGAATCTGTTGATTTTATGGAAGTTTAAGTTTGTGTGACTCACCACCCCCCCCCCTCTCATCTTGTTAGCTATTGGAATATGTACTTTACAATTAGTATCAGAACTAATAATTGGTATCAGAGCTAACAAAGTGAGGATTGGGATTTTGGATGTAGTGATTTTGGATTTTGATTGGAATGGAAGACATTGGGATTGGGTGGTCAAATTGAATTTGGGAATAGGATTAGGATTGGGACCAACAATTTATTTGGTTTGTGAGGTTTTACATTGTAATTGTGAAGGTGGCACACACTTATCGTATGCAATATGTAACTTTTGAGTAATAGAAATCTTTTGGTGATCTTCTTTGATTAGATTTATCAAATGTCTTTACTTTGGGATCAAGAACTCTTTTCTATTTTCTTCTTTATTTTTTGGGTGCATATAACTTTTTAGATTCATGGAGAATTTGTATTTATTTTTTCCTTGGTTAGTTGTTTATGTTGAATTTGAACCTATTTGTAAACCCTAATAAGCCAACTGCTAACCCTAGATCTACAAACTAATTCAACACAACATTAATGAAGAATCTATCAAAACATGTAAATATTAATGATATAAACTAATACACCTTTACATGTCCAATAGGCTTATCTCCATTGTTCTCCTATCCCCCATGATCTTGTATTGATGATGATTGCTCTAAGATTTGTGTTTCACTTCCACAAGAGCTCAAAGAGGAATGAATGTGGTTATGATGATATATGTTTGTGATGATGTATGTTCTAGAATGATTTTTATAGAATGTAGTTATGCTCAAGATATTTGTTATGGAAAATGAGAAGAGAAAGACTCTTTTATAGAGATCATCCTAAGAAAGGAGGGTTTAGATTAAGAGGTTAAAATATGAATTGCCAGGATAGATAGATATGGTGGAATGTATGAGACAACTTGCCCCCAGTTATAAGGATATAACATAGCCACTTTAACTTATGTGTGGCATTTGTCAAATTTTTTTCATCATGGTACTTGCCCAAATCACCACAAGAAGTGGTTTTCACCATTGGACAAATTATTTCTCTTTACTATTTTTTCTTCTTTTTGAATTTTTTTATTTTGTCCCTTTTTTGGTGATTTTGGACTTTTGGTATCACATGCATCCAAGCATATGATGTAGGCAATCTAGATTCTTTGGTCATGATATGCCAATAGTATCTCACCTTACAAAGTTGTTTTGCTAAAATCTTTGCACTAGTGTACAAATCACAATTACAATGATTCTCTTTGATAGTGGGGTTGGTCTTGTACAAATATAAGAATCTCGATAGAGTACCATCGTAACTAATTTGGTAAAGTGATGTAGTAAGGGTTTCATTGATTTGAAGTTTTGAATTGGATTTGGGATGGTGTATGGATTTAGATGGTGGAAGTAAGGATTGGGACTTTGGAGGTGGGTGTATGGATTGATGAACTCTGGATGTAGTGATTTTGGATTTTGATTAGAATAAAAGATGTTGGGATTGGGTGGTCAAATTGAATTTGGGAATAGGATTAGGATTGAGACCAACAATTTGTTTGGTTTGTGAATTTTTACACAGTAATTATGAAGGTGTCTGTAATGCCCCACCAGGAAACCCCGAAGGGATTAAGCTAAAACACAAGAATAGAGTGCAAATAATTTTATTTTATTTTTTAAATTAAAAACATCAAAAAGATACAATGAGATATCATAAGTTCAGATAACACAGCGGAAGACTTCAATAACACCTAAAGAGTTTCCCAACGTGATTACTTAATTAAACACTTAACTCACACTAATTAATCCAATTAAGTTGATTAACTTAATGGCAAGATCATACTTTAAACAAGGGTAAATTCTTTCAAAAGATAAAGATATAGATAACATGATAAGGTTCATCCATTGAGGTAAAAAGTATAGATGACATGATTAAGTTCATCCAATAAAATTCAACCATGCATTACTTTCAAAATTTCATTAAAACTTAAGTCATGCATCTAATTTCATTACATACTTTAATTTCATTATAAACTAAGGAACACTTTCCCTGCATACTTAATTTCATTATCAATAACTGAATACATTCCATTATTCTAATCTACATTCTTTCATGATCCAAATTATTGCATTTAATAAGATGACTACATACATGCTTTTAAGATTAACTTCATCTAATCCACATTATATATTCTAACATAATGTCATCCTTACAAGCTAAATTAAAAGGGAAACATAAGAACATAAACATCACATAACACCGAAATGATCTTGGAGTTCACCCTTCGTGGGCTACATCTCCGGGTCTGCTCAATTGCAAGACCCCTCTGATAATTAAATAATAGAGAATAATACATAAGGTAACATCATTTACCATCCTGCCATCAAGGTGAACATAACCAATAATACATATAACCACATCAGTCAAATAAATACATGAATGATCCCTTAATAAGAAAGGATCCAACTGAACATAATAAGAAGCAATTACAAAAGATCAACTGGAGCATCTGTGAAACTAAATCTTCGCAACCCAAGGTCTAACATGATATCAGGTTCTCATGAGGGCATAAACATCAGGACGACTCCTCAACAATGCTCCTATCAAAGACGACACAACATCACACTAGCAAACATAAGGGATAAGTGTCATCACAAAACCTGGTATGGTTACCATGGCAGGTCTTCATAGGTTCCGGCCCCATCCACTGGGTTACCCTAGCAACCTATTCTGAACCTCCGGCCCATCCAAGCCTCATGTGGGCCCACACATCCTTTCGTGAAGACAAGGATGATGGTTTGCCATTTCAGGTCTTTTCACTGCATGTCGAGTCTATACTAGCACTCATCCCATACATGAGGGACAATTAAATTACTTAGTGATTCATTAACTAACTCTCTAATATGTTATTAGGTTATCACTTATTTAGACACACTTTCGATGGGTTACCCAACAACCACTTTGGGTGTGACCCCCAATCGAAAGCCACTTTCCCCTATGACACTAGACCATACTCAACGAACTCCTAAACCCAGGAATACACAAGGTCAAGCAAACAGAGTTCAAAATGGAGAGAATACCCAACTAGTCAAACAAGACTTCATATAAGGTGCACTAACTAACGGTACTCTATCTAGAGACCTGACCAGCTATGGTCAATCACAAATCAACATTCAACACCTGCATAAAGGACATGACCAGTTACAACACCATCACAAGACAATAGTCAAAACTTGAGATCAAGGACATAAGTAGGTACCCAAATCAATCATACGATAGAGTCCAACAAACAAAATCAAAGACTTGTCATTACTTAAGCAAATGCGAATACATAAAATTAAACTAGCATAGGCATAGATTGGAAAAGACAATCTTCTTTCCTATTGATTTAAACATTAAAAATCAATCCAATTTTCTAATTGATCTAAGTTTGATTGCAGTTTGATTGCAGTTTGTCTACCTTGTCTAGGAAGATGTCACTCATGGTTTACTAACTCACTAAAGTTTGTTTTGCATCATAAAATAACATAAATATGTCATCATGAGTTTTCAAACCAAAATCACATGAATACAATTAAATAAACATTAATCAACTAAAATATGATATTTATTCTTCAAAATAAAACATCATTTTCCTACTAGTTCGAAAACAATTCCCCAAAATTCATCTTTTCCAGAACCAAGTTACACTTTTCGGATTAAGGAAATATACATTTAAAGAAACCAAAAATAGACAAACATTTCCCAAATCAACAAATTATTTCCTTAAGCACATATAGAAAAATACCAAAATTAAATATTAATTAATATATATTTATTAATCCATGATTAATAAAATATAAATAATTAATAATTAATAACAAAATTAACAAATTAAGTATTAATTAATATATATATATATATATATTAATGCCCATTAATAAAATATATATATTAAATAATAATTAATAAATAAAATTTATTAAAAAAAAACTTTTTATTAAAATAAATTAAAAAACCATTTTTTTAACATATTAAAAAAAAACTTAACAATTTTTTTTAGCCCCCCTCCCATGGGAAACTCACGGGCCCCACCATGTGGGAACCACGTGGTCCCCTCTTCCTTTGGGAAGGGACTATGGGGACCATGACATGGTCTCCACGCCATGGTTCTCCCCATGGCTTGGGGAAGTCACGGCTCTTCCCAACCATGGGTCGAGGCCATGGTTTCCCCAATCTGCCCCAAAATACATTAACAGTAATATTTTTTTATTATTATTTTTTTGTTTTATTTGTTTTATTAAAAAAACAAAACTTCCAATCTGCAATCTCAACTGAGACCATATTCTGAGAATTTGAGTTTCTAGAATATGAATGATCAAATTATAAACCCAAATATATTTCTATATAATATAATTTTTTTAAAACAAAAGACAACACTGAGGATTTTCTTGAGAACAAACTCTGGAAGTATTTTCTAGAATTTAAACAAAAGATTTACACATATCTATGCACACACATTTTATTTTATTTTGATAATTTCAAACAAAACCCCCAAATAAAATAGACTCAAAAATTTTCTGAGATAAAACAGAGAATGGATCCAGTCCTTTTTTTTAAAACATCATTTCTTTCCCAAATTGAAGAAATGGATTTGCATCCATGAAACAAAGGGTTCCAAGCTAAATTAATTTCTCACTTCATATCCAAAATGAAAGAGTTTTCTAAAGAAAAAGGCAGTGCTCCTTAAATTCAGACAAATTCAACAAAAATAAAGGGTTAACCAAAATGTCAACCTTGAATGTTATCCTAGAGGTGTTGAAGAAGAGCCAACCTACAAGCTCCAGATAAATTCTTCTTCCTCCAAAAAATATTTTCCCATAAACATTTTTCAAAAGTCTCTCCCAAAAAAATTCTCCAAAAATCATCCTCCCAAAAATATTTTCCAAACCTAGGTTAAGGAAAAGTTTTTTTTTGACCAAAATTCCCATTTTTAAATTAAAATACTTTTACACAAATAAAAATTAATTTCTAATTAGAAAAATAAAAAATGCTTTCTTTTCCTCATTTAATTTCTAATTTTCTCAATTTTAAGAAAACTAACATTTATATTTCAAAATATTAATGAGGGTAAAATATTTTTAGTTAAAATCAAATCCCAAAATCAATCTTTCACACTTTATCAAATATATATTAAACTTGCTTTTCTAATAAAATTGATTTTCTTAAATAATTGAAATCAATCTTTCTATTTTTATTTTTTTTTAAGGGCAAAGAGATTAAATTAATTCTATTTTAATCAAATTTAAATCTTTCTTTTCCAAAAGCATAAGCAGAATAAATTAATCATTTAAAATTAACCATTTAATCGATCTTGCTACCAACTTGAATTGAGAAATTCTAATTAACTATTAATCGCATAAAGGGAACCTATTTAATTTAGTTCCTTAATTACTAATGTGTAAACACACATTAAATAAAATTAAACATTAAGGATTAATTACTCAATTTAACCACACACAAAACACGCAACCCAAGAAAACCAAACAAATAGACGACCTGCATACCCAACCAAAGGGGATACCGACGGACGACTGACGATGCTCACTTGAGCACGACTATGGTCAAACGAGGGTCTTACGACCACCTAATCCAACTTCTAAGGACCAAAGAGGTACACTCAAACCTACGAATCTAGGTGGAGATGAACCTCGCACCCATGCGGTACTGTACCTGCAATCTCCTGCAACCATGAATCACACATGCATACATATATATATTTAATAAGAGTTTTAGCCCGAGATTAATAACAAGAATCGGGAGAACTAGTAAGCTTACATACAAATTGTTGTGAAAACCACATTAACTGGTACATACAATAATCAAAACATTTGACTATAACATTATAACATGATAAACTAACCATGGTCAAACCGAAATTAGAATCTGATTAGGGTAGGGGTACTACAGTGTCACACACTTATTGTATGCAATATGCAACTTTCGAGTAATGGATTGCTTTTGGTGATCTTCTTTGATTAGACTCATCAATTTTCTTTGCTTTGGGATCAAGATTTCTTTTCTATTTTATTCTTTATTTTTAGGTGTGTATCACTTTTTAGATTCATGGAGAGTTTGTATTTGTTTTTGCATTGTTTAGTTGTTTATGTTGAATTTGAACCTATTTGTAAACCCTAATAAGCCAACCACTAACCCTAGATCTACAAACTAATTCAATACAACATCAATGAAGAATCTATCAAACATGCAAATATTAATGAATTAAACCAATATAACTTAACATGTCGAATAGGCTTGTCTCCATTATTCTCATATCCTCCATGATCTTGTATTGATGATGATTGCTCTTAGACTTGTGTTGCACTTGCAAAAGAGCTCAAAGAGGAATGTATGTGGTTGTGATGATATATGCTTGTGATGATGTATGTTCTAGAATGATTTTGACATAATGTAGGTATGCTCAAGATATGTGTTATGGAAAATGAGAGGAGAAAGCCTCTTTTAAAGACATCATACTAAGAAAGGAGGGTTTAGATTAAGAAGTTAAAAGATGAATGGCTAGGATAGATAGGTATGGTGGAATGGATGAGACAACTTGGTGCCAATTATAAGGATCACATAGCCACTTTAACTTATGCATGACGTATGTGAATGTTTTTTCATCATGGTACTTGCCCAAAGCACCACAAGAATTAGTTTTCACCATTGGACAAATTATTTCTCTTAACTATTTTTTCTTCTTTTTAATTTTTTGGGAATTTTTTTATTTTGTACTTTTTTGGTGATTTTTTGAATTTCTATATCACATGCATGGGCATTTGATGGACCCATTCTAGATTCTTTGGTCATGACATGTCAATAGTAGCTCAACTTACAAAGTAGTTTTGCTAAAATCTTTGCACTGGTACACAAATCACAATTACAATGATGTTCTCTGATAGTGAGGTTAGCCTTGTACAAATATAAACATCTTGATAGTGTACCATCATTAATCATTTGGTAAAGTGGTGTAGTAAGGGTGAAATTGATTGAAATTTTGAATTTAATTTTGGATGCTGTATGGATTTAGATGGCGGAAGTGAGGATTGGGACTTTGGATGTAAGTGTATGGATTTATAGATTTTGGATTTTGTGTAGTACCCCTTCTCGATCAGACTTTTTAGACTCAAGTTTGACTTTAGTTGACTGTTCAGTGGATATATTATTGTTATATTTTATTCACACTTTATGCAATGTTATTACATGCTTTAATTTGATTTGTAATGTATGCTTTCATGCATTATTTCCTTATGTTAAATGTTATTTTTATGGATTACTGACATGGACTGACACATTTACTTTATATTTGTGATGTGTTATATACATGTTTCGTGTTTGCAAGTGTATGGGGTATGAGGGGATGATTTTCCTTCACTCACTCTAGTGAGATAGGGAACATCATGATTCTCCTTCATTGGTGTGTGTGACGTGTCTATTTATATATTTGTCTATATGCACATGTGGTTCTTTGATGCAGGATATTGCAGGTACAAGTACTGGGTAGGTATGGGGTATTGACTCCACCTGGTTTCACAAGTCTGAGCATGCCTTATTTGTCCGATGGGAGTGGAGGAGATAGTTGTTGGACCCTAAACTGACCCGCAGTTACACTCATGTGAGTGTTGTTAGTCGGTCGTCATTTTCCGTTTGACTGGTATGCGAGTCATAGTGCTTTGACATTTTTGTTTTGTGAGTCGTCTTGTGGTTATTTCTCGTTTTGTGTGCCTCTTGCTAGTTAGAAAAGTTAATTTGAGTGAATTGTGTTATTTTGTGTTGGTGTATTTAATTAAATTAATATGCCCTTGAGTTTATTGATTTAATTAAATAAATGAAGTTGTTAAATTTAAATGGTTAAATTGCATGTTATATTATAAAAATAGTTGTATTAAATTATTTGAAAAAGAAATAAGTTAAATGCTATGCTATTAGAATTTTAGTGTAAATGTTGAGTTAAATTCATATGGGGAAAAGAAAATAAATAAAAAGCAATTCTCATTGACTTTGTTGTTAGCTTTTAAATTTTTATTTTTTATTAAAAGAATTGTGTCATGAAAAGGGGAAATCAGATTTTTTTAATTTTTAAATATTATATTCTTATTGGTTGAGGAAAACTTTTAACCTAAAAGTTTAGGTTAAAAATATTTTTCCCGTATTACCTATGAGTTCACGAGAAGTAAAGGAGGAATTTTTGAAAACCATTTGGGAGGATAAATCTAGATTGTGGATTTGGTGTGCAAGGTTGAGGCTCTTCTACAATTTTCTTCCTGGATTGCTTTTCAGGTTGGGTAGATTTTACTCTTTTGTTGCAATAAAAATTTAAATATTTTGAGATTCTTCCTATGTGTGTGATTGGAAATTGTTAAATCTTATTGGAAACTCTTGATTAAAAGTTTGGTTTGGAAATAGAGTAGTTTGCTCTTGAATTTAATCAAATCCCAAATCAATGTTTTTTTGTTGAGGAGGTTGTCCAATATCTTGTTGGCTGTGTGCTTTCAAGTTTTTGCAAAATTTAGTTTTTGATTAATTTTCTCAATTTGAGTGGTAAGGAATAGATTTTGTTTTCTGTATGTTTGTAAGTTTTTATTTGTTTAAACTTAGGGGGTTATGTTGGCAAAATTTTGTCAATTTGCCCTCTTTGTGTGATTCAATGATTTTTCCTAGTGTGTGAAGAAATGAAGAAATTGATTTAAATCCCCTCTATGTGCTTAAAATTCTTTTGAATTTTTGTCCAAGATCTTTAGATTTGGGTCTTTTATGTATTATTTGATAGACAGAAATCCTTATTGAAAATTTCATTGAAAGAGAAAAAAAATTTGTTCACTATTAATTTTTATCAGTGATATTTTTGCAGAATGGGAAACTGTTTATGGTAAGTAAATTTAAAAAAAAAAATATTATAACCCCCCACGTGGAAGGGTATACCCCACCATGTGGGATGGTAGCATCTGCTACCATAGGGTAGTAGTGCTACCGCTTGGTAGCGGCTGCTACCATATGGTAGCAGTGCTACCAAAAGGTAGCCTTCGCCCATCCTTAAAACTTTTTCTTCAACGATATTTTATTTGTTCATTGTTTTCTAACAGTGTGGTTATAAATTATATGTTTTCATTTCGATATATATATATATATATATATATATATACTCTTTTATATCAAGGCATTAGTTTTATGTGATCAATTTGGTAAATTAGATTTATTCTGGAAGTAGGTTAAATATTTTAATATGATTCATATATTATATTTTTCTATATGTTTAATATAATTTTTTATTATTTTATTAGGATTATTGTATTGGAATATAAAAATTGAATGACGTCTTTGGAAATATGTATTATTTAATGTGGGGTGTTTTATTCATTAAAATGATTATGACTTTTGCTTTTTCAAATGGAAAAGAGGTAAATTGATTTTTTGTGATTACTTAGATTTCTAGTCTTATTAGATTAATGATGACTTGAATTTCTCTTAATCATTATGGTGGTGTTTTATTAAATTTTAAACAATGAATTTGCAAGTGTACATGATGTTGTTAATTTCAAAAGATTGTTTGAGTTCGGTCTTAGTGAATTTGGCATTTCTTGCAAGGGACTTATTTTGTTGCAAATTCTTGTCTATGTTTAGTCGTTCTATTGTCATGTTCATTGTATCTCTTGATCAAGTGTTGTATTTATGACCTTGTTGTTTTAACCATATTGTGCTTATTCCTTATGATTAACCAAGGGTTAGTAAGACTATGTTTTTTGGTCACTTGTATTTTTGTAGTGGTGTTATGGCTATCTATTTCGCCATAGGGTCCTCGTAGAGTGACCATGTTTTTTTAGTGTCTTATGGAAGAGTGGATTTCGAGTGGGGGTCATGGCCGAAGTAGTTGGCAGGATAACCCCTCAAAAGTGAGATAATAAGTGATAACCTAATAATTGATTAGGGGGTGGGTAGTTCTTAACATTAAATAAGATATTGTACCCCACGCATGGTTGAGTGCTCATATAGATTCAAGATGTAGTGGGAAGGCCTGGAATGGAAAACCGACCACCTTGTCTTCATGAAGGGTTGGTAGGGTCCACATGAGACTTAGATGGAATCGGAGGTTCGAGAAAGGTTACCAGGATAACCCAGGTTGGGGGTCGGGACCTATGGAGGCCTACCTAGGGTAACCATCATAAGCTATGCGATGACACTCTCTCTTTAGGGTCACTAGTGTATTGTGATGTTGAGTTCACCTGGATTATTATGGAGTCACTTGTATTGTTGACCATGTTTTTCTTGTGCTTGCTTGAGGGTCTTCTGCTATCTCCTAGCATGGTGGGGTGATTCCATTTTGGGATCACATGGTCAGGTGGTAGTAACACTTCCCATTGGATGTATTTGTTTGTTCCTTCATGCAAGGATTGGCATCATAGATATTCCTGTGGTTCATGATTCATGTATCATCTCATGTTGGAGATTATTGTACTTTTGAGACCTATGTGGTCATTTGTATCAATGGATTTATGTAACCTTGTATTTGGTAAGGATATAAATTTTGTATGTATTATTGGAAGCCATGTATTTGATGAACAATGTAATCTTAAGTTAATGGATGTTATTATCTCAGTTATCCTTATGCTTTGTGCAAATGCTTTCTTGAAGAGTAATTCATATTGTAATACTTTCAATCTCTCAATGATGAAATCTATTATATGAATATGGTTTATTGTGTTTAATAAGTAATTGATGTATAATTGGATTAATATTTATTTTGGAATTTAACCTTTCATATAATTCTTCGTTGGTAACCCTTTAGGAATTCTTGTGTTAGTCTTCCGCTTGTGTTATTAATGTGCAATGTAGTAATTAAATAACTTAATGTGAATTAAACTTCTTTTTTTTATAATTATTTCACCCTTAGTTGCTTAGTTGTGTGGTTATTCCTTTGGGGTTCCTGGTGGTGCATTACATTTTGATTGGAATGCAAGACATTAGGATTGGGTGGTCAATTGGATTTGGGGATAGGCTTAGGATTGGGACCAACAATTTGTTTGATATGTGAAGTTTTGCATGGTAGTTATGAAGGTAGCACACACCTATTATATGTAATATGAAACTTTTAAGTAATGGATTTCTTTTGGTGATCTTCTTTGATTAGATTCATCAATTTTCTTTGCTTTAGGATCAAGATTTCTCTTCTATTTTCTTCTTGATTTTTTGGTGCATATATCTTTTTAGATTCACATAGAGTTTATATTAAATGAGAATGATTCACTACACATGATAGATGATGTTGTTGGTCCCAATCAAGGGATTTAGTATGTTGTAGGTGTATTGGCTAGTATGAATGGAGAAATTAAGGCAAATATGGGTGGAAGGAAGATTGTTGGAAGAGTTATGGATGGCCTCTATTTTATGCTTTCACTAGATGTGGTTGCCCCAACTATCAGTGAGTTATCATTGTAGACACCTAAAATTGTCCTAGCCTAATTAAATAAATATTTTATTTATTTAACTATTTTATCCTAAGCCTTCTATTAATTAATTAGATATTTATTCATTTAATTAATTCATCAAGCCTTGTCTAAGCCTTTCCCCATTTAAATAAATATTTTTATTTATTTAAGTTATCCTCCTCCTAGATTAAATAAATGTTTTATTTATTTAATATGGGTCCTCCCTTCTATTAATAAAATAAATCTTTATTTAAATTAATTCATTAGCCTTTTCTTTCCATGGCAAGTGTCATTCATCTCTTAATTTACCTCTAACCACCACTCCATTATTTTATTTTTTCGTATACTTACCCTTCAATCTTAACCGACCACTTATCCTTCCACCTCTTAATATTAGCCCTTCATTTTCAAGGTACTTTTTATAAAAGAGGCTCTTTCCTTTCTCTTTTCAATGAATCAAGTGCAAATTGTAATGCCCACCAAAATACCCTAGAGAAATAAACCATAATCTACTAACAAATGGAGATAATGTTTTTTTTTTTTTGAAGACAACCATTACTTCCATGTTACCACTAACTTTTACTAATGCAACATTACAACCATCATACATCAATGCATCTTTTAACAATTACAAGAATATATGATTCAGCATGAACATAATCATAGAACATATTACGCAAGCGAAATTACCATTTAATCATTAACATATCACTAAATAAACTCATACGATAAATCCTTCCCTAGGGTATTCCAACGTCACTACTTGACATAATTCTAACACATAGAGAACATCTTACACCATCATTCTACTATTCATTTACATCGCATACAGATATGACAAACCATTAACACATGTGCATAATTCTACCACATTTCATACCCTTTAGGTTCATTTTTAAATACCAACCAAATATCCCTTATACTCATCTTCATTCACTAATCACTTAACACTTCATGGATATAAAAGCATTTGTCTTTCCCCTATACATGGAACTAGATTATTTCCTTAAGCACACCCATTACACAACTCATCAATAATACTATCTATATTCATATACGAGATTATAACAACAAGCACTTATCTACTTTCAAATAGGATTCCAAGTTACTAAACAAATCAAGGGTCATGTGATACTACAAGAATAAACAAAATCTAATATTTCAATCCCCTAATTCAACATAGAATCACATTCCCAACATGATGAGTATTTCTACAACATGAACCATATACCAATACATCATCTTATTACAATAGCATAGTTATACAACATCAAGTCCAAATACATAAGAGCGTATGGAGCAAGCACATGGTCTATTTTTCTACATCCCATCCTAATGCTTAATAATACAAGTTTCATAAGTACATATTCATATTCCAAAGTCGCAAGCCATTGTAATATAATATTATCTCTAACACATAGAAATCAGCACCATAGGACAACCACATATTGAAGAGTCGTATATTGTAGTACCCCTCCTCAATCAACCTCTTTTGTATGTTTTGAGTTACTTCAGTGACTGTTCTGTGGAACATTATTGTATTTTGATTCGGATATTATGCAATGTTATTTCATACTTTATCTGGATTTATGGTGTATGATTTTATGCAGTATTTCAATGCTTATGAGTAATGTTATTTTTTTTATGGATCATTATCATGGACTGACAAATTTCCCTTATATTGCGATGCGTTATTTATATGTTGCGTGTTTGCAAGTGTATTGGGATGCGAGGGGAAGATTTTTCGTCACTCGTTCTGGTGAGATAGGGAACGTCATGATTATCCTTCATCGGTGTGTTTAGCATGTCTGTATGTATATTGTCTATATGCAAGTGTGGTTCTTTGGTGCAGGACATTGCAGGTACAAGTACTGGGTAGGTACGGAGTATCGACTCCACCTGGTTTCATAGGTTTGAGCATGCCTTATATATATCTGATGGGAGTGGAGGAGATAGTCGTTCTACCATAGCATGATCGCAGTTACACTCGTGTGAGTGTTGTCAGTCGGTTGTGTTTCCCCGTCTAGTTGTTACGCGTGTCATGGTGCCTTGGTTTGGTCATTTGAGAATCGTCATTTGATCTATCTTGGTTTTCCATGTTTTTGTTTATTTAAATGGTTATTTAATTTAAATGGATGATGCTATCTTGTGTTGGCATAATCATTTAATTATTATGCTCTGTGATTATTGATTTATTAAATTGATGAATTGCTAGATTAAATGGTTAAATGGCTTAATTTATTGTGTAAAGTTGCATTGATATTTTTGTGAAATAAATAAATTGCCTAGCCATTTAAAAAGGTTAAATACTTATGTTGAAGGAAGTATTTATGGAAAAAGAAATAAATAAAAGCTTCCCTTTTTATTTTTCCATTTTGGCCTTTTTAATTTAATCATTGGAAAGAATTATTATTTTTGGGGAAAGAAATAAATCTGATTGCCTTTTAGTTTTAAAATATTTAAATTTGATTGGATGAGAACTTTAACCTAGAAGCTTCGGTTAAAAGATAGTTTTGGGCATCCATTCTAGGCATTAACGGCAGGAGAAGAATAGGATTTTGGAGAGAAAATTCTGGAAAACTTTCTGGAGGAGCTGGAGATTCGACCTAGTTGCAAGACTGGATTTGCTTCATCTCTTTTCTTGCTAATTACTTCAAGGTTGGAGGTTTCCTTCTTATTTTGAAATTGTTTTTGAAATTTTTCAGTTTGCTTCCTGTGTGTGGAAATTTATGCAACCTGCCTGTA
This sequence comes from Cryptomeria japonica, assembly GCF_030272615.1. Taxonomy (NCBI): domain Eukaryota; kingdom Viridiplantae; phylum Streptophyta; class Pinopsida; order Cupressales; family Cupressaceae; genus Cryptomeria; species Cryptomeria japonica. The sequence continues at coordinate 336,556,141 of NC_081413.1, read as the reverse complement.
GATTCTTCTTGGAATGTTGAAATGGGAGAAAGATTGCCTGATATAGTTGATTTTGTGATGCTATTAGCATATGGTTGCATTCAGGAAAGGAATTGTTCATTTCTTCTTGATGTGTGTTATTTGTTCATAGCAAACAGCTTCTTGATTTACCTCTTCTTTTGAAAGAAAGAATTTTAGTTTGGGTTTGTTGGGTGCATCCTTGTTTCTATACTGTCAAGAATTGGCTAGCTATTCTTTCCAGTGTGTTTATTTCACCATCTACCTTGCTGGTAGGCTCCTCCTTTAAATTTTGGAAATTGGCATTATATGTGTGTGCCCGTGAAATAATTCTGGAAATGGAATGTCCCTTGTGGTTATTGATTTTGTGTCTTTTTGGTTTTAGAATGCTTGGAGGCATGTTTCTTATGCCTCTCTTGTGGACTTTACCGCTCCCATGATGGGCTTACCTCATCACGTGGGTTGGTAGTTTCTGCTACCCACAGGTAGCAAAACTACCAGTTGGCAGTACCGCTACCGGTTGGTAGTGGGCACTACCGGTTGGTAGTACTGCTACCGGTTGGTAGTGGGCACTACTGGTCGTCAATACCGCTACCGGTTGGTAGTGGGCACTACCGGTCAGTAGTACTACTACCAGTTGGTAGCGGTGCTACTGGTTGGTAGCGGCAACCACCGGTCAGTAGGGCTGTTACCAGTGGTAGCAACACTACTGGTAGGTAGTGTCTATTGCCCCTAGTAGCAGCACAACTGCGAGTTGGTTTGACCCCCGCTTAGCTTTGAGCCCTCACCAGTATCCAAACTGGTTAGTGCGAACTTAAATTTTATAAATGGAATGTTTAAAGTGGTATTGCATGACGTAATGTGATTTTCATGTGATTTTTATTATGTGGTTAATAAATTTATCAATGAAAATTAAGGCATGAATTAGAGATTCAAATTGGTAGTTTTGGATATATTTTGAAAATGATTTAAATGCCTGTTGGAATTCATGTTATAACCGGTTGAATGTATAATGTGGATTTCATTTTTGATGGAACATTGATTTGGGAATTGAATAATGTGACTGCTGCAAGAGTGTTTTATTTCATTTTTTTCAATCAATGATGTTGCAAGTGCTTATGATGCTGATATTCTCAAAGATTGTCTAAGTGCAGACTTGATGTATTTAGCTATCCTTGCAAGTGTTTATTGTGATATTTTGGTTTATGGTTCAATCATCCTATGGTGGTGTAATTGGTTCCTTTGACCAAGAGATATATGTTGGCTCCATTGTCTTAACCATGTAGTGTCTTTTCCTTATGGTTAGTCAAGAGTCAGTATGTCCTTGTTTGACCACTTTTTTCTGATAGTGGTGTTATGGTTGTTTGCTTCGCCATAAGGTCCTTGAGGAGTGACCGTGCTTGTGTAGTGTCCTTTGAGAGAGTGGCTTTCGCTTGGGGGTTGAACCCAAAGTGGTAGGTATTACAACCCAGTGAAAGTCAGATAATAACTGGTAATCTAATAAATTGATTAGGTGGGTAGTATCATAACATTAATAAAGATAATTGTACCTCATGCATAGGTGAGTGCTATTATAGGGCTCATAATGTGGTGAGAAGGCCTGGAATGGCAAACCAACCGCCTTGTCTTCACGAAAGCCTGGTAGGGTCTGCATAAGACTTAGTTGGAGCCAGAGGTCGGGAAAGGTTACCAGGACAGTGAGTCGAGACCTATGGAGGTTGAACCATGGTATCCATCTTAAGCTATGCGATGGCACTCTCTCATTTGGTTCACTTGTGTTTGTGAAGTTGGGTCACTTGGATTCTTGTGGAGTCTTTTGTGCTATCATTGAGTCATATTGTTTTGTCAACCATGTCATGTTTATGCTTGTTTGAGGATCCTCAGCTATCTCCTAGCACGGTGGGGTGATTCCATTTGGGGATTACATGGTCGGGTGGTAGTGCCACTTCCCATCGGATGTTTGGATTGGTACCTTCATGCAAGTATTGGCTTCGCAGGTGTTCCTGTGGTTCCTGGCTCATGCTTCATCTCATGTTTTGAAGATTATTGGTATTTGTAGACCTATGTGGTCATTTTATCATTGTAATATTGATCTTATGTAACCTTGTAATTGGATGAGATCTATCCCTTATGTTTATTGAGAAGCTATGTATTGGAAGAGCAATGTAATCCTATGTTTGGATGTTTTTATCAGTTTCCTTGATGATGTTAGTAAATGCTTATTGAAGTGGAAATTGTGTTGTATCCTTTCAATCTTTCTATGATGAATCTTTATTTTCTTATGGCTTCTTGTGATTATTGAGTTAATGATGCATATGTGGATTTATGATATTGTGGAATTTATTCTTGAAGTTAATTCTTCATCGGTAACCCTTAAGGAATTTTGGTGTAAGTCTTCTGCTTGTGTTATCGTTCATGTTGTGTAAATGCACTTATGATGTTTATACTTTTAAAAAAAAAATTGTTTCACCCTTTTTGTGGGTTTTCCTTTGGGGTTCCTAGCAGGGCATTACATATATTCCATATAAATCCATAACTACTCATTTGTTTCCATATTCCAAGTTAACTAATATTGAAGATTAACACATTTCAAATCAAGGCATACATGTTTGTTAACGTATTCACTATCTTCCACAAGATATACACAAGACATTACATTCATAACTTTCAATCATTAATTCCTTTCTAATCAAAATAATATATACAATAAAATATCTGATTACAACAATCTTTCTCAATATATTTTTCTAAAATCATCCTACTACAAATCTTATCATATATATTCCCAATATACATAATACATAGCCTTCTCTACTATTGCATCCTTCATTATGCATGATATCAATTCAAGTTACATATAATATGCTCTAAAGAATCCATGCACATGGTGAGATAATATAGATCCAAATCCACACACTAATATCCAAAGAAGAACATCCCAATGAAAGAAGGCATCAAACCACCTGACCATGTGGAACCAAATAGGAACCATCCCCTGTGCTAGGATATGACATAAGGTTCCAACTCACACTCAAGACCTAAGCTAACACCTAACAACCAAGGGATACAACATGACATCACAAGACTCCAACATAAATATACAACTTCCAATCACATCACTAGGTTGGATCAAAGCAACCAAACCTCCATGGGCATAATCATCAAGTCAAGGCAAATGGGTAACGAACACATGTGGGGTAGAGTGTCATCACATGCTAACCTCATGTGGAATCCATCTCCATCTTGGAGTCACATAAGGGAGAATGGGTTACCTCACCAACAGTCTTCCCAATCTAATACCCCAAATCCATCTCCCTGGGTCTGTCCAATTGGGACATACAATCATCATATTCTTTATCTTGATTAGGTGAATTCTTAGTTACCCAAACCCAATAATAAATTATCATTATTTTTATCACTTTCAATTACAAGAAAACTCTTCATGTGGTTCCACCAAGTCTAGACCCCCTCCCAGAGGCCTAATGCTCAAGACCCTAGTCCACACATGCAAGAGCCCACTCTCCCTACCATGGACCAAAACCATAGGGTAGAACATAACAAGTACATCACAATAAAAATATAAAACTCATCAAGTAAAGAATCCAAAAGGTCATTACAAATCTGAAACAAACTGAATCATAAAGGATGGCCATAAACATACCAACAAATGCTCTATAATCAAGGAATCATTTCATAAGCTCAAATATCATAATGCAAAAATAAAGAGAGCCTCAAGAGAGATATAAACACATAAATAGGGTAAGAATATGAATCCAACACATAAAATCATCCTCCATAGTGAGGCACAACAAATCCTCTCGTTGGAGCTGCAAACCTTCCTCAACAACAAGGACATACTCAACTTGCTAGAGCAACATAAAAATACCTCAATGGACAAGTGTAAACCCACTTGCCAGAGAATAAAAATGGATTCAAACATATCACAAATGAATATCATAGTGCTAAAAAATCATCAAAATTAACAAGACATAGCCTCTGGAGTCAAAATCCATCAAAACCAACAAAACCCAAAAACTGGAAATGACTCAACGCACACAAACTACATATTGGCGCATTGGGGGTGCAGAATGGAGCATACACCCCAAACTTTAGTGAATCCAAGGCAAACATTAGCGCATAGGGGTTAGAAAGCCAAAATGAAAGTTTTAAAAAAATTGCAACTGTCAAGTGTGCCTAGATTCAGGCAGGGGCTCAATCAGGGTCTGAGATCGACCTAGAAGACATAAAAAATCCATCATAAAGGTAGAATAAGGTTTCAACATCCATGAAAATTGACTTCAACCAACAAAGACTTGCATAGGGAGATCGCAGACAAAGCAACTCCTGATCAAATCAATCCAAAAGGATATTGAACACTTAAGAGGTCATGTTCTAGGATAATAGGGGCAAACAAAGCCTCAACATGACATAAGAAATGCTACAAGCATCACATGGGAAAATAGAACAAATATGATGCAATAACCATTTCCATTCCCGACAATGCACAAATGAAAACATATATTGCAAACATGAATATAACCCCATGAAATTTCCTTTCAATAAACTAATATTATGCAATTAATCTTTTCCCAAAACCCCAAGCAATATTTTACAAACAATCTTTCCTGGAAGCAAAAATCGAGAATAAGGCAATCAGATCCAACTTGGAAAAGAAGCAATGGAGATGAAATCTGAAGATGAAAGCTCCAAATCCAACAAGCTCCAAGTGTAAATCAAAACCAAGTCAAAATCAAAATCCTTCAAGCAAATCTTGAAATTTCTCCCAAAAGCCAACCTTCTGTGAATGCACAAGATGTCAAATTTATTCAAAAAAGTAAACTCAAAACCTTAATAAAAGTTGATCAATCAGATTAATTCTAAAAACAATATACTATACCAACCCTCACATAGTACGAGACAGATAATAAATAAATATATTATCTACCTTCCACCATTCGACCAGTTAGATGAAAGGGTAGGTAGATTTATAATAATTCCAATTAACCAAAGAGGGGTAGAAAGACAAATAATTAAATAATAGTTTACATTTCCCATGATAAAATATTATTTACAAATAATAATATTATTTATTCTCCCAATTAATAATTAACCTCCTCATAAATTAAATAAATAACCATAGATAATAATATTTATCCATAAATAAAATACCAAAGCCTTGGTTAAATAATATTAATTAATTAAATGCTAATAATTAAATAAATAGCCATAAATAAAGAATAACAATAGAAAGTCCAAAATGGCATCATTAAAATAAATAAAATAAAATAAATATAAAATCCAACAATTAACAATTAATAAAACTCAATTAAAATATAAATAAATAAAAGCTAATTGACAATAAATAACAATAAACAATAAATAATAATTAAGCTCTTGATAAACAATAAATCAATTATTAAATAAGTTAAATCAATTAAACAATAAATAAATGATAGATCAAATAAATCAATAAGTCAAATAATTTTGAAATCTCAACAACAAATTATATATTCATTTAAACACTAAATCATAAACTAAAGTAAAATAAGATAAACTTCAGAACCCAATAAATAAATAAATAAATAATCAGATAATATTAATATCTCAATCTAGCCACTTAATAAACTATGCAATAGAATCAATTATTAATTTATTTAAACAATCATACTCACAAGACCACATAACAAGGGTCCTAACAACCACAGTGCACCACAAGACATTACTAACATGACTCAACTGACAGGGTGACAACTTAAGTCTCTGTGTGAGGGAAACACATGCCACCTCCAACAACTTACCATTGGGATAAAGACACACTCAGACTTGTGAGACTAGTTGGAGTCGATGTCTGGTACCTGCAAACCTGCATCCACCACTCAACACAACGTATACAATATACAAAGGAAATCTTCAAAGGAAATCCCAATTCTCAGGGAGAATATCAAAGAAATGCAAGGGATTAGCAAGAAATTGGCTAATTCCCTTAAAAACATAATGTAATTTGTCTTTTTTCTATTTTTGCTGGTTGTTGCTAGTAGTGTTGATCTTTTGTGTCGGCTTTTGCCCAGCACTTTGCTGGTTTTTTTAATGTCTATCCCATTTAGTTTCTTAATGCTTTTATATTTTATGGTTCCTTTGTAAAGGGTTTCGGGGTCCCTTCAAAACCTGATTTTCTCGTAATAAAAAACATATACAATATACATCATAATAATCAAACAAGTGATATAGAATCACAACGTCACATCATGCTCACTATGAGTGATATGACATCATCTTTACTCACAAAGACAGTCACACAACATCAAAGCATCACATAAAATCATGATCATGAAATAGGGTTAGTATCATCATAAGTCATATAAATCTCCAAACATGATGAGTCATATCAAATAACATAAATCCACGTAGAGTAACTAGAATTATCGATACCCTCTAAGATAGCAATAGAGTCATAAGTAACCATCTAAGCATCAACCATATGTCTAAATAAGTCTATCAATATGTAAATCAAAATGAAAGCCTAGGAGGGGCACTACACAAGTATACTTAAACTCTACCAAATTATATGCTACAACCACTATCCATTCTCTATTGATCTCTTGTGCAAACAAAAAATCTGAGAGCATCCATACTAAGAAAGATCAATGGAGATCAAACCCATTTAACATGTGAATGGTATAATGTGATTTAGTTCATGATTTTACATGTTTATGATTCTCTATTGATGTTATGTTAGATTTCTTTGTAAGTCTAGGGTTTGTGGTTGAATCTTATTTAGATTTATAATATTAGATCATCCAAATTTCCCATAAACATTTTGGCATGCCTGGTGTAGTACCCCTACCCTAATTAGATTTTTAAACTCGTTTGACCTTGGTTGACTTTTTAAGTGGCATTCTTGAATGGTTGATTTACCAGGTTGTAATGTTAAAGTCAGGTATTATGATTATTGTGTGTACCTGTAAATGTTGATTTCATGTCAATTATTATGTTTGATTAGTCATTCTTTTGATTTGGGTTATTAACCTCGGGCTAACACTTTCATTCAATATATATGTATGCATATGTGATTCATTGTGCAGGAGATTGCAAGTACAGTACCGCATAGGTATGAGGTTCATCTCCACCTAGATTCGCAGGTTTGAGTGTACCTTATTGGTCCTAAGGAATTGGTTTGGGTAGTTGTAAGATCCTCACCCTACCCTAGTCATGCTCAAGTGAGCATCGTCAGTCATCCGTCAATTTCCCCTTTGGTTGGGTATGCAGATCGAGTGTTTGTTTTGGTTGTCTTGGGTTGCGTGTTGTGCGTGTGGTAAGATTTATTATTTAATCCCAAGTATTTAATTTGATTAAATGTGGTTTTTACGCATTAGTAAAATAAGGGACTAAATTAAATAGGACCCCTTTGTGTGATTAATCATTAATTAGAATTGATCTATTCATGTTTGTAGCAAGTTCGATTAAATGGTTATTTTTAAATGATGAATTAATTAAGTTTATGCATTTTGATAGGAAAGGTTAAATAGTATTGGAAAATTAATATTTACCCTCTTTGGCATGTTGAAAAGAAATGTTAGTTTTAATTCAAATGAGAAAATCTATTTTGGAAGAAAAGCTATTTGTGCATATTAAATTTGTTGGGAAAATGGTTTTCATTTGTATTTTTGGTTGAAAAATATTTTAAACCTAAAATGGACTTTTGGTCAAAAATATTCCTTTTTAACCTAGGTTTGGAAAATAATTTGGTGAGAGTTATTTTATTGTAACGAAAATTTTGGGCATTTGTGGGAGAAGGAATTCCTTGAGCTTGCAGGTTGAGCTCTTCATCGAATCATTCTCCAGGATTAATGATAGAGGTTGGATTCTTAATAATCTCCTTCATTTTTGCATAAAGAGATTATTTTGAATTGGAAGAAATCTGAGTGGGTGTGTTGAAAAATCTTTTAGATTTGTGGATTAAGGAAGAATAGTAGTTAAATGTTGAATTTGAGACCTCCTTGCTTTCTTTATCTACCTCCAGATCAATTCCTGTTTGTGCAAATTGATTTTATACTAAAAATGGGTGTGTGGGTTTTGATTAAGAAATTTCCTTTTTCAATCTCTTATTCTGGTTCTTGAATTGTGAAATTAGTTGTGTTTGGGCAAATTAGTTGGATGATTGTGAATAAATTGATTCCATTTGCCTAATATGAAACTCTGTTGGAGAATTCTTCCCAGTTTTTAACTTTATGGTTCTGGCTATTCCAAAATTTCAATGGCATTGAAAACCTTTGTTATTTTAGGAATTAACTTGTTTAATTTGTCTCGATCTAAGACTGCATATTCTTTTGGGAAGGTTTTCTTTTAATAAGAAAATGTTTCTAAAAAAAATAAAATAATATATATATATATATATATATATATATATATATATATATATATATATATATATATATATATATATATATATATATATATATATATATATATATATATATATATATATATATATATATATATATATATATATGTTAACCCACGTGGCTAGGAATACCCACCACGTGGGTAGGCAGTTGTTGCTACCGTAAGGTAGCAGCACTACCGACAAGTAGCTGCCCCCCGCTACCCTCTTGTGGTGTTAACCAAAAATATGTTTATATAAATATTTTAATTGGATTAAAATATATTTAAATGGAGATTTAATTGAATGCATAACTATAAAGTCATTTTTATATGCATTTTAATTTTAATTAAAATATATTTAATTGAGATTAAATTTGTGTATTGTGTTATATAGCTCGTTAAAATAAATATCATATGGTTTTTGGTAATTTTGGAAAGTAAATTAATTCTATGTTATTCAGTAAATTTTGGAGCAATAAAATGATATATTTATATTGTTCGGAAAATCCTAAGAAAGGAAATAATATTGTATTTGTAAATTGGATAAAGAAATATTATACTATTTGTTAATCCTTGGAAATTAAAACAATGAATTAGTTGGAAATTTTTGGATTTAAATAGAATGTTAATTGGGGAAATACACAGATAGATAGTTAGAGTTAGAGAATTGATGACATTTTTCTCTTAACGAAATATGGACATCAAATGAGAAATACATTTGTTAATGTTTGTTTTTATGAATTGGATTATAGGAACGATCTTATGATTGCAATCTTAGTATTGAATTTATTATGTAATGGTGTCCTTGCCAATTATTGTAATTGGAAATTTAGATCAATTAGAAAACTTGACCAATTTGTATCTTAAACGGTATGGAAAAATATTATCTTTTCAGATTTATGTCAATGCATGTTTAATTTTCTGTATTCACATTTGATTATGAAATGGCAGGTCCTTGATTGCAATTGTCAGATATTGTCATATGGTTGTTTTGGTATCTGCTTATGTCCTTGAACTTGAGTATTGATTGTTTTCATGTGACGGTTTTGTATCTGGTCATGTCCTTGATTACAAGTGTTGGTTGTTGCTATGTGGTTGACTGAAGTCGGTAATGTCTCTAGTCAGAGAATCGTCAGTCAGTGCACCTCATGTGAGGACTTGTTTGTCCAAGTGGGTATTCCTACCGTATTGAACTCTATATGCTTGTCCTGGTGTATTCCTTGGTTTTTGGAGTTTCATTTGATTATGGTCTAGTGTCATATGGGGAACTGGCTTTCGAGTGGGGGTCGCGCCCAAAGTGGTTGCAGGGTAACCCATCGAAAGTGTATCTAAATAAGTGATAACTTAATAGTTTATTTGAGAGTTTAATAGATGAAAACACTAAGTAAGTTAATTGTGCCTCACGCATGGGGTTAGGGCTAGTACAAACTCAACATGCAGTGATAAGGCCTAAAATGGAAAACCAACAACCTTGTCTCCACGAAAGGATGTGTTGGGTCCACATGAGACTTTAATGAGCCAGAGGTTCGGGAAAGGTTGCCAAGGTAGCCCAGTGGATGGGGCCGGAACCTATTGAGGCCTGCCAGGGTAGCCATACCAAGTTATGTGATGACACTTGTCCCTTATGTTCGCTAGTGTGCAATTGGTGTTGTCTATTAGGAGCACTATTGTGGAGTCATATCTAGTTGTTTATGCCCTTTTGAGTTCCTGATATTTATGTTAGACCTTGGGTTGCTTATGACGGGTTGCGAGAACTTAGATTCGAGGGTGCTCCAGTTGTTCTTTTCAGACTGCTTCTTATCATGTTCAGATGGATCCTTTTCCTTTCTCTAGGATTATTCATGTATCTATTGGACCGATGTGTTCGTTTGTATTAATTGTATATGGATGCCTTAATGGAAAGATGTAAATGATGTGAACCTTATGTACTCTTCACCCTATTATTTATCAGAGGGGTCTTCCAATTGAGTAGACCTAGAGATGTAGCCCACTAGGAGTGAACTCTGATATCATTTTGATGTTATGTGGTGTTTATGTTCTTCTGTTTCCTTTTTAATTTAGTATGTATGGATGACATTATGGTTAAAATGTATAAGGTGGATTAGATGATGTTAATCTTAAATGCATGTATGTAGTTATCTTATTAAATGCATTAATATGGATCATGAAGAATGTAGGTTGGTATAATGGAAAGTATTCATTAGTTTTTAATGCAATTAAAGAATGTAAGGAATTAGATGCATTGCATATGCTTTGAATGCATGTTTGAATGAAATGTATGGTTAAATTATAATGGATGAAATTCTCTTCTTATCTATAATTTTAACTTACCGAAAGAATTTATCCTTGTTTAAAGTATTATCATGTCATTAAGTTAATCAAATTAATTGGATTAATTAGCTTGAGTTGAGTTAAGTGTTGAATCAAGTAATCACGTTGGGAAACTCTTTAGGTGTTATTTAAGTCTTCCGTTGTGTAATTCTGATCTTAATGATAATTCATTGTATCATTATTCTGCTTTAACTTTTAAAAAAAAAATTGCACTCTATTCTTGTGTTTTATCTTTATCCCTTCGGGGTTTCCTGGCGAGGCATTACTTTTGGTATCAGAGCCAATGTTGCAAACAATGAGATCTCTAGTGTCACTTATGCCCTTAGTTGGTGTGACATGTATAGACCTTGTGTGGTATTTTTGTCCTCCTTTTGTATGCGTGTGAATGCGGCATAGGATCTTGAAGATCTTAACGACTTGTGCTCTGTTCTTTTTGCTTATTCTTTTGAGCAAACCTTTATTGTGTGTAACATGTGTGTTCACACCTTGCTTTCACCTTCCTGATGTTGGTGCTTTTGAGTGATTTATGTGCTTTGTTTTCTTATTAGATATCTTCATCTATAATTTCTTATTTAGAGAAGAGGGTCGTATGTACCTCCCTTATTGAATATTGTACTCTTTTGACTAACCCATTGGGTTGGTCAATTCTTGTTTTAAATCTAAAAGTATGAAATGTGCTTGTATTAAGATTATGATTTTGCTTAGTGTTGTGAACTTGAAGGAATTGTATGGTAGATGTTGAGTGCTTATGATGTAGTGAATTGAATGGTTATCATCCTTCCTCCTCTTTCTCTATAGAAGTTAAAATGTTTATTATTTGTGTATTTATCATTTATGTAAGTTTTCTTATTACGAGAGAAAGGTTGTGACTTCTTGAACCCTTGCGTGAGCCTAATAATTCTTATGTGCTTCTAGATAATAAGAGGGCTATGGGTTTAAAATATCATAATGGTTATTGGGAGGAAATTGTATGTTTTTATAAAATAATTATCCATGTGTGTTGTAGGAGTAACATAATGGAAATTCTATCTTAAGTAATGTGCATTAATGTGTGAATAGCGGATATGTGAAACTACCTTGTTGTAAAAGATTTGTAAAAAGGGAACATGTTATAGTGGATAAGAGTGTGTTAATGTGTTCCATGAAATATTTCTTTATGTGTTTTCATAATACCGACTCAATTGAGGACCTATTTTAACAATGCCATATTGAAATTGCTTTTGGGATATATATAATTGACTTAGTAGGAATAGAAAGTGCAAATGAAAAGCTTGTTTGATGTGCATGCATTAATATGTATTATTTAGTTGATAGCTCCTCTTTTACCTTCTTATCGTACTTTTATTTTCAATGAAAGGTTGCAGATTATGATATATTACATATTGATTAACAGTAGTGAGGGTTCGTAAGAGGTCTTGCATGAACAAAAATATTGTCTGTCTTGATTTCTTTTTTTTGGAAATTAGGAAATTTTGTTGCATCCATAATATTTGGAAATGTCATGTTGGGCCTTTTGGCATTCTTCTAAACGGTAGTGAAATGAAAATCGTTCAATTAAGATTATAGGCATATATAGAGAAAATTTTAGCATGTTGCATGATCTTGTTGATTTTGTGCATATGTATGAAATGGGTTGACTATCAAACTCTCTTTCCCTTCTCCTTAACTAGATTATTAGATTTTTAGAAATGCTACTAAAGGAACTATTGATTTAAATAAAATGTTTATAAAGCATATGAAATTGTATTTTTGCATTTTGGTTTCATATTGAAAGAAGGAAGTCTTATGCTTTGGAAACAAAATTTTGCATGGTTAGTAATGTGAATATGAATGCTTAGTGGAATTAGTGAAAGATATAGGAATGATGCTACTTCCTTATGTAATTTTGAATTGTAAGTAATAGAGTAGTTGTACCTAGAATAAATTTTATTCAGTTATTCATGTGGGAAGCATAATTAAAACATTCCTTGAGTAGATGATAGGGTACTAAAAAAGTACTCCCCATAAATGTGAATAAACCAGTGTTGGTGCTTTTATTGTGTATTTTAAGAAACCTGTGCTTGCTTGAAGTGCCCATGGGATGGTGAAGTAATCAACCATGGAGGATATGTTTACTTATGAGTATGGGAAACCATAATGTTTATTTGATGTTGCTTATTTGTTATCCTACTGAGTATCAAACCTCAGGTTGTTGGTAATTCAGTATGTTAAGGGGTAGTATTAGAAGTCACCATTCATTGAATAGTATGGATCAGCGTACGAGTAATGTTGGCGCGAAGCAACTTTAGCTTCTCTATTTCGAGGAAAAATATAGTTATATAATGAAACTGTATTAAAGGTGTACTCAATACTTTCCCTTTTTGATGAACCAATTTATAAGCTTTATGTGTGCCAACCTATTCCTCTCTTTTATTTGAACATATTGATGGCAATTCTTGAGCATACTGATGGTGTATTTTGAAGGATCTTTTGCCTTGTCTTCATGAAAGGTATGTTATTTCCACATGACCTGCCAGTTAGCAGGACTTGGTAGACATGCAGGTGGACCTTAGACATGTATACCTCTGGCTCACGGCAAGTATCCTGAGAGGTACATCACTATGCAGGGTGTGACCTGCGCGTGCCTTTTTTCGTGAGGTACATTGCCATGAGAGATACGTCCATTGCATGCCTTCTTCGCTTGGAGTATTGCCATGTCATGTTGAGACACGATGCAAGATGTATTAGACATTACCATGCGGCCTCCCGACTTGTTTAGGGTAGAGCCATGCCATGTGATGACATGTTGCGGGGTGATGTCGAGGTGCACACCACCATGCCATGTGGGTAGTGTGACTATGTCGCACCACATGATGAGCTACTATGATAGCTAGATGATTATTCCCTCCTTCCTAGTTGGTGGCTAGATGCTAGTCACATAGTGATGTTATGTGCAATTATGATATTCTTATTTATTTCTTTGTGGACCAAGAATTTATTCTATTTTGACTTTGAAGGTTTAGCCATGATCTTGCGATCTTTTGCTTACTTGATTTGGTGTTGCAAATTCCAGAATTTTCTTGCCTTACTGTTGGAATTGATGATTTATTATCTTTATTCATCTATATTTTAGTGGCTAAACTAGTTTATCCTTATTCTTTTCATATGCTAGTCTTGTGTTGAAATGTGAATTCCTCTCCAAGGATGTATGAGACGGTCTTGGTTGATTGTATATGAGGAAGTAGACGTAGGGAACCTTGAGGATGGGGGTATGTGAGGTTGTGATACAGCTAGGATCCACTACCTACCTATGTGTGGTGACTATCTCTTGGAGGCTAACCACCTTATGCAACAAGGGATGTTCACAAGGGTCTTGTATGGAAGGTAGCACCGCTATGGTGTGCCCTAGCACCATCAAGCCTTGGAGTGAGATGTTGGATACTTATGATTATGTTATTTGTTTTGAGATCAGGCATAGAGATGTTGTTCGTGCATATTATCTATGACCGAGCATTAGACATGCTCACATGTGGCCTTTTGAGTTGTTCATTCCAGTTATGTGGAAGGATATTACGTGTAATCATGGAATAAATTGTGCTATCTTGTCACTATGTTATGGGACATAGTCATTGGAAAGGTTTTTATATGCTTTGCAAGTGTAAGCAATTGTGTTCTATATGTTTCTCTTATTTCATGAAAGATAACTTGGCGGTAGAATTTTAAATTTGGAGCTAGTTCTATGCGATAAAATTTTATGAAGAGGATGTATTGGTAAAAGAAATTGATCATGATGACATGTTTTCTTGTCATATTTGGTAGATGAGTATGGTAATTGTTGTTTACCTTTTTTTAATGCTTTAATTTGAAAGGAAGAAAATTATTATTCCACTGCTATGATTATAGATAGTTCCTTGAATGTTTTAAGAAATGTATGAATTTTAATGTATTTTACCATTGGATAATGGCATTCGTAAAGGATTTAGAAATAATGTTTCATTTATTTGTGAAAGGATGCATATGTGCAATTTGATAATTGTTAAATGAGTTTCATGGCTTATGAGTGTTGCATGGTCTCCTTCTAGCCTTGCAACTTCCAGGAGTAAGTCGGAACCTAGGGGGGAGGATGTAGTACCCCTACCCTAATCAGATTTTTAAAATGGTTTGACCTTGGTTGACTTTGTAAGTGGCATTCTTGAATGGTTGATTTACCAGGTTGTAATGTTAAAGTCAGGTATTATGATTATTGTATGTACCTGTAAATGTTAATTTAGTATATATTATTATATTTGATTAGTTGTTCTTTTGATTTGGGTTATTAACCTCGAGCTAACACTTTCATTCAATATATATGTATGCATATGTGATTCATTATGCAGGAGATTGCAGGTACAATACCACATAGGTACGAGGTTTGTCTACACCTGGATTCGCAGGTTTGAGTGTACCTTATTGGTCCTAAGGAATTGGTTTGAGTAGTTGTAAGATCCTCGCCCTACCCTAGTCGTGCTCAAGTGAGCATCGTCAGTCGTCCGTCAGTTTCCTCTTTGGTTGGGTATGCAGATCGTGTGTTTGTTTTGGCTATCTTGGGTTACGTGTTGTGCGTGTGGTAAAATTGATTATTTAATCCCAAGTATTAATTTGATTAAATGTGGCTTTTATGCATTAGTAAATTAAGGGACTAAATTAAATAGGACCCTTTTGTGTGATTAATCATTAATTAGAATTTCTCTATTCATGTTTGTAGCAAGTTTGATTAAATGATTATTATTAAATGATGAATTAATTAAGTTTATGCATTTTGATAGGAAAGGTTAAATAGTATTGGAAAATTAATTTTTACCCTCTTTGGCATTTTGAAAAGAAATATTAGTTTTAATTCAAATGAGAAAATCTATTTTGGAAGAAAATCTATTTGTGCATATTAAATTTGTTGGGAAAATGGTTTTCATTTGTATTTTTGGTTGAAAAATATTTTAAACCTAAAATGGACTTTTGGTAAAAAATATTCCTTTCTAACCTAGGTTTGGAAAATATTTTGGTGAGAGTTATTTTTTTGGAATGAAAATTTTGGGGATTTGTGGGAGAAGGAATTCCTTGAGCTTGCAGGTTGAGCTCTTCATCGAATCATTCTCTAGGATTGCTAATAGAGGTTGGATTCTTATTTATCTCCTTGGTTTTTGCATAAAGAGTGTTTTGATTTGGAAGAAATTTGAGTGGGTGTGTTGAAAAATCTTTCAGATTTGTGGATTAAGGAAGAATAGTAGTTAAATCTTGAATTTGAGACCTCCTTGCTTTCTTTCTCTACCTCCAGATCAATTCTTGTTTGTGCAAATTGATTTTATACTGAAAATGGGTGTGTGGGTTTTGATTAAGAAATTTCCTTTTTCAATCTCTTATTCTGGTTCTTGAATTGTGAAATCAATTGTATTTGGGAAAATTAGCTGGATGATTGTGAATAAATTGATTCCATTTGCCCAATATGAAACTTTGTTGGAGAATTCTTCTTAGTTTTTAACTTTATGGGTCTGGCTATTCCAAAATTTCAATGGCATTGAAAACCTTTGTTATTTTGGGAATTAACTTGTTTAATTTGTCTCAGTCTGAGACTGCGTATACTTTTGGGAAGGTTTTCTTTTAATAAGAAAATGTTTTTTTTTAAATAAAAATAATATATATATGTTAACCCACGTGGCTAGGAATACCCACCATGTGGGCAGGTAGCTTCTGCTACCATAAGGTAGCAGCACTACCGGGTAGTGCCTGCTACCGTATGGTAGTAGCACTACCAGCGATAGTGTCTGCTACCCTAAGGCAGCAACACTACCGGGTAGTGCCTACTACCGTATGGTAGCAGCACTACTAGTGGGTAGTGCCTTCTACCATAAGGTAGCAACACTACCGGGTAGTGACTGCTACCGCTCGGTAGCAGCACTACCAACAGGTAGCTACCCCCTGCTACCCCTCTTGTGGTGTTAACAAAAAATATGTTAATATAAATATTTTAATTGGATTAAAATATATTTAAATGGAGATTTAATTGAATTCGTGACTATAAAGTCATTTTTATATGCATTTTAATTTTAATTAAATTATATTTATTTGAGATTAAATTTGTGTATTGTGTTATATAGCTCGTTGAAATAAATATCATATGGTTTATGGTAATTTTGGAACGTAAATTAATTCTATGTTATTCAGTAAATTTCAGAGCAATAAAATGATATATTTATATTGTTTGGAAAATCCTTAGAAAGGAAATAATATTGTATTTGTAAATTGGATAAAGAAATATTATACTATTTGTTAATCCTTGGAAATTAAAACAATGAATTAGTTGGAAATTTCTGGATTTAAATTGAATGTTAATTTGGGAAATACACAGATAGATAGTTAGAGTTAGACAATTGATGACATTTTTCTCTTAACAAAATATGGACATCAGATGAGATATACATTTGTTAATTCTTGTTTTTTATGAATTGGATTATAGGCATGGTCTTATGATTGTAATCTTAGTATTGAATTTATTATGTAATGGTGTCCTTGCCAATTATTAAAATTGGAAATTTAGATCAATTAGAAAACTTGACCGATTTGTATCTTAAACGGTATGGAAAAAGATTGTCTTTTTCAGATTTATGTCAATGCTTGTTTAGTTTTTTGTATTCGTATTTGATTATGAAATGGCAAGTCCTTGATTTTAATTGTCAGATATTGTCATATGATTGTTTTGGTATCTGCTTATGTCCTTGAACTCAAGTATTGATTGTTTTCATGTGATAGTTTTGTATATGGTCATGTCCTTGATTGCAAGTGTTGGTTGTTGCTATGTGGATGGGGCTAGAACCTATGGAGGTCTGTCAGGGTAGCCATACCAAGTTATGTGATGACACTTGTCCCTTATGTTCACTAGTGTGCAGTTGGTGTTGTCTGTTAGGAGCATTGTTGTGGAGTCATATCTGGTTGGTTATGCCCTTGTGAGTACATGATATTTATGTTAGACCTTGGGTTGCTTATGACGGGTTGCGAGAACTTAGATTTGGGGGTGCTCCAATTGCTTTTCAAACTGCTTCTTATCATGTTCAGTTGGATCCTTTTCCTTTCTCTGGGATCATTCATGTATCTATTGGACCGATGTGGTCGTTTGTATTAATTGTATATGGATGCCTTGATGGAAGGATGTAAATGAAGTGAGCCTTATGTATTCTTCACCCTATTATTTATCAGAGGGGTCTTGCAATTGAGCAGACCTAGAGATGTAGCCCACTAGGGGTGAACTTCGATATCATTTCGGTGTTATGTGGTGTTTATGTTCTTCTGTTTTCTTTTTAATTTAGCATGTATGGATGGAATTATGGTTAAAATATATAAGGTGGATTAGATGATGTTAATCTTAAATGCAGTAATATGGATCGTGAAGAATGTAGGTTGGTATAATGGAAAGTATTCATTAGTTTTTAATGCAATTAAAGAATGTAAGGAATTAGATGCATAGAATATGCTTTGAATGCATGTTTGAACAAAATGTATGGTTAAATTCTAATGGATGAAATTCTCATGTTATCTATAATTTTAACTTACCAAAAGAATTTATCCTTATTTAAAGTATTATCATGTCATTAAGTTAATCAACTTAATTGGATTAATTAGCTTGAGTTGAGTTAAGTGTTGAATCAAGTAATCACATTGGGAAACTCTTTAGGTGTTATTTAAGTCTTCTAGATCTTAATAATAATTCAATGTATCATTATTTTGCTTTAACTTTAAAAAAAATATTTGCACTCTATTCTTTTGTTTTAGCTTTATCCCTTCGGGGTTTCCTAGCGGATCATTACACCTGGGGGAACTCTTGTCCCTTATTTCTTACATTCACTTTGAGTTTTTGCAATTTTAGATTTGTAAGGCAAAAATTTGTGATGATTTTTTGTTGATTCCATGTTTCTGATAGTTTTTTTCACGTCTTTGTTGCTTCTGTCAGACCCAGATTTCTGTTGTATTTTTGCAACTTCTTGGTGCTTATGTATGTGTTTCTGGCACATATATGACTATTTATGCTCTATATGAGGTTTCTATGTTTATGGTCTATTTTGTCTTTGTTATTTTTTGACGCATTTTGTTTAGTTCTGGTGTGCATACATTATGTTTTAGCGTATTTTTGGTTAATCTTAGTTCTTTTTTGGTTCATTAGGGTTTTCTATTTATCTACAAATTTAATATTTTGACATGTTTTTGTTAATTTCTAGTGCATATATGCTCCATTCTATCACATCTAGGGTTTCTATTTTGATGCATATATGCTATCTCTTGATGCATTTTTATTTTGTTTTGTTATGTCTGTGTTTTCTTCAAGTATCCTAAATCTTGAGGCTGCTTAATTCATTTGTAGAAATCCCCTTTGATTATT
Source organism: Cryptomeria japonica (assembly GCF_030272615.1). Lineage (NCBI taxonomy): Eukaryota > Viridiplantae > Streptophyta > Pinopsida > Cupressales > Cupressaceae > Cryptomeria > Cryptomeria japonica. Next base: position 336,537,048 of record NC_081413.1, on the reverse strand, counting down.
TGTTGTTCTAATCTTGGTGTTTGCAGGTTGGGGTTAATTTTGAAAGTACAATTTTTTTGTTTTGCAGGGGTAACATAGGAGTGTGTTTGCAATTTTCTAGATTAGATAACATTTAGATTTGGTGCACCTAAAAAGAACCATTCTTGAAGTGTTTGGTGCACTTGCAAACTCTTTGTTGTAGAGCCCTAAGGTGGTTAATAAAAGTATCCTCTCCCCTCACCTTCGTGGATCTTGGGTGTAAGAGAAATAATTAAACATCTTATTTTTCTTTTGTAAAAGGGCATGCCTTGGAAACATGGAGATGAACCTAAGTGGATCTTTCCTTTGGTGCGCTCTATAAATCGATTGAGATGAAAGTCAAGATCTAACTGACATTAGACTTTGTTGCACAATGTCAATCTAAAAGGAGACAACATACACACATTTATGTGAGGTACTCTACACTCCAAGTAGGGTTGATTAAAGTCTTAAGTGACTTTCTAGATGCTCGCAAGGTGTTGGTCTGCCAAAAAATGACTAGATACCTTCTTAGTGGCCTGCCCTTATTTTTAAATAAACATTGTAGACATTACTAAGTGGTTCCCACATCAGATTTATCATCTTGGGTGCTACCTTAGTCTCTTGAGTTAGAGTCAACTTACCTATTGAAGTTTGTCAGCTCCTAGGGAGCCATACCTCGCTTAATTTATCTTACCATTTGGAGGAACATCTTAGGATCTTTCAAGATGACTTTAGAGTTTTTCCCATCATTAACCTTATCATTCCCTTCCATTCCATTAAAGTCAATTCCTTCCACTTTCATGGTTGAAACCCAAGCCCAAAGATTTAGAAAACAAGTCGAAGAAGCTCCAATATCTCAAAACATGGACACATATGAGTATGATGAAGAAGAGTTTTATAACACCTGTTATTTTAAAAAATTGCAACAATGGTAAGAAGACTCAAATAGGCTTAATGGAAACAATGGTGGACATGGATATGAGTGTATCCCCGTGCCTAAGTCACCTTCACCCCTTTTGCAGAAAAAAAAATGGATATCCACACTCGTACTCATTTGACTTATACGTGACAAAATAATGAACAACCTCATGCTAATTCCCTTCATGGCCAAAGAAACACCCATTCATATACTCAACAACAAGATGTGAACCAAGGATATAATCATGATAATGCACATGCTAGATGACCTCATGTTATATTTGATGAACATTTTCAAGAACATACCTACAATACCAACTATGCTCATGGTCGTGATGCTTACACTCATCCAAGGTCCAATACACAACATCAAAATCATATCCTAGGTGGTTCATATAACAACTACATACCTCCTCCACCACCACCCAAAGACATACATGATCAATATCATGCGTACATACCTCCCACTGGACACTACCATAATTTCATTCCTCCTCCACACAATGGCTCAAGCATAGGAATACGTCAAAGGAATAGAATACCACCTAGTGATGATTTGCAATAACAGATAAAATAATTTCAACAACAAATGGCTAGTATGCAAACTCCCATCAAGAACTACACAATTCAGGACATTTTTCCTTATCATTTTGATAGGAGCATACCCATGCCACCTTTTCCTCCACATTTTGTTGTACTTTGCAAGTACAAAGGAAAAGGTCATCCTAAAGCACACATCAAAATATTTTTTAACCCTTGTATAAAGGTTGTTTAGGAAGGTTCCTACTTAATGTGTAAGTTGGTTGAAGAATTTATCCAACACTTCTCTTACAATATTGAGAGTGAGTTTTTGGTAACAACTTTGTACAATACCAAATAATCGAATGAGGAATCCTTTGCATCATTTTTACAATGATGGAGAATTTTGGCTAATCAATGTCATTGTCACATTCCACAATAAGAAAATGGTTGAAAAGTGTATGCGGAATTTAAATCAATAAATTGGATATGACCTTCACAGGTTATGTTTGTCCACATTTCAAGAAGTGGTTGAAAAAGGTTTATCTATTAAGAAAGTCCTTATTGAACAAGGCACCATCAAATTTTTGAAGGAAAGTAAGGACTCCTTTAGTTCAAAGGAAAAACCCTATTTTTGAAATAAAAACAAGAACACAATGAATGATGGGTTTGTGGATGCGAATGTGGTCAAAGCTATGGTAATTTTTCCCAGAGATAGCTCATCTAATAATCAAGTTAATAACCAAAGGGCATGAAGAACTACAATGCAAAGGAAATATATACCTTTGGGAGAACCAATTGAATCAACATTTAAGAAACTTGTTGCTAGCAAGCTCATTACATTACACGATAATCAACCATTTGAACCAAGAGTGAAACCATCATGGTAGAATGATAATGAGTATTTGATGCAGCAAAGGAGTATGATTCAACCAATCATAATAATGACTAATCAATGACACCACTTCCTTATCTAGGGAGATCTTTCTCCCAACTCACCTATGCAACAACGATGTATGCACAACTAGGCCTATCAAGAGCACCATATAACTAATTAATTCCAAACTGCTCCACAACCTTGCCTAAGGTCTATCTCAAGGGTATATGAGGTATTAAACCTAATGTTTCCACCCAAGTGATTTTAGAACACTCTCTAAGGTGTACTCCCTATCTTGCTCCTAGAGGCCTAGTAGCCCTTCAATTTAGGATTGGTGAAAAGAACTTTTTACACAGACCTCTTCTCCACAAATAGAGACCATATTCAGATACCCATTAAATAATTTTAAATTATATCTACAAATTGCTAGAGGCCTTTTGGAACATATCCACCAAAAATGAGGTTTATCGTTGCAGCAAGGCCTAATTAGGCAACTTTTACAAAGGAACTACTCTCCATTCAACCAAACATCTCAAAAAATCCACTAAGACATCCTAGGTAGACCTCAAATAGATGGATTAATTAGGTTTTGACCAGGGAGAACTCCTTTTGATACCCTAACCACAAAACCCTCCTTTTAGGCCAATTTCATGAGGTTTTAATGAAACTCAATACTCCAGGATATTCCTGACCAAGGTAACTCTTCAAACACCCTTCAATTTGTCTACACATTCTCTAGGATCCTTCACATCATCTTCCACATCAACCTTTTGTCAAACTCCAGCTTTATACCCCTAATTTCACTTGAAAATATACAAAATTACACCAAGGTATCACTCCAAAACCTTCAAGATGCCTCTGCTGCTCCTATACTCATGCAAACGCCTAGTTTAAACCTTTTGGGACCATTCCACCAAGTTAAAATAGAAAACAATAGGTGGAATGGTCTAGGGACTCAACTTTGTGACTTCAAACCCTCAAACTGGCTTCTCACAGGCAGTTTCATAAGAATGCCTCTAAAATTCACAAATCTCAATGAATTTACATCAAATCAAATGAAAATGGAAATAGATTCAGCCCAACACATATCCCAATTCATCTTCATACAACACTCAACTTTTACGGACTGTACATTGGTCTAAAATTTACAAAAAATACAGTTAAAATGTGGCAAGGGTTGTCTTTTCTTTCAAGTTTAAATTTGTTTTCAATCAAAAACCTTCCTCAATGTTTACAAGGTTTTTATAAACATCCTCCAACTTCCCAAACTGACCAAAATTAACTTTGAAACTTCCTCAAGCAAATATGACCCTTCACCTTCCTAGTTTGCACTTTTGCAACTTTTACTATATTTTGCAACTTGTGCAATAATTGTAGTATAACACTTAAATGACCTTGTACACCTTAAAAATGGTGTACAATGACCTTATTACACACTAAATTGACTCAAAACACCTACAAGCCTACTACTTGACCCCTAATGCATGAAATGGCCTTTGTGCCCTTGTACCATACAACCGACCTAGAAAAAGGGACTCATATCCCATGAGTACTATATTGCTTCACTCCATATCTTGATCAATTTGTATTCTTTATTTCCACATTATCTTCCACCTAGTATCCCCTTCCACTAGGTTAGATATTGGAAATTTGCATCATGTTTTACTCTCTTGCACTTTATGTCACCTACATACTGCTCCATCTTCTCACATTGTCCTTGCAAGCATCCTCTGATCTCTCCCTTGTATGAATCTGACATTGCATCTTCTCCTTCATTTTCTAACACAACCTTACCAATTTGAGATTGAAGTGTTTTTATCTTCACCCTTGGAACATTCTCACATCCACCTACTTGTCTTTGCCTTGCAACTTGATACTATTGCCTTGTTGCATACATACTTGTTTCATGTCTATTAACCCTTCCTTCATCAAAACTTGATGGTGTACCTGCAAAAAAATATTTACCTCATCTCTTGGACTCTCATCCTCATTACCTTTGTTGCACACTTGAACCTACCCCATTTTCCTTGCCAAACATCCACTTTCACTTTACTCTCTATCCTCACACTCACCTTCGGGTCCTCTATCCTTGGAACTGTTATAGAATCAATTTTTGAAACCCCTATCATAGCAGTCTTTGACTGCCTACCAACCTCTCTTTTCCCTATAGGACATAGCATTTTCCCATCCATACTTTCATCACACTTCTTTAACTCACTTGGAGTCTTCTCAAACACTCTACCTTGGGCCTTCTCTTGGCCTTTCTTTGTCAACATCACATCCTTAGTCTCTTCCAATGCTAAGACCTTCTTCAACTTACCATCTTGTCATCTTCACCTCTTGGGGTGACTGCAACTTTTCCTTGTACCTTACCTTCCATTTCTTTTCTTTGACAACTCACTCTTTGCATTTGACACTCTTCCTCAAGGACCTCTACCCTACTAGATTCATAAGCCTTTGTGCTAACAAAATCTAACTATCCATCATCCTTGTTGGACACTATAACCTCAACTTGCTTATCTTCAACCTCAATCATCCCAAAGTCATTCACTTGCCTTTTACCTTGGTTAATCACATCTTTTGTCCTCTTGTCTTGTCTCAGACCTTCAAACCTTGACCTCACTATATTTTCAGACTTGTGGACCTTTGTCTTATCTTCCTTTGTAACTAAGAGACACAACATTTCCCCCACCATGGTCTTAGCTTGCTTCATAAGCCCATCTTGCCTTTCCATAGGCAAATGACTCTTACTTGATTTATCCTCTTTTCTTATATTTGTCATCAAGGTGTCTACCCTTTCTTCCATTGTCCTATCAGACTTATAACCCATTGTTATGACAATACTTGATTGTTCTTTAGCCTCTTTTACCTTCAATGGACAAAACTTTGTTACTCTCTTCCCTTCATCATATCTTTCAAGATTGTCTTGAATCTTCAAGGTCAATTCATCTTTGACCTTCTCTCTCTCATCTTCCCCTTTACTCTTCAACCTTGCATCATTGCTTACACTTGTTTTATCAACATTCTCTTTTCTTTTAGTGGTTGCACCTTCTCTATTTTTGTCTTCTTCCTGCCTTAGAAACTCCTTCTTGCCTATCATGATCACCCTTGCTATCTTATCTTTCCCTTTGTCATCCTCCTACAATAATATTAGAGAAAAAGTGTTTTCATCTTTCTCAATTTGAAATATATTTTCTCTCCCATCATACAAAGCATATCTCTCTGCCTTCCTAGAATTAAGTGGCAACAGTTCATTGGAAAAACATCGCAAATAATTCTATCCTTATATGCACCAATCTAAAACTCAACTAAGGCTTGTTCATTCCTCACAATTGACTGATCACTATTCAACCAAAATGCTCTATATAGTGTTTCATGTGGAGTTCTTTCCAAATTCAACTTATCAACCATTTCACTTGAAACCAAGTTATCCATAGAATCTGAATCTATTACCACATTACATACCTTGTTTTTGTAATAAACCACTCTACTCGACCCAAAAAATTTGACTAATTTCGACTAATTTTTTTTATTTACTTATTTATTCCTATTTGGTATTTGATTCAATCGCATACTCTAGGCATCTATCCAAATAGAATAGGCATTCATCCATCTGGGATGAGCATCTAACCATGTGGGTTAGGCATCTGTCCATATGGGACAGGAAGTTTCATCTATCCAATACAGGATAGGCATCTACTCAAATGGGGTAGGTATCTATCCAACTTGGGATAGGAGGTTCTCTGGCTAGAGACTTAGACTTATCGGGACCATTTGAGTCCTAAGACACTCTCTAAGAACTACACTCCTCTAATAGGAGTGCACCAAGTTCACCGTCCTTAGGAGTAAATAAAATAACATAATACAAGTTTAAGTTCCACCTTGGAATTTGGCCTAAAGCCTTGGGAAGTCAAGAGAACCCATACGAGATTCCTTCCAATTATGTGCTGGATAAGTTACAGTAGAAAAAGATGGGTGGAATGGTCTAGGGACTCGTCTTTGTGACTTCAAACCCTCAAACTAGCTTCTCACAGGCAGTTTCAGAAGAATGCCTCTAAAATTCACAAATATCAATGAATTTACACCAAATCGAATGCAAATGGAAATATATTCAGACCAACACATATCCCAATTCATCTTCCTTCAACACTCAACCTGTAGGGATTGTACCCTAGTCCGAAATTAACAAAAAAAATACAATTAAAATGTGGCAAGGGTTGTCTTTTCATTCAAGTTTAAATTTTTTTCAATCAACAACCTTCTTCAATATTTACAAGGTATTTATAAACATCCTTCAACTTCGTAAACTGACCAAAACTAACTTTTAAAGTTCCTCAAGCAAATAGGATCCTTCACCTTCACAGTTTGTACTTTTGCAACTTTTACAATTTTGTAATGAAAACTTTTACATTTTTTTGCAATTTGTGCAATATTTGCAGTATAACACTTAAATGACCTTGTTCACCTTACAAATGGTCCACAATGACCTTATTACACACAAAATTGACTCAAAACACCTAGAAGCCTACTACTTGACCCCTAATGCATGAGATGTCCTCAGTGCCCTGCACCAGTATTGTGAATATCATAAGAGCAAAGGGCATTAGACTAGTAATTATCACAAATTGAAAAACCTTATTCAAGATCTTATTGAAAATGGAACAATTGAAGTTGAAGGTCACTCATCCAATAAAGAGCATGAAATTTTTAAGGATACATTCCCAAAACATGATAAGGGGAAAGCTCCTAAAATAACAATGCCAGTTATACCAATGCATCTTATGGGTAGTGAACCATATTTCTAAAGTGAACCCTCATGTGTCTACCATAACCATTAAGGATAAAACCCTTGAATGCAATGCTACTACTCACCAAGGTAAAGTCACTCTACAAGGTGCTACGTCCAAAACTACTTCCTCAACAAATCAATATGACATTGTCAATCAATTGCTTAAGACACTAGCCCTCATATCCATCCTTGAATTGTTGTGCATATCACCCTCGCATAAGGCTATCCTAGACAAGAATTTGCAAGGAACTTTAGTGCCTACTATTTTGAAGGTGGACTAGTCTCAAGTCATGGTGGGACACCTTTCTATACCTCACAGTCTTACATTCACCAAAGCAGATCATTCATCCCCATAGAAACTACATAATGAACCACTCCATATTGAGGCTTTCATCCATAAATATTGAATAAAGTGAGTCTTGATAAATGGAGTAGGTCTTAACATTTATGCTTTAAAAGTAGTTCTAGCATTGGTATTTTTTGAAGATGTTGTGGATTCTAGAAATAAGATAACAATAAAAGAATATGATGATGAAGACCACTCTTCTAAAGGAATAGTCACCTTGCCACTTAGAGTGGGGCTAATAGTAAGAGATGTGGTTCGCCAAGTTCTAGATCTTGATCTCACGTATAACATACTTTTGGGACAACTTTGGATACATGATATGAGAGCAGTTCCTTCAACATATCATCAATGCATAAAGTTTCCACACAATGGAATGGAAGTTACAATTCTTGGTGATCCAAACCCATATCTATATTGCAAAAAAATTTGTCCTAAGATAGAAGAAACAATTCCTATCAATCATGAAGCTAGTTCATCTTCAACATATGTTGACCCTGAGTCATTAAAAGCTTCTACTTCCAAGCAACATGATTTCAAGGCCAAGATCAAGGTTAAATACATAGGATGTGGTGAGTATATATTTCATGTTTATCAACTCCCACTATTCCCTAAGAAACTTGGTTGATAAGATTGGGGTACTGAGGATAACAACGTCATAGAGGAAGATATGAAATATGAGGAGGATGAACACAAGACCAAGTTACAATTTTTGGGCTACTAAGGAAAATATCTTGGTTTACATGAGAAAGGAATTATAGATCCCTCATAGCCTATAAATAATTCACAATGTGAAGGAAATGGGTATGAACCACCTAGTGTTGTAGCTTCTAAGTCTAAATTCAAATCTCCTATAGTGGTCCAAGCGGCTCTTGATATCAATAGCCTTGAGAGTGGTTCTAACAAATAATGCATTGAATATATCGCTATTCCTTTTGAGAACTCATATATCTTTACCATTTCATCCACTCCTTCCATTTCCACTCCTCTCCTAGACTTGGATCAACAAGAATCACAAAAGCCCTTACTCATTTGGGATCAAAAGTCAAGCTTTGAAAATAAAAATCTAAAAGTAAAAAATAATGAGAAGTCCTTTAGCCTAAATCAAAATCAAAATCAAAAGCTATTGGACTCTACAAAAATAAAAGTCAAGCATATAAATATTATGAAGACAAAAGAACAAGAGTTGATATCCTCTAATACTAAATTAATTTGGGGCATAAATTCTAAAACTTATAAGTCAAAAGGCATACTTGTTGATCCTAAGTATCCACCAAGTCATCCTAATTTCACTTATTTTACACTTATAAGAATTCACCTCACAAGCATTCATTCCATACATCCATCTCCCTTGGTGGTATATCACATCAATGAACCTTTAATGGAACTTCCTTGAGAGGCTTTGATCTCAGGGATGCCCAAACTTTTTTAATTGACATGCATATGGGCCAATGTAAACCACACTTGTAATTATACCTTAGTTTCTTCATCAAGGAAGATAATCAATGGAGTTACACATTATTCCATCAAGAAACAAGTCTTCTTGCACAATCTTATCCGTGATGAGGATTACAGAGTCTCTCAATTACAAGACCTTGAACTACTAGATGAGTGTAGATATAATACTTTGAATTATCTCAAGGCTTATCAACAACGTATGAGACAAAGTTATAATAATAAGGTAAAACCTGACACATTTGAGATTGGTGATGTACTTCTAAGAGAAATACCATGAATTAGTAAAATCGAGAGAAGTGGGGTAAGTTTGAACCTAACTGGCTAGGCCTCTACATTTTATGGCTTAGGAGCATATCAACTATCTACTCCAAAAGGTGAATTACTTGAAGATCATATTAATAACATGAACCTTCACAAGTTATATGTAGTGCCCCTCCCTGATTCATCTTGTATTTTTGTACATCAGAGCATTATATTGATCTAGCTTAGTCTACTTTATGATGATTTGTTGGTATCATGATATATACTTGATGGCAATTGACACTCAATTGGTTGGTTTCACTATGTTGTCATTGATTGCAACATGATATCTTGTTTCGGCTTCATGTTTTGGTTCAGTTGTGTACCGGCAAGCACTTCACCGACACCGACATCGGTAGGATGGAAGGAATTCTCAAGTTACCGGCAATGCAGGCCAACATGGCTTAGGTATTGGAGGCCAACATCTTTTGGGTCCGGCATCGGCAATTAATTTTGATATTCATGTATTTATGTTATCTAGCCGACATGTATAATCATATTGTAATTATCTTTATAATCCAACATAAGGCATGATAAATTGTATAGGGTATATAGGTTAGTTGGATTAGATCATTTTGTAATATGTGAGATTAGGGAATATGTGGATGTGATATCATCATGTGAATATATAATTGGAAGGAAATAATGAAGGAGATGTGAAATATATCAGAAAGATCATGTATGTGAGGATATTTGTGTAAAGGGGTATTCCAGTAAAGGGTTTAGGGTTTCAGACCGAAACAGACAGAGCTTAACCAGAACTGTATTCTAGCATAGAAGATGCTATCTTAGCAGTTCACTCTTTTCTTTGGATTGTTGTCCAGATTTATATGTAGTCAGTGAGGTTCCTTTTGTGATTGAGCAGTGTGCTATAGGCTGTAAGACTTCCTACAAGTGCAGGCCCCTTATATTTTTTAATATCTCTTCATATGGCCAGTGAATTGATATTATGGGTCACAGATCCCACCGTGGTTTTTCCTCTTTGAGGTTTTCCACGTATAATTATGTGTGTTATGGTGTTCGTTTATGTGATTGGCTTATTAGTTTCTTTACTTCTTTCAATTCTTTATGTACCGGTATACCAGTTGGTGTATGCATATTTTAACAAGGCTAAAATTGATCATATCGGTAGAAAAATGATTCACCCCCCCCTCTCAGTGTTCTTGGATTCCAACAATACTAACCCTATTTCATGATTGAATTAGATATGAAGGTAGATCTATTTTGATGATTTATATGTGCTCATTATTCATCATGGATCATATTGCTTATGATATTTTGATGAGATTATGATTACGCTAACCCTACTCTGTGATTGTGATGTTTGAATTGACGCTACGATGTTTGTGATTCTCTTCTAGTGTCTTCATGATTAGAGATGATGTCATACCACTCATTGTGAGCACGATATGACGTTGTGATTCTCCTCTGATGTATATATATTATATATATATTACATTATGTGTAGTGGTGGATGTAGGATTGTAGGTACTAGATGTCATGCCCAAAATTTAGGGCAAGAACGGGATAAATTTTTTCTTAAAATAACAACTATATAACATTAAATTCGCTAATACGAAACACACTAAGCAGTTTTAGTTTTAACTATATTAAAATGAACTTTTAATCTACTACTTAAATAACAGAAAAACCATTTAAGATTAACTACGGATAAAAAGGGGACTAGCTTATTGTTGCTCAATCTATTTAATTTAAATTTAAATATCTACTTCATAATATTTAGTTCATAACCATTCAAGCTCTTCAAATTAAAATCAATATTAACTTTATTAATATTCATTTCACGAATGCCTAAACCTATTTAAGTTAAAAATAAATATTAATTTCATTAATAATCCGTTCATGGACTTCTCAATAAATTTAAATTTAAAATAAATATTGTACTCACTAATATTTAAACAAGTCAACTTATTTAATTTTAAAGTCTAATATTAATTCCTTATAATTGGATTCATAGCATTTCAATTCTCTTTGAAAATTAAAATTAAATAATTTCACCATACCTATATATAAATATAAATAATATTATATAAATATAATATTATTATATTTTAAAAAAAAAACACAAATGGGTTTACCCATGCAACCCTAACCCTTATTTTAATCTATAAATTTAACCCCCCCCTTTTTTTTTTTATTACTCATTCTTTTCTTATTTACCCTAGCCCTAACCGGGCTAGGGTTTCATCTTATTTTATTCTTTTATGTAGCAGGGTTTCTATGCAGGTCGGCAGCGCTTTTAATAGTGGGCGGCCGAACTGTGGGAGAGGCGGCCGAAAGGGGAAGCGGCGCCGCCAATGGGATGACCCACTATGAGGGTCGCGGCCCACACAGTGGCCTTGGCCATTGTGTGTGTCGCGGCCCGCACAGTGGCTGCGGCCACTGGTGCGGACGCGGCCCACATAGGGAGCCGCAGGCCCTGTGCGTTCTGCAGCCCGCACAGAGGCTGCGACCTCTGTGTTGGTCGCGGCCCGCACAGGGACTACGTGCCCTGCTCGGCCCTTCCCAAATAAGTTTCATTCTTTTTTTTTTTAATTCTTTTTTTTTTTTATATTATATACATATATATATATATATATATATATATATATTTTCATATATGTTTACATGCATTTTTTTTTAAAAGAAAGGAAATCCATTAAGTTTAATAAATCTATATATATATATATATATATATCTTTATATATATATATACATATATACATTTTCATATGTATATATTCATATATATATATATAGGTTTATATCTACATTTATTTCACAGGTAAATTTTATGATATGTTTTATATATATGTATATATAAATATATACATGAAATCTACATGTATATAATTATATATATTTATATATAACTTATATTATTATTTCTTTTCTTAAAATAAAATCGAATTCATGGAAGATTCTGATTTTCAATTGTAGGAGAAGAAGTAAAGTAATAAATCTGTTTAATGTAGATATCAATTTCCGAAACTAAATATTGCCAGTATTTAAAATAAATGTCTGACTTTCTGAAGTAAATGGAGGAATATTTTCTAGAACTATATTGTACTTTATTGCTTTTACAAGAAATAGAAATATAAAATTTATTTTTAATCTACAGTATGCATGCAAATCTAATTTATGCCTTTCCTATTTAACATTATTTTAAATGCCTAAGAATGGAATAAACTTCCTGCTAAACTATTTATCTTAACACATCGGATATACTTTTTTCTGAACTTAGGGAATACTGATTTAGGAATGCATAATTCTTTTCTGCAATAAATACATTTACTGATTCTACAATTACTACAGCAACTGAATAGATATTTTTATTAAAATCTAACAACAACTACAACTCATATTTTCTGCAAATAAAATGAAGACAAATTCACATATAAAAAGAAAACACCGAATTAAATAAAACTGATTTTCATATTTCAATGATTATTGCATGCAATTCAAAAGTATTTCTTTTCAAATAGAAAATATGAATATATCTAGCTTTTTACAATCCTAAAGATATTCTGCAAAATTTACAAGATGTTTCTTAAATTAAATACAATAACTAATCTCATGGACCTTTATTTCAAATTTACAATTAGCCTCTCATTCCAACGAATGAGGGTATATTTCTTCTTTTTAAAACTAATAAATACAACTGCAATTAAATCTCCTGCAACTTCCCACTTGACCTATTCTTTTCTTTCGACAATCTTGCATAATAAATCACAAATATGACCATGAAGTGCTCACCTCCCAGCCTAGGCTAACTGGTAGCCACCCCCAAGCTCAGAGAACCAAGCCCTAGACTGGATACAAACATGCAAACACATAGTAGACAGAATGCACACAGATTTCAAACACACACCCATCCCGGCTACACTGCACCACACTTTGGTGATGACCTTTTTAAGGGTGGTAGTGGACCAATACCCTGAGGAGAACTGCAAGTATGGAAAACATGTAGCCACCTCATGGCACAACAAATACATCAAGAAATTTCAACCCCTTATTCCTTATGCCCCCTAAGGCATTCTAGCCTTATATCCCTCCTTATGACCCCCATTGCACAAACAGGCCATGCAGCAAGGGTCACACAAAAATCCCTTGTGATCGCTCTCAAAACGAGAGTCTCTCACTCGAGGGTTGTCACTCCTACCACCCACAAGATCCTCCTCTCTCCCAAGAGTAAGAGGTCTTGAAAAACTCCCAAAAACACATACAAAACATAATACAAAATACCAAATGAAATTCCCAAAAAGGACATACAAGAAAACAGATTTCTTACACCTACATACCTTCAAAACACATGCAAAAAGAAGACATTTAAAGAAGAATGTAACCAACCTTAATCTGCCCAAAGGTAGGATAGTATTTGAGGAAGAGCTGCCCAATTTCCACGAATCTTCTCCTTCTACCCTTAGCCAAATTTTTACTATTCCAATCTATTCTATTCCTTTTTTTTTTTTTTTTCAAATTTCTCTTGTCTCCAAAAATGGAGAGTGGGTGATTACCCTCAAATTTTCCATTTCTTGCTTAAGAAGCGCATTCTCTCAGTTCTCACAAGTTTCTAAAAACTAAAGAGGAAGGTAAGATAGAATGGAAAAGAGAACTCTCATTCAAAAGGGAAAGTTTACAACTAGGTTCAAACTTCTAATTTCAATTTTCGCACAACTCAAAAAAGTCAAATTTTAGAGTGTCTAAAAGGTCACTTAGGAGTAGAAACTTGCCTAAAATTACCCCTAACCCTTAGGTATACCTTATGGGCTTTAGGAAACCCTATTAAACTATCCCTAGGTGTTCATTTAACCCATTTTAAACCCCTCTGAAGTTTATTTTCGGGTCAAACCTATGTTGACCACCCCAAAGATTCTTTACCCAAGGTATTTATGACATCACGTTACATTAATTGAAAAAGCTATAGTTGAACACTTTCCCACCAAGAGACAAAAATAAAATTTAAACTTAAATCCACACATGTGTCAAGTGACACAAATAAAACACTTTTACAATTTAAAACATGAAATCGTCTCTTGTGGATTTTACACAAGTAAATTAAATATACTTAACACACATGCAGCATATACTGTTACGAATAAAATACAACACAAACGGGGTGTTGTCTCTCCAAATAGACAACCCCTGACTTACGAACATACATAAGTCTAGGTTTGGTTCTCCGTAAATTTCCATGGTCACATGGATAACTTCCTGTGCATCTCAATTTACACATTAGTCCTTTCAAATATCCACATATAATATAATTCAAAGGAATAATAACACACATCATCAATTGCATACAATTTACATCTGAACAAATTAAATACATCTTTTATCCAGGCAATTTCACATAAGCAATTCATCCCAATTCTCATAAACTTAAACATACATCATAATTCTATTATCATAGTAAAGTCCTGCAAAATCAATAACGACATTTATCACCGCAATTTCATCTTATTCAAAAATCATGTAGTGTTCTATCTCATATAGCATATAAATAAATCATCAATATATAGCAATGTTATGCAAATCCTGAAAATCATATAAGTTCTAAATTCAAAAATGCATCAAAATAAAGTATCCATAATTGTCTCAATATAAAAATCACTGAAGTGTCAGACTAAGTCGAGGTGAGGCCTCACACTAGACATCAACTCCACCTAGTCTCATAGGTCTGAGTGTGTCTTATCCCAATGGCAAGTTGTTGGAGATGGCATGTGTTTTCCTCGCAAACTCTAGGCTTAAGTTTTTCACCTTGTCAGTTGTGTTGTAGTGCAATTTGGTGGTTAGAGTCTTGTGTCGATTTTGAGCCTTTGTCGGATTGCCTGAGGTGTTGTGAGTATGTTATTATATGTAAGGTGATATTTGATTAGTATAGTATTAATACTATTGTTGATTTATTTGATGGTTTGATTATTTGATTATTATTTGGATGGTTATTTAATATTTATTTTTGTAGGCTTGGTTAATAATTAATTGAGCTTGATTTATTTAATTAATTGACTTATTGTTTGTTGGCTATTTATTTATTTGGTTTATTTAACGTTTAATTGATTATTCGATATTTAATTTATTGTTGAGATTTTATAATTATTTAATTGAGATTAATTTATTGGTTTATTTGATTTATTGCTCAATTGATTATTTTATGATTCATTTAGTGTTTAATGATTATTTATTTATTATTTAATTGATTTATTACTTGTTGTTTATGCTTTATTGTTGATTTGATTTTATATTTAATTCTGAGTTTCTATTTATTAAGCTTTTATTTATTTGTTTAATTATTGGGATTTGATTTGTTATCATCCCATTTATGTTCATACTATTACATTATTCTTATTTGCATAATTGGTTATATTATAAAGTTAACCTACCCCTTATTTTTATCGATTGATTTTGAGTAGGGTAAGTAAATAATATTGTTAAATAATACTTACCTCGTTTTCACACATGGTAGGTATAATATATAGTTTATTAGAATTTTCTGATTGGCCGAGAGATTTCTATAGTTAGGAGTTTTATTTTTATTTATTGAGTTTTATGTGTATGTTGTTGGGTTACTTCTGAGAGATTTTGGACTACATTTTTGGGATTTCAAAATTGTTGGAGCTTGGATTGAAGATTGCTTGCTTGGATTTCTAGATTGTAATTGTTCTTCATCAAATTTTCCCTTGTTGGATTGCGATCTCCGGGTTGGATCTTTTGGCTTCTCTCTGCAATTTTAGTTTGAAAAGATTGTCTGCAATGTGATTGTTGAAATATTGATTTCAGGATGGATTTTATGTTTGAATAATTCAAATTTGGTTTTGAGAAAGATTTTAGGAATGATTGGGTTTGTATTTGAGGTATTGTGAAAATCTAGATTTTAGGAGTTGCTAGGAATGTATATTTTGTGCATTTCATTTTTGAGTTTGTATTTCCTGGCCTTTGTAATTTTGATTGAGCTCAATAATATTTTGGAATTCTATTTGCATCTCTCCTTATAAGTTTTATGCATCTCCTTTAGAATCTATGTTTTTTCTACAAAATCATGTGAATGTGGCATTGTCGGGAGTTGATTTTGGTTGTTCTGTGGAGTTGATATTTAACACAGCCTATCCTAAACATTATTTGTTTATTTTTTTGGAATTATAATGCCTTCCAAATATTTTATTGAGTCTATAATTATATTATTGTATCTCCCTATGTTACTGTTCAAGATTTGGAGAAGTTCTGTGCACATTTGAGTGTGGATGTGACTTAAGTTTGGCGTCAATTTCCACTTATGTGATCATAAATTTTTGTTTGCGTGTTTCATTTATGCTCTATCATCCTCTTGCACCTCATGGGAGTGTCGTTTAATCATCTGAGTGTCCTTATACAAATGTGGGCAAGTTTTATTTCAAATCTTGTCTGTTTTATGTGTTTTTTTGTATTTTAACCCAAAACCCTAATGTTTGGTCCCAAAAAACCAAAAGAAGACCCCAAAATGCTAAAAGATGTCTTGGGAGAGCTAAATTGTCTCCTAGGAATGCTAGTCTAAGTTTTTGGTGCACTATTCTACCTAGAGCTGCTAGTTTTGATGGTTTTGCCTAGTTTAGTCTCCTTTTTTATTTTTGTGCATTTACGAGAGGCATTTTGTGATCGCATTGAGTTCCTCAAAGGTTTTAATGATGTCATCTTGATCTATTTATGTTGGTTTTATGCTTCAGTGAGAGGATTTGTGCCTCACCATTAAGGATATTGTTCTTATGTTGGTTTGCTCCACCGGGAGGAAGAATGCCCCGTTGTTGAGGAATGTTTATGTGAGCTCCAATGAGATTTTGTTGCCTCAATGTAGAAGATTGAAATTTTTTTTGGATTAGCTTTTGAACTCATTTCTATGCTTTGGATCTGGTGCAGGAACACCTAGAAGTCTCATGAAGCCCACTGTCTTTTTTGTGTGTGTTTTCATGTTTCTATGATGTAATAAGGTCACTTGGACCATTTCATATTGATCTTCTCATGATGTAAGGCCTTTGTGCCACTTTTGTTCATTGTACCCTATCAGGACCTAGTTGGTCAACTATGGTCAAAGGTCATTCAAATGTGGAAATACGGAGACATCATTGGAAATCATGTTTCTGAGGCATATGTGGCTTATATGTAATGATTATAGGGTTTTTTTTAGGGTTTTTTCTTATACATGTCAAAGTTATAAAAATTTGCAAAAGCTGCATGAGCAACTTTGCAACTTTTGTTGTCAAAGTTGACAACATTTTGCCAAAGTGGTTTCCAGTGGCCAACCAATTCAAAAACTGATTGGGCCATTTGAGGGAAGGAATTTAATGATCTATAAGACCTTTGGGGTTGATATTGTAAGTTTGGTTGTGGAAGAAATACAAAAACATCACTGCATTCTCTGTGATTTTCTTGCGAACACACGTAACAAACTTCTGATTCTCTCTTGTATGGATTGGTATAGACCTGAGATGTGTTTTTCATGATAGAAGATTTATTTTATTCCTCCTCAAGGTGTTTTGAAGTGTTTTAGTGTAGTTGGGAGAGAGAACTACTCAATTTCCTCTTACTGGGTCTGCAAACCCTCTTATCCTAGGGTTTGGACAAATGTTGTAATAACTTGACATTCCCTGACCCAAAAAACACACAACTTGGGGGAATGTAAATTTTAGAAGTTTAATATAAGAATATTATGGTTAAATAGATTTCCATGAAGGGTGGAGAGAGATCCAAGCAGTTTTAACCTAACATCCTCATGTGGCAAGTTATGGGTTTGACTGTGATTTGTGAACTGGATAGAATTGGAAGAGTTTGGACCCAAAATGTTGATGGATTTGGTGGTTTGAAGGTTGTTGGAAGGTGTTCCATGTGGTGGTTTTTCTCTTTGATCAATTTAGAGGGTAGACCCTTTGTAAAAGTGGCCTAATTGGGGCTCTAGGGCCAGTAGGACAACATTGTATTCCAAGGACAGTCCAAAGCATCAATGCCTAAGTTTGTGATGTGTTTTAGAACTTGTTGAATCATTCCATTTTTTGTATTCAAGTGGTGTTCATAGTCTCTTTGGTTGGGTGTATTTGGGTTGTCTATCGTTGAAGGGCTACTAATTAGCCAAAGTGTGGTCCATGTTGTGTCAAACTCTAGATTGAAGGTTGTGGTCAATCTAGTCTCATTTGGGGTATACAAAGGTTTCCTCATCACTTCCCATTGTTCCTCATACTATGTCCAAGTATGACTAGTGAGTGTGTGTTTAATCCTTGAAGGGTTAAGGCTTAGAATTGTATGATGAGTTGTCCATCATACCTTGAATGCTTCCACTAATGTTTAGAGTCCTGTGTAGGGTCTAAGGTTGTTGTGAGTCTGATTTCAAGTTGGTCTTATCATTTTTGGGGTTTTTTCCAAGAATTTGTCTTGTCAAACTCAATCCTTCACAAGGCTTTGCATCAGGATCATTGATATGTTGATTTGGTGAAGGCTTGTGCTTGCATTTTGGATGTATGCTTCTTATTGTGCTTCAATTTGTGTCAGTGATGTTGTGACTGTGTTTATTTTATTTGTGAGACTTTATGAAATTATTGTAATGTTATTTGATGTATTTTTCACCATAAGGTTATGGTCCATGGTTGGAAGAGTGGGCTCTTGCATGTGTAGGGTCGGGGTCATGAGCAATAGACTGCTAGGAAAGGGTCTAGACCTGTCATCAAACCACATGAAGAATTTATGTTTAATTGCAAGTGATAACCATAATAAAATGATTAGTGGGTTGGGTAATTATGAATTCACTTAATCAAGATAATGAATTTGAGTTGTATGCCCCAATGGCGGGTCCCAGGGAGGTGGTTTTGGGATCTATGGTTGGGAAGACCGGTTGAGCGGTAAACCGACCTCCCTTGTTTGGCTCTGAGGTTGAGGTAGATTCCACATGCGGCTAGCATGTGAGGACACTCTTCCATAGATGTGTCCATTATCCTTATGCCTTATTTTTTATTATGCCTCTAGGAGTTTATTGATTTGTGATTAGCCTTATGATGTGATTTGATTCATTGTTGTAGTTTTTGTCTTGTAGATGTCTTGTTGAGTCCCTTGGTTTTTAGGTGTCAGGTTAGGTTCTGAGTGTGAGTTGGAACCCCATGTCATCTCCTAGCATGGGGGGGTGATTCCTATTTGGTTCCACATGGGTGAGTGTTTCGATGCCTTCTTCCATTGAGATGTTATTCATTAGATTCTAGTGTACGTGGACATGGATTTATCTTATCTCATTATGTGGATGGATCTTTGGAGTATAATCTATGTAATAGGAATTGATATCATGTGTATCATATCTCGAGGAAGATGTAATAGTGAAGAAGACTTTATAATTAGTATCTTATGAGCATACGAATTAGGAATTGTGGTAGGTTGATTTCAAAATGAGATGTATTGAATGAGATTACTGTAAATGGAAATTCATTGTGTATGTAATTATAGATTAGAAGGAAATTAAATGGTTTAGTGATACAAATGGAAATATCTTGTGGATGGTAGTGGTTATGATAATGATATTTTATGCCTTGATTTGTAATATGTTAATCCTTATTGTTAGTTATCTTTGGAATATGGAGATGAATGAATAGTTGTACATTTGTAAGGATATTATGATTCTTAATTATGTGGAGCTGATTCCTAGGTCTTGAGATAGTATATTGTACGACGGTGTCATTTTAAATGTAAGAGAGATTATGTATTCCTATGCCATGTTTTCTTATGTAATAGGATATGGTGATGTAGAGAATATGATATTATAATGGAATAAGATGATGTATTCATTGTATGGTTCATGTTGTAAGAATGTACATTATGTTAAGATTTAGGTCCTAGGTTGGATTAGGAAATTGAATGAATAGATTATGTGCATTCTTGTTATATCATATGGTTCTTGAGTTGGTCTAGTAGCATAAGATCTTAATTGAAAAGAAGATTAATACTTTCTGATATGATATAGCATATGCATATGGATAGCAATCTTGATGAATTGTGCAATGGATATTCTTATGAAAATAATCTAGTTACATTTGTAGGGGAAACATATATATACATATATATATATATATATATATATATGTATATATATATATATGTATATATATATATATATGTATATATACATATATATATGTATATATATATGTATATATATATATATGTATATATATATATATATGTATATATATATATATATGTATATATATATATATGTATATATATATATATGTATATATATATATATATGTATATATATATCTATGTATATATATATATATGTATATATATATATATCTATGTATATATATATATATATATATATATATATATATATATATATATATATATATATATATATATATATATATATATATATATATATAGAAAGTAAATGGATCAATGAAATATTAGATGGAGAATTGAGATGATAATTGTTATGATGTTATTTCCGCTTGCATTATGTATTGTTATGAGTATGGTTATGTTCATAATGTTATATGCATTCATGTGATGTTAAGCTATGATTTTGAGTAATAATAGTTATTATGTTGCATTAGTTAATGTCTTAAAAAAATATTTATCTCTATTTGTTGGTTAGTTTAGTTATTTTATCTAGGGTATTTTAGCAGGCATTGCATCTGGTATCAGAGCTCATGTTGCAAACACTGGGATCTTTGGTTATGGTTGGTTCTCTTAGTCAAGTGTATGGTGTGCTATGATGTCCTCTTGACTTGAGTTGTTATTGAGGTTTGTGTTTGAAATAGGTTGTAATGCCCTACCAGGAAACCCCGAACGGATAAAGCCATAACACAAGAATAGAGTGCAATAATTTTTTATTTTTTTTTAAAGTTACAACACATAAGATGCAACAAGATACCAAAGATTCAGATTACATAGCGGAAGACTTCAACTAACTCCTAAAGAGTTTCCCAACGAGATTACTTAATTTCAAAATTCATTTAACTCACACGATAAATCCAAAAGCTGAATATCTTAATAATGAGATAATTCATAACAGGATAATTTCTTTCAAAGGACGGAAATATAAATCATAACAAAGATTCATCCATTAAGTTCCATTCATCAACCTCATTCAAGCTTTTCAATTTAAAATTACAAACTATACATCTAACAATCTAATACATTAGGATTTCATCATAACACGAGATCTTTCCAAGCATATTTAATTTCTCAACAACAACTGAGTATAATTCATTACTCTAAGTTACATTATTCCATATTCCAACTTATTGCATTAAAAGGACGAATTCACACATGCATTACGATAAATCGCATCTCAACCAATTATGCATTCGATTAACATGGCATTCAAGATAGAACTGAATATAAGCATTTAGAGTTAATTCCATTATCCACTTAACCATTTTACATAAATTAATCATACATGATAAAGCTGAAATAAGAGACGTAAAAGAACGCATCACATAACACCATAATGATCTCGGAGTTCACCCCTAATGGGCTACATCTCCGGGTCTGCTCAACTGCAAGACCCCCTTGGATAAATAATAAGGTTAAGAGTACAAGAGGTTACACCAAGTACTATCCAGCCGTCAAGGCGATACATAAGCAATATACAATGACCACATCGGTCAATAAATACATAAACGATCCTTACAAGGAACAGGATCCAGCTGAGCATAATCAAAACTAATACAAGAAGTCCAAGAGAGCATCCATAAAACTGAGCCACCACCACCCAAGGTCTAGCATGAAACCGACACTCACAAGGGCAGCGACAAAGGACGACTCACAAAGGTACTCAAAACAGGACAAACAACAACACACTAGTGAACGTAGGGACAAGTGTCATCACACAACCTGGTATGGATACCATGGCAAGTCTTCATAGATCCCGGCCCATACACTAGTAACCCTGGCAACCTAATCCGAACTTCCGGCCCATCCAAGCCTCGTGTGGACCCACACATCCTCTCGTGAAGACAAGGAAGATGGTTTGCCATTTCAGGCCTCCTCACAGCATGTCGAGTCTGTGCTAGCACTCGTCCCATGTGTGAGGCACATTATCTTATTTATAAATTATTTTCTAATCTACTTAGGTTATCACTTATTAGACTCACTTTCGACGGGTTACCCGGCAGCCACTTTGGGCGCGGCCCCCAATTGAAAGCCACTTTCCCATACGACACTAGACTAAACTCAGACGAACTCAAAACCAAGGAATAGATATGGTCAGACGAACGGAGTTCAAGAAGGAGAAACAATCATCAGGTCAAATACGACTCACAGAAGAGGATATGACCAACTAAGACAACATCACAATACCATAGTCAACTCAAAATTCGAGGACTGAAATAAGGACACCCAATCATCCATACGACAGGGTCCTTCTAAACAAAGCAGAACATGCCATTTCATAATTAAAGGCGAATACAGAAATTAAACTCGCAATGCAAAAATCAGAAAAGACAATATTTCCTCAATTTGATTTAATCATTAAACGACGATCAAGTTTTCTACAAGATCTAAAACAACTTACAGTCATCTACCTTATCAAGGGATAAGTCGTTCTTGGTTTTCTAACTCGTTAAAATTCAAACAACGAACAGGCAAACTAAGCCATAATGAGTTTTAACCAATTCATATTATTAAGATTCAGACAATCATTAATCAATTAAAATAAGATATTTAATCTCCAATAGAACGTCATTAACATACTGGGCTAAAACCAACCTCTACAGTTTCGTATTATTTCTCAAGCCCAGATGTACCATACGGATCATGGAAATATAAATATAAAAAAAAGAAGTCCAAATGAAGATAATCGTTATCAAAAAACATATCGTTTAAATTTTCACTGCCCAACGATAAATATTTCACTACTTTCAATCACTCAAATGATGAGAACAAAACAACAATAATCCATTGCGAAATAACAGTTGTAAAACTTAATTAAAAAGGGGCAAAGTCACGAAATGAAGTTGAATGACAATAGCCTATAAACTCCATAATAACATTAATCAATATCAACTAGCATTTGCCACTATTATGCCTCCTTAATCAGATTTAAGAACTAATTAATTTATCATTAAAATAATATTATAATCACATGTTTTTGTTTTTTTTTGTTTTTGAATGGGGAAAAACATACATTAAAGGAACAAAAACCCATTTTATAATATTCGACATTAAAATAGCATACATCCAAAAGTCCTCACATAACATATGCTTTTTTCTTGAATGATAAAAAAAATGCATTTTAAAAAAAAACATTTTAAAAACTATGTTTAACAAGGAAAACGCATGCAAAAAAAATTAGGGCGAGGGCGGGCCGTGCCCTAACCCTCGCCGCAGGGTAACCTTACGCAGGCGGCGCCCACGGTGGTGCCCGCAGGTGCCGCGGCGCCCTGCGGCCACCGCCGTGGGCCGCAGCCGAAGCTACAGCGAAGGCGAGCGAAGGTAAGGGGTGGGGGGTGCGAGCGGAGAACCGGTGGACGTGCGGGGGAGGAGGGGAGGAGGAGCGGGGGAGCTCCGCTCCCCGCCTCCAACCCCAAAACACAGTCCAAAACAAATAAAATAAACGCCCAGATCCGCCCCATACAATGACAACGCACAGCAAAAAAAAAACGATAATATTGCTCACGGATTAATACACGGGTATAAAATGGTATATACACAGCGCTATAAATTAAAACACAACGCTGAAAAAAAAACATATAGAACATAGTTCAAAATCTCCCCCATTCATCTTTTGAAACAACAACGAAATTGTTCATAAATTTCGGTTTATAATGAAATCCGTTTTCCACGAAATTTGATTTGGTAACAAGATTCTTGAAGGTATTCATCCATTCCAAAACAGGGGTTACAAACACCCAACAACAATGAGGAAAATACCCATTTCCATTAAAATTTCCAGCCAAATTCTTAATGAACAATCAAATTGATTTTCAAAAACAAATTCAGAATCCTACCTTAATTCGCAATCCTGGTATGGCTGAGGGAGAGCCCAATCCTGCCAGGTCCAGCATCATTCCTTCCCAAAACCTCCAAAATCATTCCCAATTTTCTTTCCATCTAAAAATTCCCCCAAAAATGTCCATCCCCTTCCAATTTCCCCAAATTTTTGGGTAATATGGAAGAGTTGACTCCAAATTTCTATTTTTGGAATAAAATCTTTTATTTACAAATAATTCATAAAATTAATCCTTTTCTAATTATTAACAATTTAACTTGCTTTATCAATTCAAGACGATTTTCTCAATTAAACAAATTTAACCTTTCTAATATAATAATCCAACAGATTTCAATAAAATTCTGTTGCGATAAAGTACAAAACTTCATTTCATCAGCATATATAAAATGCATTAAATATTCGAAAACAGTCATTTAATCAAACTTACTCCAAATTTAAAACAGGCAATTCATTAACAACGAAAATCGCATAACGAATACCTGATTAATTTAAATCCATTAATCCTCAATGCACAAACGCATATATTTAATAAAGAAAATTATTAAGGACTAATTAATCAAATTAACCAATCACACCATGCACACAAACCGAGAAGGTCAACCAAACAGACGACTCGCAAACCCAAGCAAGAAGGGATTACCGACGATGATTGGCGATGCTCACTGGAGCACAACTAAGGCCGACTAAGGTCTTACGACCACCTAATCCGACTCTAGGGATTAAAAAGGTATGCTCAAACCTGAAAAACCAGGTGACGACGAACCTCGCACTCATGCGACTTCGTACCTGAAATCTCCTGCAGCCAACGATCATACATGCATACATTTATAAAATCTAATGAAAGCATTAATCCGATACTAAAATCACGAAATAGGTACACTGAAAATCTGCATATAACTAGTGTGAGAACCACATCAATAGCTATGCGTAAAATCAACATCTGATTATAATCATAATATCACGATAAACTAATCAAGATTAAACCAAGGTTAGAGATCGATTACGGTAGGGGTACTACATTCTCCCCCCCTAGGTTCCGACTTACTCCTGGAAGTCGTAAAGCTAGATGGAGAACATGTCGTACGCATCAGCCCTGAAACTCATTCAACAAAGATCAAATTGCACATAGAAATCTTTCCATAAATAAATGAAATATAATTGCAAAATCCTTTACAAACGCCATTATCCATTGGCAAGATACATCTAAAACATACGTTCCTTAAAGATATCCTAGGAATTTTCCACAATCATAGCAGAGAAACAGGAAATTCCTTCCTTTCATTGCACCAAATTAAAACATTACTAAGAGGTAAACAACAATTACCATAATCATCAACCCAAAATGACAGGAACACATGCCATCAAGATCAATTTCCTTTACCAATCCATCTAATTCATAGACTTAAATCATAGAACTAGCTCAAAATATCAATTTCTACAACCATATAAACTTTCATGAAATAAGAGCAACATAAATAACTCAATGGTTACACTTGCCAGGCATAAGAAAACCTTTCCAATGACTATGTCCCATAACATAGTGACAAGTTAACACAATTTTCTCCATGATACAAATAATAACCATCCACATAACTGGAATGCATAACAGAAAAGGCCACATGGGAGCATGTCTAATGCTCGGTCAAGGATAACATGCACGATCAGCATCTCAATGCCTGATCTCAGAACAACAAAATGATCACAAGAATCCAATATCTCACTCAAAGGCTTGATGGTGCTAGGTACACCATAGCGGCGCTACCTTCCATACAAGACCTTTGTGAATATCCCTTGTTGTGCAAGGTGGTTAGCCTCCAAGAGATAGTCACCACTCATAGGTAGGTAGTGGATACTAGCTGCTTTCACAGCCTCACATACCTCCATCCTCAAGGTTCCTTGCGTCTACTTCCTCGTATACACTCATCCAAGCCCGTCTCCTACGTTCTTGGAGAGGAATTCACATTGCAACACAAGACCAGCATCCGAAAACAATAAGGATAAACCAGGTTAGCCACCAAAGTACAGATGAATAAAGATAATAAATCCTCAATTCCAACAGTAAGGTAAGAAAATAATCCGGAATTTCAACACCAAATCAAAGTGCAAAAGATCACAAGATCGTGGCTAAACCTTCAAAGTCAAAGTAAAATAAATTGCTGATCCCCAAAGAAATATAAAGAATATCACAACTGCACGTAACATCACTGTGTGACTAGCATCTAGCCACCAACGAGGAAGGAAGGAACAACTGACTAGCTATTGCAGTAGCTCATCATGTGGTGCGACATAGTCACACTATCCACATGGCATGGCGGTGTGCACCTCGACATCACCCCGCATCACGTCATCACGTGGCATGGCAATACCCCAAGTGGAGAAAACACACAATGGACGTATCCCGCATGGTAGTGCACCTCGCGGAAAAAGCACGCGCAAGCCACATCCCGCATAGCGACGTATCTAGAAGGAGACTCGCCGTAAGTCAGAGGTATACATGACTCTGGTCCACCCACATGCCCACCAACACAAACTAACTGGCAGCACATGCGAATAAACCTACCTTTCATGAAGACAAGGCAAAGGATCCTACAAATAATACCATCATGATATACAAGAATCACCATTACAAAATGCTCAGATAAGGAAGAGAATAGGCTAACACACATAAACCTATAAATAGGTTCATCAAAGGGAAAGTATTGAGTACACCTTGATACAGTTTAGTAGTACAACTATATCATTCCTCGAAGTAGAGAAGCTAAAGTCGCTTCGCGTCGACATTACTCGCACGCCAATCCATACTATTCAAGGAACGGTCGCTTCGAATACTACCCCTTAACATACCGAGTTACCCACAACCCGAGGTTTGGTACTCAGTAGGGAACAAATAAGCAACATTACATAAACAGTATGGTTTCCCATACTCATAAACAACATATTCTCCATGGTTGATTACTTCACCAATCCATGGGCACATAGAATACGCACTGGTTTCTTACAATACACACAATTACACCAGCACTGGTTTAATCACATTTATGGGGAGTACTTTTCAGTACGCTAACATCTATACAAGGAAGATTCCAATTATGCTTTCTATACAATTAACTGAATCGAATTTACTCTAGATTCAAGTACTGAAATTATTAACAATTCACAATTATGTAAGGAATTAACATCATTCCTATAACTTTCTCGAATCTCACTAAGCATTCATAATTAAATTACTAGCTAAGCAAATTCATTTCTAAAGCTTAAGACTTTCATCTATCACTATGAAGCCAAAAGCAAACAACAATTTCACATGTTTTATAAACACTCTATTTAAAATCAATGTACTCTTAATACCATTTCTAAAAAAAATCTCATGATTAGGCAAAGAGAAGGGAAAGAGAGTTTGATAATCAAACTGTTTCCTACAAAGACACAAGATCAATCAAGATCACGCTATAATATTAAATTTCTCACTATAAGCCTATCATTTCAATTACACGGTTTTCATTTCGCTACCGTTAAGAAGGATGACAATCAGCCTCACAAAACATTTCCAATAATTATGGTTGCAACAGGAGGTTCTAGTTTTCCAAACAGAACAGAGATCAAGAGAGGCAATCTTTTCGATAATGCAAGACCTCATAAGAACACTCACTTATAATAATACAATATAGACACGTGTCATAATTTGCAACTGATTAGAAAAGATCACATTACGATCAAAGATAAGCAAAGAGCTATTACCCAAATAAAACATATTAATGCACGCACATCAAACAAGCTTTCCATTCGCATTTTCTAAACACATTAAGGTAATTACATATACCCAAAAGCGAGTTCAATGGAGCATTTGCTAAAACAAATCTTCAATCAACTGGTTAAATGAAACACAAAAAACAATCTTTCGGAAAACACAGAAATCAATCTTTCAGAGAACACATTAATAATTTCTCGAAGCTACAATAACATGCTCTTTTTAGTACTTCTTCTACAAACCAAGCAATATCACATAATTCAACTATTCGCAGAGCAATGCACCTTACTAAGGTAGAATTTAATCATGCTACTCCTACAAAACACATATGGAGAATTCTTTAAACACACACATACAGTTTTCTCCCATTCGCCCAACTAAATTTTAAAACCCATAGCCCTTTAATAATCTAAAAAAAATAAGCAACATAAGGCTCATACAAGGGTTCAAGAAGTCACACCCTTTTCTCTCTTGCAAACAGGAAAAACTCGAATCAAAGATAATTACACATATCCTATTCATTTTAATTTCCAGAAGAGAGAGGAATGGTGATAATCATTTAATTTTCTACAAAATAAGCATTCAATAATTGCCATACTAGACTTTCAAGTGGACAACATTAAGCTAAATCATAATCTTTAAACAAACACAATTCGCACATATAAACACTCAAACACCATCATCAAGAAGGCGAAAACGAGGTGTGAACACACACACACGTTACCCACCAGCTAAGGTCTGCTCAATCACTCACATGCAAAAGGAGGGCAAGCAAACGCATAAGGTCGATACACCTCACACAAATAGAGGGCACACGCGACACCAGAGATCCCAATGTTGCAACATGGGCTCTGATACCAAATGTAATGCCCCGCCAGGAAACCCCGAAGGGATAAAGCCATAACACAAGAATAGAGTGCAATAATTTTTATTTTTTTTTTAAAGTTACAACACATAAGATGCAACAAGATACCAAAGATTCAGATTACATAGCGGAAGACTTCAACTAACTCCTAAAGAGTTTCCCAACGAGATTACTTAATTTCAAAATTCATTTAACTCACACAATAAATCCAAAAGCTGAATATCTTAATAATGAGATAATTCATAACAGGATAATTTCTTTCAAAGGACGGAAATATAAATCATAACAAAGATTCATCCATTAAGTTCCATTCATCAACCTCATTCAAGCTTTTCAATTTAAAATTACAAACTATACATCTAACAATCTAATACATTAGGATTTCATCATAACACGAGATCTTTCCAAGCATATTTAATTTCTCAACAACAACTGAGTATAATTCATTACTCTAAGTTACATTATTCCATATTCCAACTTATTGCATTAAAAGGACGAATTCACACATGCATTACGATAAATCGCATCTCAACCAATTATGCATTCGATTAACATGGCATTCAAGATAGAACTGAATATAAGCATTTAGAGTTAATTCCATTATCCACTTAACCATTTTACATAAATTAATCATACATGATAAAGCTGAAATAAGAGACGTAAAAGAACGCATCACATAACACCATAATGATCTCGGAGTTCACCCCTAATGGGCTACATCTCCGGGTCTGCTCAACTGCAAGACCCCCTCGGATAAATAATAAGGTTAAGAGTACAAGAGGTTACACCAAGTACTATCCAGCCGTCAAGGCGATACATAAGCAATATACAACGACCACATCGGTCAATAAATACATAAACGATCCTTACAAGGAACAGGATCCAGCTGAGCATAATCAAAACTAATACAAGAGGTCCAAGAGAGCATCCATAAAACTGAGCCACCACCACCCAAGGTCTAGCATGAAACCGACACTCACAAGGGCAGCGACAAAGGACGACTCACAAAGGTACTCAAAACAGGACAAACAACAACACACTAGCGAACGTAGGGACAAGTGTCATCACACAACCTGGTATGGATACCATGGCAAGTCTTCATAGATCCCGGCCCATACACTGGTAACCCTGGCAACCTAATCCGAACTTCCGGCCCATCCAAGCCTCGTGTGGACCCACACATCCTCTCGTGAAGACAAGGAAGATGGTTTGCCATTTCAGGCCTTCTCACAGCATGTCGAGTCTGTGCTAGCACTCGTCCCATGTGTGAGGCACATTATCTTATTTATAAATTATTTTCTAATCTACTTAGGTTATCACTTATTAGACTCACTTTCGACGGGTTACCCGGCAGCCACTTTGGGCGCGGCCCCCAATCGAAAGCCACTTTCCCATACGACACTAGACTAAACTCAGACGAACTCAAAACCAAGGAATAGATATGGTCAGACGAACGGAGTTCAAGAAGGAGAAACAATCATCAGGTCAAATACGACTCACAGAAGAGGATATGACCAACTAAGACAACATCACAATACCATATTCAACTCAAAATTCGAGGACTGAAATAAGGACGCCCAATCATCCATACGACAGGGTCCTTCTAAACAAAGCAGAACATGCCATTTCATAATTAAAGGCGAATACAGAAATTAAACTCGCAATGCAATAATCAGAAAAGACAATATTTCCTCAATTTGATTTAATCATTAAACGACGATCAAGTTTTCTACAAGATCTAAAACAACTTACACTCATCTACCTTATCAAGGGATAAGTCGTTCTTGGTTTTCTAACTCGTTAAAATTCAAACAACGAACAGGCAAACTAAGCCGTAATGAGTTTTAACCAATTCATATTATTAAGATTCAGACAATCATTAATCAATTAAAATAAGATATTTAATCTCCAATAGAACGTCATTAACATACTGGGCTAAAACCAACCTCTACAGTTTCGTATTATTTCTCAAGCCCAGATGTACCATACGGATCATGGAAATATAAATATAAAAAAAAGAAGTCCAAATGAAGATAATCGTTATCAAAAAACATATCGTTTAAATTTTCACTGCCCAACGATAAATATTTCACTACTTTCAATCACTCAAATGATGAGAACAAAACAACAATAATCCATTGCGAAATAACAGTTGTAAAACTTAATTAAAAAGGGGCAAAGTCACGAAATGAAGTTGAATGAAAATAGCCTATAAACTCCATAATAACATTAATCAATATCAACTAGCATTTGCCACTATTATGCCTCCTTAATCAGATTTAAGAACTAATTAATTTATCATTAAAATAATATTATAATCACATGTTTTGTTTTTTTTTTGTTTTTGAATGGGGAAAAACATACATTAAAGGAACAAAAACCCATTTTATAATATTCGACATTAAAATAGCATACATCCAAAAGTCCTCACATAACATATGCTTTTTTCTTGAATGATAAAAAAAATGCATTTTAAAAAAAAAACATTTTAAAAACTATGTTTAACAAGGAAAACGCATGCAAAAAAAATTAGGGCGAGGGCGGGCCGTGCCCTAACCCTCGCCGCAGGGTAACCTTACGCAGGCGGCGCCCACGGTGGTGCCGCGGCGCCCTGCGGCCACCGCGGCCCCTGCGGCCACCGCTGTGGGCCGCAGCCGAAGCTACAGCGAAGGCGAGCGGAGGTAAGGGGTGGGGGGTGCGAGCGGAGAACCGGTGGACGTGCGGGGGAGGAGGGGAGGAGGAGCGGGGGAGCTCCGCTCCCCGCCTCCAACCCCAAAACACAGTCCAAAACAAATAAAATAAACGCCCAGATCCGCCCCATACAATGACAACGCACAGCAAAAAAAAAACGATAATATTGCTCACGGATTAATACACGGGTATAAAATGGTATATACACAGCGCTATAAATTAAAACACAACGTTGAAAAAAAAACATATAGAACATAGTTCAAAATCTCCCCCATTCATCTTTTGAAACAACAACGAAATTGTTCATAAATTTCGGTTTATAATGAAATCCATTTTCCACGAAATTTGATTTGGTAACAAGATTCTTGAAGGTATTCATCCATTCCAAAACAGGGGTTACAAACACCCAACAGCAATGAGGAAAATACCCATTTCCATTAAAATTTCCAGCCAAATTCTTAATGAACAATCAAATTGATTTTCAAAAACAAATTCAGAATCCTACCTTAATTCGCAATCCTGGTATGGCTGAGGGAGAGCCCAATCCTGCCAAGTCCAGCATCATTCCTTCCCAAAACCTCCAAAATCATTCCCAATTTTCTTTCCATCTAAAAATTCCCCCAAAAATGTCCATCCCCTTCCAATTTCCCCAAATTTTTGGGTAATATGGAAGAGTTGACTCCAAATTTCTATTTTTGGAATAAAATCTTTTATTTACAAATAATTCATAAAATTAATCCTTTTCTAATTATTAACAATTTAACTTGCTTTATCAATTCAAGACGATTTTCTCAATTAAACAAATTTAACCTTTCTAATATAATAATCCAACAGATTTCAATAAAATTCTGTTGCGATAAAGTACAAAACTTCATTTCATCAGCATATATAAAATGCATTAAATATTCGAAAACAGTCATTTAATCAAACTTACTCCAAATTTAAAACAGGCAATTCATTAACAACGAAAATCGCATAACGAATACCTGATTAATTTAAATCCATTAATCCTCAATGCACAAACGCATATATTTAATAAAGAAAATTATTAAGGACTAATTAATCAAATTAACCAATCACACCATGCACGCAAATCGAGAAGGTCAACCAAACAGACGACTCGCAAACCCAAGCAAGAAGGGATTACCGACGACGACTGGCGATGCTCACTGGAGCACAACTAAGGCCGACTAAGGTCTTACGACCACCTAATCCGACTCTAGGGATTAAAAAGGTATGCTCAAACCTGTAAAACCAGGTGACGACAAACCTCGCACTCATGTGACTTCGTACCTGAAATCTCCTGCAGCCAACGATCATACATGCATACATTTATAAAATCTAATGAAAGCATTAATCCGATACTAAAATCACGAAATAGGTACACTGAAAATCTGCATATAACTAGTGTGAGAACCACATCAATAGCTATGCGTAAAATCAACATCTGATTATAATCATAATATCACGATAAACTAATCAAGATTAAACCAAGGTTAGAGATCGATTACGGTAGGGGTACTACATAGGTCATTGGAATCTTGGAGATCTTGCATGTCTATGATCTGTGTTATCTCCCTAATTATTTCTAGAAATCATAATTGTGTGCAATATGTGAATTCATTTCCTACACATGCCTGCTAGATGTGAGTGATGTCTATATGATTCCATGTGATCTGGTTTGTTTTGTAATTTTTGGTGCTTACCTAAATATTGGAGGTTGTTTCCCTATATAAATGACTATTCTATAGAATGAGAGAAAATTGTATGTATTCTCTTAACTAATGTTATGTTTATCAGATTAGCTTGATGCATTGAATTCCTAATGAATAATAAGATGAAATATCTGTATTATGTATATAAGAACGATATAGAGTAGATCATGATGCAAAATTAAAGAACCTATATGGGATGCATCTATATATAAGTAAATAAGTAGTTTAATGATGCCCTTCTCTTCCCTTTATTCTCTAATGTAAAATCTAAGGAAGTTAACTAGTGAAGAATGGGTACCAAATAGAACTATCAAGTGTTTATATATGTGTGCAATTATGCATGTAAGAAAAGATTGTTTGAGTAAATCGTATCTTTTAATAAGGACTTGAGATTTCTAACTGCATTTGTAATGATAAGAGACCTCATGAAAGGTTGAATTTGTATCTTAGAAAATGATGTAAGTAGTTGCATGGTACGATAAATGTGGCATGTCTAAGAATTTCAAATTGTTCATGCATAATTTTCATGTGCTTACTTTAATTGTTCGATATTGTTCTTCCTCCCTCTTCTTTCCATTTGGGTAAAAGACTCATAGCGATTAGGAGTTTATTGATATTAATCAAAAGAATTGGTTACTCATTGATGAAATATGGTATTGCATATATTAAAAGAAAAGTTTGGATGGAATAAAATTGGCTTTGAAGATTGATATTTGTGCATTACATCCATGATTTTCATTTAAAAGAAGAGTTAGTTAAATAAAATATCTCTTGCATAAATAATGTAGAAATTTTAACGAATAGTAGGTTAAAAGACCATGTTATAGTATACATGTTGAATGAAGTAAAATTGGTTCATTTCATGTGTAGTATATGAAAATTAGGAAATTATATCATTGTCTTTACTTGGTTTGGTAAGATAAAAGTCTTAGATTTGTGAAGAAGTTGTGTGGTTTGATTGAATGGATAGATTAAAGAAAGATGTTATCTCTTTACCTTATTTGAATTTTAAGGAAGTGCTTTCTTAATGAAATCTAGTAGGAAATATTGAAAATGAACTGAATGAAGTCATACTCTATCTCTTATGACAACCTCCCTCATAATGCCAAAATACTTAGTTTACGAATATTAATAGCCAAGGGCTGATGGAAATGAGTATGAATGGAAAAATGTAAGTATGTATCTAAATTTGTGTGATATTTAATGGAAGTGGATATAAACTAGACATAAGTGAGTCTATGATACCTAGTTTCA
This sequence comes from Cryptomeria japonica, assembly GCF_030272615.1. Classification (NCBI taxonomy): domain Eukaryota; kingdom Viridiplantae; phylum Streptophyta; class Pinopsida; order Cupressales; family Cupressaceae; genus Cryptomeria; species Cryptomeria japonica. The sequence continues at coordinate 336,502,606 of NC_081413.1, read as the reverse complement.
TGCTTAATATAAACAAACTGATTGGTTAATGGTGCATTAATAAATGATCATAGGTGATAAGAATAGGAGTAATCAAAGTTTGATACTAAATTTTGTTTGAGATAAATTAATGGGATCTATTTCTTGTGAGTAAATCTAATTGTGTAAATATATGATTGATTAAATTGTTTAATGACATCATGTGGACTATTGTAATCGTTTATGTGCTAAATGTTGTGCATTAAGGGAAATGGTGAATGTTGTAGTACATCATTGAGTGATTAGTTGAGATTTTGATACCTATTTCTATTATAACCTGGTATATGTGGTCATTTTTCTTAAATATTAATCATGTCATGAGTATAATCCTTATGTGTATGGAGCATTTTATTTCCTCCTTGCATATGTTATCCTTCATGAATAATATTTGCCTACATTTTTCGTAAAAGATTGGATTGGATTAAACTAGTAAAATGAATATAGATATATAAATAAACCTATGGATTTAAATGTCTGGCACGCACTCTCTAACACGTTCAAGGTGTTGCAGTCTCGAGTGTTGTGTAGCGGTTACTCCCTTTGGTGTGACTAATATTGGTCACCTTGTGATGAGATTCAGATGAGTTGGCTATTTTATCTTAAGTTATTTTGTGATTTGTGCAAGCATCATTGAAGTTAATTTGATTTTAGGCATTTTTAATTCTTCTTTCATGGCACTTGTCACACTTTGCTTCTTGACTGATTTTGGTGGCAATTTTCATGATCTATTGTTGGTTTTGATGATCCTTTCTTTTTAGATTTTCTCTTATGTTGTCGTTGTTGTTGTTGTTGTCTTTTGTGATCGTTCTATATGTTGAGTCTTGTGGGCCCTCATTTTGTGTGAAGTATTGTCTCTATCATGTTCATTTTGAACCTCTGATAGTGTGTGCAAGGGAGGACACTGCAGAGAAGTGTACTAGACTTGGCAAACAATTAGATAATTTTGATATTAGTTGAATAAATAAAATATGTAACACCCCTGCCATGAGGCCCACAGAACAACACAATAATACACTATTAAAATATGAATAATTATTTTTTTTAAAGAAATAATCAATATATTACAATGAGCATCATGAACATACAAGAAAATGATAACATAAACATCAAATAAATGTCCTCAAGGCCTCACAATGATATAACATACACAACAATAATTCAATATACATGAAGGAAAGTGATACTTTCACAAATAATATTAAATAGTCCTGCTCAAGGAACATGGTTCAGATTACATAGCCATGAATATACTAATGATCATAAATTACATTACAAGGTATCTCTATGGATATAATCTTCTTATATAAAGAGGTCTGAAACACAATATCTGGAGTGTGAGGAAGGTCTTCAGTCTTCTTCTCGAACCTTCACAAACAAGAAGCAACTCGTACCAAACCCAATGGGTGCGAAAAGCACTCCACCCAACTGTGTGGTACCATAAGGTCCACCCCCATGCTAGGAGGTATCAGTCAGACCCCAGAGACATGAGAGAGGTAAAAATCATGAAGCAATAACATAATCAAGGCATAAATGGAAGCAACACAAATATAAGCCAGTCAAGAACAAGAACTCTCAAGATCGCCAATACAAGGGAGATCAATGGAATATAAAACAATAACCAATTCACCAGACTCCAAAGGCCCAAGAAAACATAGAATAACAACCAAGAAATTCCACTAGGTAAGCAACTGGGAAGAGTGTCATCACTAGGTTGTCATGGGTTACCCTAGTAGTTCTTCACTAGGTCCTGACCCCCAACCTAGGTTACCCTAGCAACCTCTCCTAGCCCCCAGCCCCCATACAACTCTAGTGGACCACACCAACCTCTTGTGAAGATGAGACTGGTGGATGCCATTCTAGGCCTTCTCATCTTACCCTGAACCTATACGAGCATTTGTGAGTAAGAGAGGTGTACAATGCAATTATCTTATTAAGTGTGAACTAACTACCCATCCCCTAGTTTATTATATTATGTTAGCACTTATTAACAAACTTTCATTAAGCTACCGTAGTGACCACTTTGGGTCCCGACCCCCAATGAAAGTCACTCTCCCATAAATGCACCTAGGAAACAAACCAAATTTGGTAGGAAAAAACAACAACAAAGAAAACACTAAAATTCCATAGCAAGGCATAGCCCTCTTGCTAGAATGAATAAAGTGCCACAAAGAGAGGATCCACATAAGGCTTGGGATTACCATCTAACTTTCATTCACACAACCAGTATGGGTCTTAATCCAGGGAAATGACAATGTAAAATAATGAGATGATCAAATTCCCCCCCCGAGGCCTCTGGATAAGATCTAAGGATCATTTAGTTGAAAACTACCTCACAAGAACTGAAAGACCAAGACTCAATTACGATCACAAAGGCCAAAATAACAAGATGAACACTAATACATATCAAAATCTATACATCATTACTTCACAAAAACCAATACCAATTTTCATTATTCTTACCCATTCAAAATAAGGATTTTATTACAATGAAATACATTAGGCATTACAACTAGACTATGTCACTCTTCCACATTATTTCTATTATTATGCTAATAAAAGGGAAATTGATAATATTTGAAAACAAGTATTTCTTATTACAACATTTTCTTTCCAAAAACTTAACTAATACACCTTTGATTATAATGAAAGATTATTATTACTTTATGCATATGATATCCAATTGAAAAAGAAACCACAACCTTATTTATAAATATATATATATATTTATATATAAATATAAATAAAAAGAAATATATCTACAGAGACTGGAAAGAGTAATTGAATTAACCATAACTGAAAAGGAATTGACTGATTATAAATATCTCTATATCCACACACACACACACACACACACACAAATATATATATATATATATATATATATACACATATATAGATGCATACATATATATACATACATATATATATATAAACACACACACACAAATATATATATATATATATATATATACACACACATATATATCCCACTACTGTGGGGTGTAAACCCACAGCTTCAGCCAAAAAAATACAGTAAAAAACTCAGAAAATAAGGAAGATGACTTTGTTGACAACAACTGCTTTGAACCCTTGGGGGAAAATAAGGAAGTGGTCTCCTCAACATCTGTCTCTAATCTCCCCACCTAGGAAGTCCTGAGGAAGGAGTCAATGAAAGTAGACAACCCCCTGGAAGGGCAGATCCGAATAGAGGAATTTAAAGAACTGTATGAATCTTCAAAAGAAATACATGAGATGGTAATTGTTGATACTTTGGCCAGTAAGGAAGTTCCCAATAAAGAGGAGCAACCAGAGGAAGGGGAGATTATTGGCTCCCAAGATGTAATAACCCACCATAATTAACTCAACAACACTGACCATTCTTTTTTTTTTGTTGTTTAATTTAATCATTATGTTTGATTCAATTGCATACTCTGGGCATCCATCCATTTGGATTAGGCATTCATCCATCCGGGATGAGCATCTAACCATACAGGTTAGGCATTTGTCCATACAGGACATAATATTTCATCTATCCAATACGGGATAGGCATCTACCCATACGGGGTAGGCATCTATCCAAATCAGGATAGGAGGTGCTCTGGCCAGAGACTTAGACTCATCGGGACCATTCGAGTCTTGAGCCAGTCACTAAGTACTACACTCTTCTAACATAAGTGCACTGAGGTCGTCGTCCTTAGGAGTAATTAAACAACATAATACAAGCTTGAGTTCCGCCTCGGAATTTGGCTTAAAGCCTCGGGAAGTCAAGCAAATCCATATGGGATTCCTTTCAAGTATGAATTGAATTACTTTTTCCAATTTAATTATCTTATCTTTCAAATAGGATTCTTACTCAATCTTTCTTTTACCAAGCCTAGACCCCACCCACGAACGCTTGAGTATGAGGGACAACTCTATCCCAAGACTACCTACATACTCGCTTCGGCACGGGATCAAGGCGTAAAGTATGTAGTTTTGTTTTCTACTCTATGGTTTGATGTAAACTAATTAGTGGGTACGCAACCCTTTCTAGGGTCAATGTCCCAGACAGTTTCTCTATGGTTTCTACCCACAGTGGTAGCGCTTAAGCAAAGGCTCAAGATGGCCTATTGCTTGTGGCCTAAAGCACTAGATCCTAAATTCTTATCATAAGCGTCACCCATGACCAATTGTCAATCGACAACAATTTTTGAGATTAAATCAATTTCATAAAAGCATTTCACTCACCATCCCTATAGGGGTTTACTATAGTTTAACTTAGCAGATGAAAGATCATTTTAGAGTTATCTTATTAAATTATCGATCCAAGGGGGATTACCCGCCCCTTGGATTTTAACTTCCAAGTGTCCCTTATTACTCCCTGATGATTTATAGGGACGATGCCACAGACGTCGTTGATGTATCTTTATTAGGCGTTAAGTGCAGTAGTTCAACACGACGGCATTACCTGTAAGCGTGACCCAGAGGCACTGTATATACCAAACACTACTTGGTTTTGGTTTTCCAACTTCCTTTATTTAATTTTTTTTTCTCTAACTTGTGATAAACATCATGTTTGGAAAATAATTATGAATTGAATGCGTATATTTAGACATTGTAAAGCTCAATTAATTGAAATAACTACTTGATGAATGACATGGAATAAAAACCATAACTAGAATTATTTATTATTCAAAACTTGAATATAACTTGCATAATAAAAATACCTAGGTAACTTGCATACTAACAATTAAACGTATAATTTGCATGAAGAAGGGAACACCAATAATTGAAATCAATTTAAAGACATTTGCATGAAGCGAAGGTAGGGTAAGTTGCATGCGAGAATATTGCTTATAAAACCACAAATCCCAACATAGAATTTAGCTTCAAGTCATTTAATTTCTAAGTGGATCTTAAGAGGATCTAAGTATCATTTAATATAAATTTGTTAAAACTAGTTATAAATCTTAAATTTACCTAAGTTTAAAAATTTTATTAACTAAAATTTATACTTATATATAAAAGAAGGAATTTAAATAAACTAACATTTTAAACATATATGAAAAAGAGAATTTCTTTTTAACAATTAACATTGCCCTTCGAATTATATTTGATTGGCATTAAAGAGGGTTAATGGGAGTGGGACCCCACGGGTCCCCTCCACTACCCTGCGGCCACTGCTGCAACAGTGACCATAGGCTAGTGGGGGGTACCGTTACGGTACCACTCCCTGTGGAGTATTAACTCCATCCTCTACCTGCGAGCTGGTACGCACATGCATTGTATCGTGCGAATATAGATATTAATCACTTCGCATGATCACATAAATTTATTAATCACTTCACATAATATATATATTTATAGTTCATTCCAGAATATTAATTTGTATAAAAAGAGAATACATAAACAGGTATGTATACATAAAAAAAATATTAATGTAAGAGAGAATATCATATCAATCCCAGGGACGAAATATAATAGAGAATAAAAATAACCAGAGAAGTAATTTGCTCCAGCGATGCACAGGTTATCGAGAAGTAGGTAGGTGTTAAACTGAGAAATGCAGGCTTACACAAAGGGATTATATTCTATTTCTCAACCAATGTCCAGAGAGGGGGATAGAGAGTTATTTACAGGAAGATTATTTATTTTCAGATTTCACAGGGAGAGAGTTTGTTTGACTGATATTCACAGAGATTCAGCTAATATTCATAGAGAAATTTTATTCGACTCATTTAACTAATATTCACAGAGATTCAACTAATATTCACAGAGAAATTTTATTCGACGTATTTCACAGAGAGATTTATTTAACTTAAAAAAAAATCACAGAGAGATTTTAAAAAATAATCACAAAGAAATTTTAAATAATCACAAAGAGATTAAAGAATGAGATTCAGATTTCCATTCGAAGAACCAAAGAAATGAATTAGAGGGAGGGATAAAGATCCAAATCACACAGGAAGAATTTTGATTTCAGCAAAAGAGATTTTAAACAAATAAAGGAATATGATTTTCTTTTGTTCAAATTTTTGGGAGAAAACAAAAGCAAGATCATGTGCATATTTTCTTAAGGGAAATAAAATAATTAAATAACTATATTTTACATGCACTATATGAAAGCATCATCTTTATTATTTATCCCCAAATAAGAAAATCAAATAAAAGAATTTCTTTATATAAAGGAAGATCTATAACTATATTTTTGATATTACGAATTCCTCATAAGTAAATGTAAAGATAAGCGACAAGGAGAGAACCTGGTTTATCGAGCTTGATGTTGAATCCACTAACTACCCTTATGATCCTTCCTTGCAACTTGAGAGAAAATCCTTCAAACAACAACTTAAAATTCCTGCAACGAAAATGAGACTACCAAAATATCTACTTCTAAAACTTGGGAAATTTCCTTCAAAACATAATCAACTCCCTTCTTTGAAACTTGCATATAATTTTATAAGAAAATTCCCTCCATTCCATTATCTAGAAAATTTAATTAAAAAGGAGATTCTTTCCCAATTTTGGACTTCATGCAAATTGATTAGACTTAGTGGGAGGAGTTACATGCAAGGTGGTGGTGAATCCTCTAGAAGCTTCTTATTCTTCCTACAACATGTGCCATAATTGGAAGTGGAAAATAGATAAATAAAGATAATGTATATTTTCCATGTGTGTGTGTGTGTGTGTATTATTATTTTATTCTTTTATAATATTCATTCAATCATTTAAATTGCTTATCCAAAAATATAATAGAATTGTATTTTAAATCCAAGTGATAAGGGAGGGTTGTGACACAAGAAGAAAAGACTGACTCTTCCCCGATTATGATCAGTTCTGAAATGCAAGAAGCCCAGAAATGTGCTATATTGGGTATGAACCTTTTAGATTCAAACCAAACTTCTAAAATAGTAAATAGTGCTTCACATGATTCCAGATCTCCTAATTGGGGTAATGAAGATGAAATTTCCAGAATTCTCAGTAATCCTAAAGCGGTTCCTGAGAAAGAAGCTGACTGGAAAATACCAAAATACAGGAACAAGAAAGGATCCACTCCCTCGGCTTCCCAATTAAGGAAATCTAGCAGAATAGCCCAAGTTGATGTCAGGTATGTTTCCTCTTCCCCAGGATGACCTTCAAACCACAAATTCAGAGACAACGAGGCCAACAAGAACATAGCAAATGGAACTCTGAAGACTCTGAAGGAGTTAGGAATTGGTAAGTAACTATGAAGATTATCTATTGGAATATTAGGGGACTCAATAATCCCCATAAACATGATATTATTAGGAACATGATAAGAGATAGTAAACTTGATATTTTTCTTATTCAAGAGACTAAAATGAGTAGAGAAAAAGTTGAATCTCTGAAGTTCTTTAAATCTGGGAGTATCAGTGGTGGTAGCTCGAAAGGTGCCTCAGGAGGCATTGCTACTATTTGGAATCTCAATAGTGTCAAAGGTCATGTGCTTATTCAAGAAAAAAATTTCTCTTGTATTAAATTTGAGCATTTAAAAGATGGAACATCATGGGTCCTCACAAACATATATGCTCCTAATACCTTGAAAGCTAGAAACTGCTTCTGGAAAAAACTTATGGAAATAAGGGACAACTTCAAGAATCTTAGCTAGCTGGTCATGTGAGACTTTAATACTCCTTTGAGAGAGGAGGAAAAATTTGGTGGAAGCCCCTCTCAGCTAGAAAGTAGACTGGCCCTCATGGATTTTATAAACACTTAGGCTCTCAATGATGTGGAGATACAGGGATGCAATTACACTTGGACTAACAGGAGGACTGGAAATGACTTTATCCAAGTTCGCCTTGATAGGGCCCTTATTTTTTATGACTGGTATAGACATTACTTTTGTTCCCCATCTATCCACATTCGGGTTGGGTTTGATCATTATCCCATAACTCTTTTTGCTGACCCAATAAATAGAAGAAGGCATTTTCCTTTTAGATTCGAAAAAATGTGGACTCATCATCTAGACCTCACCCTTAAAATATAGGAATGGTGGAATATTCAAGTTGAGGGCACTGATATGTATAGAGTCGTGAAGAAAATCAAAAGTATCAAGGACAACATAAGGTTCTGGAATAAAACTAGCTTTGGGAACATTTTTGAGGTCAAAGGTAAAATCCAGGATGATCTCAATAAAATACAGGTCCAAATTCAGAAGGATGGTTTCTCTACTGTGTCAATTGCTGAAGAAAATGAGATCCTTAAAAAGTATCATGAAATCATTGCTAAAGAAGAAACTTTTTGGAAGTAGAGATCAAGATGTACATGGCTGAAGGAAGGAGACAAGAACACAAGATTCTTTCATATGTCGACCATCAAACATAAAGCGGCAAATAGGATCACAAAGCTGGTAGTGGGCAATGGGGAGCTGGTTAAGGAGGATGAGATAAGAAATGAGGCTAAAAGATATTTGTCTGATCTTCTAAGTAGGGATCAGAATTTGGATGTTGATGCTCAAATTTCTTTTCTTCAGAACATTCCTTGCCTCATTGATGAGCAGATGAATGCCTCCCTTTCTGCTATACCTTCGCACCTGGAGATCAGGAATGTTGCCTTTTCTTTTGATGGTAATAAAGCTCTCAGTCCTGATGGCTTCCCCATGTTCTTCTTCCAATAATTTTGGGACATTGTTGGGAAAGATGTTTCCAATGGGGTCAAAGAAGTTTTTGGGGCTAGAAGACTTTTGTAAGAGATCAATGGAACCTTCATTGCATTAATCCCCAAAATTCAAGGAGTTGACTCCATGGATAAGTTCAGGCCAATCAGCTTATGCAATTTTTTTTATAAGATTATTTCTAAGGTCCTTACTTCCAGACTCATGATTGTCCTTCCCTCTTTGATTAATCATCAGAAAAATGGTTTTGTGCTAGGAAGACAAATTCTTGATTCCATCATTACCGTCCATGAGAATATTCATTCTCTTGTTACGACTAAGAAATAGGGTTTCATCCTCAAGCTTGATCTCTCTAAGGCCTATGATCGGGTTGATAGGTCTTTCCTCATGAAGGTTCTTATGACTTATGGCTTCTCTACCAAATGTGTGGACCTCTTCAAACAGCTTATTACCTCTACCTCCTTTGTCGTTCTTATCAATGGATCCCCTTCCTCCTTTTTTCAAGCTTATAGAGGATTGAGGCAAGGGGATCCCATTTCTCCTATCCTCTTCATAATTATGGCTGAATGTTTTGGTAGGTCTATGGAAAGAATGGTGATGAGAGGAATGTTTAAGGGACTCCAACCTTCTTTAGTTGATCATATTTGTTCCCACCAACAATTTGTGGATGACACCATTGTCATGGGGGATTCAAGCATTTCAGAAGCTAGAACCCTGAAGGACACTCTATGTATGTTTGCTTCTGCTTCATGTCAGCTTATCAATTGGGTTAAAAGTGAAGTTCTTTTAATCAATACTCCAGAGAGAAGACAACATAGAATCAACAGAATTCTGGAATGTCGGATTGCTGATCTTCCTGCCACTTATCTTGGCCTCCCTTTGGGCATTGCACCACCTGACTCCTTTTGGAGCTCTTTGGTAGACAAATTTCAAAAAAAGCTTGCTGGGTGGAAAGGAGCCCTCTCAAGTCAGGATGGAAAGCTTCAAATTTTAAAAGCTTCTCTTCAAAGCATACCTATCTATGCCCTTAGCCTCTTCAGAATTCCAATTAAATATGCTGATGCAATTGAGAAAATTCAAAAAAAAATTCTTTGGCCAGGGGTTGAGGAAAAGAAAATAATGTCCCTTGTGGCTTGGGATAAGGTGTGTAGACCAAAAAGTAAAGGAGGCCTAGGCCTTAGAAGAATCCAGACCCTCAATGAATCTCTCTTGTCTAAACAGGTATGGAGATTGTTCCACTTTGATAGTAAAATGGTGTAAAATTTGGAGAAGTAAGTACTCTCTTTTGTCTTCTTCTCTATCCTCTTTTAACAATTCTGATTTTAGTATGAATGGGTCCCATATCTGGAATAATGCGTCTAAGTGTAAAGACAACATTGCTAAAGGGGTTAAATGGAAAGTTGGCAATGGTAGGAAAGTTAGATTCTGGGAAGATCCCTGGCTTTTTGATAAATCTTTGATTGATATCCCTGAATAGGCCCCTTATGCTTCCTCCTGTATTAGAATCTTTATCCCTTTGGTTGAGGGGTATTGGATAGGCAATAAATGGCAGAACATTGAAAGTATTCACCCAGACCTTATCAATCTTAAGAACCATCTTTCTTCAGATTGGCTTAACAAAGAGGAAGACTTCCTTATATGGAAATATGAACCTAAAGGCAACATCACTGTCTCTTCAATGTATGGTGTCCTCTCCCCTGCCCTCTCAGAAAATCCATTTTGGTCTAAAGCTTGGATAAAGGGCCTGATCCCTAAAATCAACTTTTTCTATTGGACTATTCTTCAAAATAAAATATTGACCTTAGACAATCTTAAGGGAAGAGGTTTTTCTTTTCCTAATAGATGTGCTCTATGTCTTGAGGAGGAAGAGTCTGTGGACCATTTAGCTATCCACTGTTCCTTTACTACTTCAATTTGGGAAAGATTTCTTAAGAATTTTTGCATTGATTGGGTGTTTCCTAACACTATCAGTGAATTGTTATACTCTTGGAATTATCACTCGTCTAACCCCTTTTTGAGATCTATGTGGCAGTTATCTCTCCCTCACATTCTATGGGGGATATGGAAAGAAAGGAACAACTGTATCTTCAGGGACACTTCTCTCACCCATGATGTTGTTTTCCAAAAAATTCAACGGGCGATTGTGGAGAACATTGGGATCATTGGGTTCCTTGCATTTCAGCCAACCCCTTGGAAACTCACATATTAAGCTCATGGAATCTGAAGAGTGCCAGTAGTTCTGATCCCAAACAAAAAAAAAGATTAGAAGCTAGATGGAAAACTCCCCCAAATGGTTGGCTCAAAGTCAATTTCGATGGTGTTGCAAAAGGTAATCCTGGCCCTGCGGGATGTGGTGCAATTCTCAGAGATGAAAATGGTAACTGTAAGGAAATGATTGTTGTTCCTATAGGGAGTCAAACAAACCACAAAGCAAAAGCAATGGCTGCACTCCAAGGTATTCTCTTGGCCAAAAGATGGAACTGTCCCTACCTATGGATTGAAGGGGATTCTAACAACATCATCAAATGCCTAAAGGGAACCTCTAAGCCTTCATGGACTATCAATAACATAATAAAAGAAGCTAGAGACCTCATCAACACCTTTGAAAAAATATGCATATCTCATATTTATCGTGAAGCTAATTGTTCAGCCGACTGGGTTGCCAATGTGGCGGTTAATCAAGAAAAAATTGTCACATGGAAGGGAAAAGAGGGCCTCCTTGAGGATGTCAAATCAATCATTTTTAACGATCGATACAATAGTACCCCAAAGATCATAAATGGACAAAATAATAATGAAACAGATTAATAGGAACAATCAGAAGAGATAGGAAGACAATGCTAAGAAACTGGAGGAACAAATACAGAGAAAGATTTCAGAAGTTGACCAGAATGTGGAGGAGGTGACCACTGGAATGGTGGAAACTGATAGTAAAGTCAACAAAATTGAGGAATGCCTTAAAATTATTGCAGAGCAAAGATTAAACATTTTGAAGGCCTCTGCTGGTAATACAAAAATCCTCATTAGCTAACTAGAGGAGGAGAAGGACTCCCTGGAGATTGAATCTGACATTGAAGGCACAAGAGAAGTGCAAGGACCTAGAACAAGGACCAGAGGTAAAAAGAAGGAGAAGAAGCCAAACAAGGACTTGGAAGAACTCAAAGTTGTTGCGGTAAACTATGACCAGCTGGTCAATAAGGCGGTGGATCTCCTTAAGTCTTTAAAGTTGTGATGTTTTTTCCTTGGTTTTTCTGCTTTCATGTTCCTTTCTTTTGCTGACCTTTTGGTTAACTGGCCTCTTTGCCAATCATCTTGTAAGTTGTTCTTAGTTGGTCTGGATGCTTTTTGATGATCTATTATATGCTCCTATGTTAAAGGTTTCGGGTCCTTAAAACCTGTTTTTCATATTAATCAGAACATAGATACTATCAAACATAGGCAGAGTTTCAATTACATAGAAAGTTGAAAATTTAACAGGACAAGATACATGGACCAATTTGATCTATAATGAAACATATATACAAATCCACATAACAAGGAATCTACAGACACGGGAAAAATCTAAACCTAGATTGCATCAAATACACAGAAGTCCCAATGCTCAAAGATAATTCCCAAATATTTCAAACCCCTGAATTTTAATAATCTGAAAGTATACTTTTCCCCAAAATCTATTAACAAAATTCCCAATTGAGTAATCTGAAAACTAAAATTTCCAATCTATTTCTACAACCATAAACACCAATTTAACCCTTCATCCAGGAAAATAAAATTTAACATGCAAGGCAAGGACAATTCCTACCTAAAAAAAAATGCTATACAAAATGAGATATGAAGAAGCAAAAATGACTAACAACCGAACAATTCCTGGATCCAGCCAGAGAGCTCACCAATTCAAATCCAAAGCTTCAACAATCTTCCACCAGAATTTTTCAGAATGAACCCTCAATAATTCCACAATTTCACCCACAATTTTTCTTCCCTTCCCAAATTTTCAGTAGAAAACAATCCCCGTTTCAATTCACCATTCTTCCCTCCAATTCTCCAGAGAATTTTCTCTGAGCAAAAAACATCCTACTCAAAATCCAAAAAAAATAACACTAACACTAGTAGAAATATGGCAAATAAATGACTTAGTGACTAAAAATTTTAGTCACGACAAGTAAAAATGACCAAATTCTAGTCATTTTTTGCAACACAATTATAAATGACTAATTTGGTCATTGGGCAAGAAATACAACTAAATAATTAGTCACACAAATAAAAATGATCAAATAAATGACTATTTCTCCTCTATATTATTAGTCACAAAAATTTAAAAAGAGGTAAAGATTTATTCAGAAATCACAGAATTACAAAGAATAGGCCTTAGGCCCACCAAGACAACAACAAAAACTAAAAGGATCCTAAAAGAACCACCAACACCACCACTACAATGTCCGGTGACCATAGCAATAGATCCGACCGTCAGATTTCCAATGATAATACCTTTTTGGAAAGCCCTCTAAAAGATGACGTCGCCCCACTTTAGAATTACACCAAAAACTAGGCTCATCCGGAGCCTTGAAGGGCCTCAAAAATGACAATGAAAATGAAACAAACATAAAAGGGAAATTGATCCTAAACCACTGGGTGCTCTTGCATCATCTTGTCTTCTAGAATTGACCTGTCTAAAGTTTAAAGATAATCATGAGGTAGACCATCCCTTCAACTAAAATCCCAACCATCAACATGCTCTGAAGCCCACTTGGCCAAATAATCAGCCACTCTATTCTAATCCCTAGGAATATGACAAAAGGAGACAAATTCAATTGTATTACACAGTTGTAAAATTTGTCTGACCACAGAAGCTAATTGCCAACTCACATCATTCAAATTTTGTTTTTTCAACATGTCCACAACAATCTGAGAATCCAACTCACAAATAATCTTCCTCCATCCTAAAGAAAAGCCTCGCTCAACAACAATCTTAATAGCTAGGGCCTCCATAAGATAGTTAGAGTGTTGCCCAATATAAATAGAGAAGAAAAAAATTGCACAACCATCATCACCTCTACCTATACCTCCAATATTTGCATGTCCATTATTCCCACGGGAAGAGCCATCTGTATTAATTTTTAAGATTCCCACAGGAGGGGGAATCCACCTTCCATCTCTACTTATCTATTGCTTCGCATGTCGAGATTTATTTCCAGTAGCACAATCCATTTTAATTTTTTCCAATTGCAGATTCCTTACAATAGTATAATCACCTGGATCAACATTCAAACAAATTGCACTTAGCCGAGATTGTCTCCTGAAGCCTATTAACTATCTTCTGCCATAGCTAAGGACTCCCTATATGTGAATCACAAAATACCCTCTGATTCCTTTCTAGCCACAAATTCTAGATAATAAGGGTTGGCCCAATAGCCTAGGCCACTTGAAGAAAAGAGGTCTTTGCTGGAGGTCTGCCCAAGATATCCCAAAATTCAATTAAGGAGGTAGCATGAAAACAAGCATGTGTCCAAGCCTCCCACCACTTTTTCCAAATCTCCCTAGAGAAAGGGCATAGAAAAAACAAGTGGGAGTAGTTTTCCTCATTATGCATAAAAAGATAACAGATAGATGGTCCCTGGAAGCCTCTCTTACGAAGATTCTCCCACGTGAGGCATTTTCTCTGAGCAACCAGCCATAAAAAGAAATTACATTTCGACCAGGAGAAGCTATTCCAAACCTTCTTCCATCAGGGAACATTCGTCTGGCCATGCAATTTCCTATCAAGCTGAGCATAACCTTCAACGACATAAAACTTGCCTTTTGGGCTAGGACCCCAAGCCAAAATATCTCTCCTTGAGGGAACTACATAACCTACCCTCCAAGATATTAACCAACACCACACGATCTTCATCCGAGCCACCCAAGGGCCATTCAAGAGGATCATTCCAACAAGTCACCTCAACCTATCCAATGCACCTAACCATTTTAAAATTCTCCACCTTAATCCATCCAACATCAGTGAAAATGTTGCAAAGAGGTTGAAGCTGTGGATAACTAGACAGAATAGAAGGGTGACCATCCCAAGAGTCCTACCAAAAAAGAGCTTCAGAGCCTCTATTACAAATCTTGAAAAGATCACCTTTAATAAGCTTGGCACCCTTTTTAAGAGTATCCCAGATACAAGAGCCCCTGCCCACTAAACTAAGACGAGGCACCTCATGATCATTAGCACCAAGGAGACACTTGTGGGTTAAAATCTTGGCCCAGTCTTGATCCTGACTATTACACCACCTCCAATACAACTTAGCCGCCAAGGTCTTGCTAACCAAAGCAATAGATCTGAGGCCAAGACCCCCAACATGTCTCGGTTTATAAACAGAGTCCCATTTAACTAAACTCCACTTAGAAGAAATAAAACTACCAGACCAAAGAAATTGATGGGAAAGAGCATTGAAATCTCTCACAAAGTTGGAGTGGGGAGCCTACACAAAACACCTATAAATGGGAAGCACTTGCACCACAGTCTTCAGAAGAATCACTCTTCTAGCAGAGCATAACCACTTGTGAGTCCAATGATTAACCTTGAAACAAAATTTATCCAAAATTCCTTGCCAAAAATCTCCACATTGAACCCCCAAATCTAAAGGAATCCTGAGGTACATCAAAGGAAGGGACCTCGTCTGAAATCTAAGGATCCTGGCAATCCTATTATGAATAAGTCGAGGGGTATTAAAGAAATATATGGATGATTTATCTTCATTAATTTTTTGACCTGAGGCTTTGCAATAGATATCCAAATCTCTCTTGAAATTCAATGCCTCATTGATTCTGGCCCTTCCCATCAAACCTGTGTCATCCACAAAATGAAGATGAGAGTAGGGAGCTAGAGCATTGCTCCAACTCCATCCTTGAATAAGACCATGTCTCACCTAGGAAGTGGGAAATCTGCCAAGACCTTCAGCCATGAGAATAAATAAACAGGGAGATAAAGGGTCCCCTTGCCAAAGCCCCCGCGAAACACTAAACAATTATGAGGGTTCCCCATTAATAATAACTGAGAAAGAGGTAGAAGTCACACAACTAAGAACCCAATTCACCCACTCTTCTCCAAAACCAAAAGCCAAAAGGATCTTCTGTAAGAAATCCCAACTCACCCTATCGTAATCTTTGGCCATGTCAAGTTTAATAAACATATCCTTCTCCTTAGAGGAAGCCATCGAATGAATAGCCTCTATTGCTATCACAACTCCATCAATGATATGCCTTCCATCAATGAAACCACCTTTCTCCTTAGAAACCAAAGTGCAGAGGAGAGATTTGAGTCGTTCAGCAATCAATTTTGTGATTATCTTGTAGACAACATTACATAAAGAAATGGGCTTGTACTGATCCAAGCTATTAGCCCCCTCCTTCTTAGGAATGAAAACCAAGAAGGTAGAATTCATAGATTTGAGCATTTGTTTATTCCTATGAGATTCTTGAACCACATCTAGAAGATCATACTTTATAATCTCCCAAAATTCTTGAAAAAACTCAATAGGAAACCTATTAGGACCAAGAGCCTTGCCTTTTTTCATTTGAAACACAACCCCCTCAAGTTCAGACAAGAAAATGGGGTGCAAGAGAGCATCATTCATTTCAACAGAGACAAGAGGGGGAATACAGATCAAGATGGCCCTCTCTTCCACCATAGCTTCAGGATACTCTTTGGTAAAAAAATTAGAAAAAAAACTGACAACTTCCATAGCAATTTCTTCTTTAGATGAAAGATGAACCCCTTCTAAAGATATGAGAGAGGTAATAGAGTTACCATACCTCCGAGCCTTAACAAAATTATGCAAAAAAGAAGTGTTTCTATCACCTTCTTGGAGCCAATCCACATGAGATGTTTGTTTGCAGAGAATCTCCTCACGCAACTCCCACTCTTCTAAGTCCTTTAGAGCAAGGGACTCAGCCATACTGAGCTCCATAGTCATCCCTTGATCCCTAATTTGATGCGTAACCTCATCCAGCTTGGATTGAGCTACCATCTTGTGTCTATGCAGATTCCCAAAACATTGTTTATTCCACCTCTTCAACCTATATTTCACATGTTGTAATCTCTTCCCAAAGGTGTACATAGCCCGCCCGTGGGTAGGTACCCCTTCATACCACCAATCAACCATAAGATCCCTCAATGACTGATCACAAAGCCACATCAATTGAAATTTGAAAGAGGGATTTTTTGAGGTTCTAAAAGATGTAATAGAAATCTTAATAGGCCAATAATCAGTCACCCTCCAATCAAGAATGCTTGAACTGGTGGACCACCTATCATACACCCAATAGCAAGAAACAAAAATCTATCAAGCCTTTCATAGATAGCCTCCACACCACTCCTCCTATTATTCCATGTAAAGACACCATTAATTGGCTTCACATCAATGAGATTCAAGAGACCGATATTATCTTTGAGTAAATTTGAGGAAGGATCAAGCCTGAATAACCCACATCGCTTTTCCTCCAAACTAGCAACGACATTAAAATCTCTAACCAAAATCTAGGGGAGAAAAGGATCTTGAGCCCGAACAAGATTGATGTGAGCCCAAAGATGAGACTTACCCACAAGATAAGTAGGAGCATAAATATTAGAGAAGAGGCATCTTTCTCCAGTCTCAAAGCTAGAAGTGACCATAGAAATGGAAGACTTGCTAGAAAACCACCACAAAGGGGAAAATTTCCTTGGGTTCTAGAAGAAATAACCCCCCCCCCCCCCTAAACTTCCATGAGAGCTCAATCCGTACCAAAGGCCTTGGGGCTAGACACACAAAGCACAACTGGCCAAACCATCCACTGAAAGCTTGGTTTCCTGAATAAAAACAACATTAGGAACTCAGAGTCAATTAATCTGCGAACAACCTTTTGTCTAGGGATGGTGTTCAACCCCCTTACATTTCATGAGAGCACAATCATTTATGTGGTTGAGAGAAGTGAGAATCAATGGGCTTCACAGACCCTGACTCAACCAAAGTATCATTAGCTTAATCTTTTGGTGGTCCGTTTTTTGTCCACTCCTTAAAGGTTTGTCTAAAGAACCCTTTTTGAGGGTCTTCTGCTACAATCCTAAAATAGGCAAGGCTTTGTTACTCTTCATAGAACTTGAGGCCACTATAGTGGAAGGAGGAGTAGATTCCATGACCACTGCACCTTCAGGGACCTGTGACCCACTAAGATCTATGTTGTCCTGAACATGGGAAGGCAAATCCATAACCATTTGAACATCCTATTGATTCTCCAAAGATAGGGCCCGGCCCTCTTTCTTGGAATCACCATCCAACACCTCATGCTAAAATTGGGCACCCAAGGACATTTCAACTGGAACCCCTTCCTCTTTGACCAAATCCTCTAGAATATAAAACCTATTTAAGGTGACATCATTTTTCCTATCCAACCAAGTTCTCTTCTTTTCTTTGTCTTTATTCCGAGGTTTGACATGAATGAAGCCATTTTTATCAGCAAGACCATTAGGCATAGGGGCTTTCCCCTTATCTTCCCCTAGAACAGAGTGAGGAGGATTAAAAACAACCAGTTTAGAAGATTTAATCCTAGGACATCTTCTCTATAAATGACCATATTCATGACAAATTTTACATCTAAATGGCAAGGTCTCATAGTCCAACTGTTGGATCCAAGAAGATGTCCCCAAACAACTTTCCATAGAGTTTGGCAAAGAATTATTTAAATCAACTTCTACACATATACGAGCATAGGAAATTATCTTTCAATCTTGAGTTTGTGAAGCTAAACCCACAGGTTTACCAAGAAGCAGTGAGATTGAGTGAAGAATATCTTCTCTCTAGAATTCCAACAGAAGCCTCCACAATTAGGTCCACACGGGCATATGAGAGGGAAGATTATCAATAGAATTAAAGCCAATATGCCAAGGTTTGATAAAGAGTCCCACCTGGTTGAAAAAATAAGGGCCACCCTCAAAAGCCTTGTTCCTGTCTGCCAGGTTGGAAAAAATAACCAGAAAATAGTTATTGGCTACCATAAGTAGCTCCATGTCTCCTTCAAGATTCCAGACACGGCATGCCCAAGACTCTAAAATAGGTATAGAGAGGTGAAGACTGATAAATTTGCATATGAGAGCATGATTACACCAATATTCAACATCCTCTGAAATTTGCTCAGGTTGAATAACCAGAACTGGACGATCTTGGGATCTCTCCAAACAACCATTCACATTTTTCATATGAAAATGCTCTTTTGAAGAAGAGACACCTAGCCCTGATTGGGAATGACCAATGTGTTCCTTTCCACATGCATGCATCAAATGAGACGGATCCGCCATATCCAGATCTCCAGAGATCATCTGAGAAGAGGATAATCCTCTATTCTCCATGGACCTAGAGAAAATACCAAAAGAAGAAAAAGAAGAGGGGTGGAAAACCCAACCCCAAAACCCCACACACCGCAACGGCAACCCAGAGTAGAAGAAACTAGAAAAGGGTTGCAAAAAAATCCTTGCGGCAACCCATAAATCCTGACCACAGGCAAGCAAAAACCGACCCCCAGCAAGCAAGAACCCCCCTAGAATGAAGCAAGCAGAGTGCAGGAAACAAGCTAGGGCACGTCGGCCCTAGCACGACACCCATGTACACATAGAGCCATCATCTCCCAAATAAATGAATATTACTCATATCATCATTTTCTAGTTTCTTATAAATATTTTTTTATATTAAAATAGTTCAGAACATATACATCATACTATTAGGTGCCCTATTTTTTACATATATTTTGCATTGTTCTTCTTCTATTTCCTGCTTTGTACAATATCTTTTTTCACATGTATATCAAAACAGGTCGTAGCCCTAGGTCAGATGACTATCTATTACAATATGAACAACATACAAAAAGGATTAATACAAAATGCCTCATAGGCCAGTCTAAAGGTAATAAAAAGAAGCCACCTTGCTCATTGTTCTCCTATGCCTTTCTCCCTAGTTCTAGGGGGAAGCACATCTGAATCTTCAAGTTTGAGCTTTTGCATGTACTGAACCAAGGCCTCGATCTCCTTCGGATGCAACATATCCATATGTTTCTTGAAGTACTGGACATACTCGATATCTTCCTTGTAAATCTACAGAGCACCTTCACACACCCAGGTCATGAATCTGTCTTTAGAGATCTCCAAGACAACAGAAACCTGTGACATAATATAAAAATGTGTGAGTTTATTATTAAACTCAGTAAGCCTCCTCCTCTTGTTCTAAAAAACCTCTCCATTTCTTTCCTTCCAAATAAACCACAACACCTCACAAGAAAAGACAGACCAGAACCGGTTCATCTTAAGGTCAAACGATTCTACAAAACCAGCAAGGACCTCACTCCAGGAAGGACCAAGTTGGTGGTTCCAGACAATAGAAGGGCCAAGAAAAATGGACCACACACCATGAGAAAACTCACACTCAAAAAATAGGTGCTCAAAAGATTCTTGGACATTGCACACAACACACTTAATAGACATGAGAACCTCAACAGATAAAAAGGAACCAACAACTAGCATTTTTAATAGAAGGAGCCATCTAAAACAAGACTTTTTAGGTTCAATGGGAGAATGCCAATAGAAATAAAAAACACATTGCCACCTGGACTTAGGCCATTCAAAACCCCAACCTTGATTAACTCTAGAGAATATTAAGTAATCCTCCTTCAACATCAAGTAAATCTGTTTAGTAGAAATTTCCAAAAATGGAGAGCCATCCAGCCATTTAAGTTGATTAAAAAAGGAGATGGTATGATCCAAGATCTTACTAGGGAAAAAACAACCTGTAGCCTTACCAATGAGGGAGCATGTTTTCTTTTGTGAAGCAGAGATCTCATATTTAGATTTAATCTTCATCCAAGAGCCAAGTCGGTTGTCAATCAGTACATTGCTAATCAGAGATATACCCTTATCATTCCAAATCTTAGCAGAGCAGCTTTGAGTCAAAGCAAGGGGTTTATTGTTCAGGTTTACCCCCCACCAAATAGATCTATCCACAACAACATATGCTGGGAAAATTCCTATTGCATCCTTAGAGGGGAGTAACCTCCTTACCTGTGACCATGCCTTCCATAGTGAAGCAAATACACTGGAGCCAAACACCTTCATACTATAATCCCCTAATACAATATCACATAAAGGGATATTCCTCCATGTTTTACCTTTCTTAACAACTGACCTTTCAATATTTTTTCTTATCAGCACCTTCCAAGGTTCATTGCCATATAGGGCTTTTACAATCCATTTGGAAGCTAAAGCAATGCCACGAGCCTTGATATCCTTGATACCCATTCCTCCCTTACATCTAGGTCTGCTACACCAATTCCAGTTCACACACTAGCTCTTCTTGTGCCCCATGCCATTAGACCATAAAAAATCCCTCATAATCCTCTCAAGCTTATTGGTTTGATAATTGGCAAACACCTATGCAGAGGCACAATATATATGATGTGAGGAGAGAACCTTTTGAACAATCTGCACTCTGTTGATCAAGGAGAGCATACGGGTCTACCATTTAAGATGTTTCTTTTCAATTTTAGAGTATATCCA
Organism: Cryptomeria japonica; assembly: GCF_030272615.1. Taxonomy (NCBI): domain Eukaryota; kingdom Viridiplantae; phylum Streptophyta; class Pinopsida; order Cupressales; family Cupressaceae; genus Cryptomeria; species Cryptomeria japonica. Next base: position 336,481,418 of record NC_081413.1, on the reverse strand, counting down.
TTGCCACATATCTTGAGTAGGCAGATTAATAGCAAAGGGAGTACCAAGATATCTTACAATAGAGTTCGGTCCTTCCCATTACCAACCTTTGCATGGGATCCAATTTGGGAGAATCTCAGACCATCCAAGCACTGTAGATTTGTGGGGGGCTATCTTAGCACAAAAGGCCAAACAAAAAAACTGGAGTCTCTCCATGGCATTATCAAAGTTATCCTCATTCAGGGCTAAAAATAAAGCAGTATCATCAGCAAATTGAGCATTAATTAGATCATCAACATTAGGAAGAGTAAGACCTTTGATAGGGGGCCCAAGTTTCGGGGCCCTTAGAATGTAGTAAAGAGCATCTGCAACAATGGCAAACAAGGCCGGGGTAATGGGGAACCCTTGCTTTATATACCTTCTTAGTGGGATAGGTTCAAACATATCACCATTAACCTCAATGACTGTGGAGGAGTCTTTAAAAATAATGTCTATCCATTTACAAAAGTATGAAGGAAAACCAAAAGCTTGTAACATTCCTCTAACAAATGACCATTCAATTTTGTCATATGCTTTCTCAAAGTCCAAAAGGACCATTGCAACATTTTGATTATCAGCTCTGGCCCAATGCATTGCCTCCCAACTAGTAACCAAGTTTTCCATAATATATCTACCTTTTATGAATCTAGTTTGTGTGGCAGAGATGAACTTATTTAACAATCCAATAATTCTCCTTGCCAATATTTTTGCAATAATTTTATATGAGATATTCAATAAGGTGATAGGTCTCTAATTTTTAATTAGAGTCTTATCCCCACCTTTAGGTAGCAACTTGATAACATCTTTATTGATATTTTCTCCAAGGGAACCCTGTGTAAAAACATCTTCATATAATGCCATTAGTTCCAGGCTTATCCACTCTAAGTGCTTCTTATAGAACTCAACAGGTAGACCATCTATCCCTAGAGACTTGCCATTGGCTAATGAAGTGAAGGAAATTTTGATCTCCTCCAGAGAGGTCTTATGACTTAGAGCCTTAGCATCCTCACAAGAGATTTTCTTAGGGATTAGTAATAAGCATTTCTCTAGGGCCTTCTGATTACTATCCCCATGCTCAAAATAAAAGAGACTATTATAAAAATTGAAGAATGCCTCTTTGATGGCTACCGGATCATTAGTGATTAAGTTGTTGACTTGAATGTCTTCAATAAGTTCTCTCCTATTTTTAGCTCTGATAAGATTGAAGAAATAACTGGATCCCTTATCTCCACCTTTAATCCAATTCATTCTAGCTCTAACCTTTTGCCCTTTGATCTTGAAGTTCTGCAATTTCCTTAAAAGGTTCTTGACCGAGGACAACTCTCCTTCTAGCCTAATGTCATTCCCCTTACTCTGAAGTTCCTGTTCAATCTCATTAAGCCTAGTTTGAAGAAAGGACTCCTCCTTAGACCTGTCCATAGCATACTTATTACCAATAATTTGAAATATTTTCCTCCAGGAAGCAGTAAGGTTCTCCCACTGCTCCCTAGGTCTGAGATGGGAGGAGCAAATTTTAGTCAGTTGAGAGACCATCATAATAGCTTCTGCATTATCCTCATCATTGAGCAAGGAGACATTAAGTTTGAAGCCATTTTCCCTTTTATGTCTAATCACAAAGGAGGGGTCAAGGTCTAGATCAACAATGACAGAAATAGGAGAATGATCTGAGATGCTAGTAGGGGATACACAAATGGAGGCTTGCCCCCTCTGAGGGAGGAAGGAAAAAAAAGAAGCATTTGCATAACATCTATCCAGTCTACAATACAATCTCTATTTACCACTTAGTTTGTTGCACCATGATACCACAAAAGGAACCCTTTCTCTTCTCCATGGGATCAATCAGATTAAATCTTCTTTTGAACTTGGCCCAAAAAAATTGTTCATTACCCTTCCAACAATGTTTATTACCACCACTTTTATCATCACCATGTTCAATCATATTAAAATCTCCCACAAAATTCCAATGTGCATTCGTAAATCTAGTTGTTAATCAATCTCAAAGTCTAGCTCTATCTCTGTAATCATTAGCAACATAAATGTTGCAAATACCAAAAACACAATCCTTCTCCTTAAAGTTAACCCACAAGGCTCTTTGACAGAAGAGACACCATTGGCAATGATCTTATGTGCCCACTTGGGGCCAACCATAATGGCAGTACTATCTTTACCCCTTTCATGATTGGAATAGAACCCTATGGCCCGAGCCCACATAAATCTAAACATAGTATAAGCCTGAAACCCCACCACTTTGATCTCTTGAAGGCGTATATTGTCCTTTTCCTTGATGCTATTACACCATTTTCTGACCGCATATTTTCTATCAGACATATCTAGGCCCCTAACATTCCATCTATGTATGTGCATCATCATAAAAACTTATTTGGAGGAGGGTTCTTGGTTCTTGTATAATATATTGAAGCACTCAGTCACCTCATTAACTTTTTTACTATTATCATTGGAGAGAGATTGTCTATCAGATGTTCTTCTTTTCTTTCTCAAATTTTTACTAACCACTTCTATGAATTGCTCAACATTACTACTAGCTAAGCCATCCGAGCCAAAGGGCACAATATTCTTATATGAGGATCCTTCTGATAACTTAATGATGAGTGAATAGTACCAAACCAGTACTGAGAGGGGGGGTGAATCAATATAGACAGAAATACAGTCCAAAACCGGTTTGACAGTAGACACTTCAAATGACTGGCTGATAGTGTCACCGGTTTGAAACAGAGTGCAACCGATAAAGCTAAGAATGTCAGAGACAAGCATTAACTGGTTACTCACTTAGCTTTTCACTCAACTCGAGACTACACTACCATTTCACCCTTATGCATAAACAGTTAATCTATCATTAGATCATAATAACAGCTAGTTCAACATGTTTTATTGACAGGCATAAAACACAAAACCATCATATGCTTGAGAGACAATAGCAAAGCATCACAAGATAAAAGCATCACACATGACACACATATTTTTCACGTGGAAACCCAACTGGGAAAAACCACGGTGGGGATGAATACCCACAAGCTATTTTTGAACTCTTTAGAAGTCCGCTTTGTTAGGAGCCTTGTCTGGTTAGAGACATTACAAAAGGTTCTGCTAGGAACCGGTCTTGTTAGAGATCACCCGGTTAAGGGATGGCTACAATACCCGGTTAAGGGTTAAAACCTGTTAAAGGTTACCTTGTTAGAGGATTTCAAGAACTTAATATCTAAAGGATTCCAAACTCAGTAGCTTTGAATTACCTTGTTAAAGGATTTTCAGCAAGCCGGTTAAGGCTACCCTATTAAGGGATTTTCCAACTGTTGAGGTGGTTAGAGATCAACAGGTATTACAATGATCTGGTAAAAACACTCAATGCCAATGCAGATCCGCTTAAGCTCCTCTTCACCTTCTGCACTTACACTCTGCAGGTATCACTTCTCTCCTTTTGGTCTGGCAAGAATCACGTATCCCTTCTCTTGGATACACACACACAACTTTTGCCAACAACCTTAGAAAGAGACACAACATTGACCTTATAGGAAAATAGATAGGTCGGTAGCATAAACCCTAAACCCTAAACCTGTTAGGTTAAGGAATTCAAACGGTTCAATCCTGACCGTTGAGAACATTCCATTAATTGCAACAGTCTTGATCCAATCTCAAGACATTCTCCATCATCTATTTTCATCGATTTCATGGCGGCTGATAACCCATCACACGTTATCACCGTTTTACAGACTTCGCACATTCCCGAGGTAGATAGGAACAATCTCCTTTATGCAAGATCCTTCACGCGCACAAGGCTGATGTGGCAACATGATCTGTTCTTCATTACAATGCTAACTCATCACACAATGTAACCGGTTGAGCCATACAGGCTTGAAGCACTTCAACCGGAAACCTTGAAGTTGAGATTACCAACCGGTAGTCATACAACGCTTCCATGTGCCGGTTCCCATAACCATATGCTGGTTCACCTTGAACAAGCACATCGCTTCACTTTGGCACAAATACCGATTCTCACATATGCCGGTTCACCTTGAACAAGCACACCGCTTCACTTTGGCACAAATGCTGGTTCACAGTGTTATACCGGTTCTCACAGATGTCGGTTCACACCTCTTCAACATATTGACATCAATGACAACATACAATGTCATTATGTCCACATATCGGTTCACATAATGCCAACACCTTCCACCACAAAGGTCATGATACCAGGTAAGGAGTTACTCAGCCTCAACTCAGATGGGAATAAAGTGGCATTTCTTAAAAGATCAGCCTTCTCCTTAATACTTGCAAGAGCAATCTGTTGGGCATTCAATTTGGGTTGGTGGGAGGAATTCAAAACCCTTCCTTGATAAGAGAAAAGAGGATTAGTATGTATAGATTGACACCCACCAGGGATATTGGGGGGATCATTTATGAGAGGGGCTTGAACAACCTCATAATCATCCTCGAACAAAGGATTAGAATGACTAACAAATTTATTTCCACTATTATCACTAGTAGGGAACTCTAGGCTAGACTTAACCTTCTTTGCCCATGTCGGATGGAGTATCCACTGGTAAAGAGACACCCTCTTTCAAGGAGGAAACAAATTTTGGAATTCTACTATTGTCACTTCTCAGATTATTTTTATCATCAATATTAAAATTAGCATTATGAGGTTTCTTCAAATAAGGGCAGTCCTTTCTCATATGTTCATTATTTTTACAGAAAAAACATGCCCCCAAGTTACCCAACAAAGACACTTCCCAAGCAAATATTTCTCATCCAAATTCCAGAGAGATAATATTGGGAAACACTACCTCGGGGTGAAGAGAAACAAGAACTCGAGCATTCAAATGAGGGAGGGTAGTTCTCGAGCCCTCGACTTGCAGGACAAAGCCTAGTGGCTTCAAAATCTAAGAGATGAAAGGCCAAAATTTGGGCTGGAGATTCTCAATTTCGACCCAATTGGGGGAGGAGTGAGCAATAACCTACTCTACATTTCCTTTGGGGGACCAAGGAAAAGCCCTAAACAGAGAACACCCAACATTCCAAAAATTCTTCTTCAAAACCCTATCTTGCATGTTATGAGATTTAAAGAAAATTCCAAATAAACCTTTCTGAATCATTCTACAGAAATGAACATGAATGCCTAATTTTTTACCCCACACATTAGCAATCCAATCATCAAAAAACTTCCTCGAAGGCAACGATTCTCTATCCATGCATACAAAGAAAAGTGCAATATTTCTTAAACGAGACTGCTCAGCCCTAATAGCCTTAACCATATCCTCATTAGGTGACAGGGAGAGGGTCTTCAACCCGAGAGGACGAGACTTACCATTTCCTCCTCCTTCGGGGTCGTTGACCGCTCTATCATCCCCAGGTTCAAGTCTATCTCCATTGGTTGCGGTCCCTCCCGAGGCAGTCTTAGTGTCCATGCGCTCGGGTCTACAGAAAGATCCATTAAAACATGCAGAAGGCAGACAAATTATGACCGAATGCTCTGAAACCACTACTTTGTAAGAAAGCTTCTCATGCTTTTCCTTCTGTGAAATGACAACCTCATCTCCCAAACCCCCTCATTATTAATGATGGCTTCCTCATTATTCCTTCGAGTGGGATCTTCATTACTCAGACTACCCATCGATCTCGCATGAGCAGCCTCAATGAAAAGGCATGAACAAGACCTAAGTCCAGGGGCAATTTGGCAAGAAATAAAACAAGCATGCCGAAGGAGAGAAAATTAAAGAAGAGAAAAGAAAAAGAGAACGACAAAGGCATACGTGAGGCAAAATCAATCAAATCCTTAAAAACAAAAGTAGCACGAGGAAGAAAACACGTTTCGCACGATAGGACACCAAGATGACCTCACAATCGAGCGCCCGCAAACCAGTTCGAAATCCGAGGAGGGTGACAGGGCATCCTTCCTGGATCCGTACATGTTGTAGAGCGCCCCAAAAATATTATCTATGAGTAATAGATTTTTTAGTTTCTTATAAATATTAAAACATTTGGTTCCATTTAATCCACCCAGGATCATAAGCTAGTGTTATCCATTTAGGTTAGGTACTGTGTTTTTAGGTTATAGAGGGTCTTGTATTTAAATCCGAGTTGCAAATCTTTGAAGATTTTCAAGATTGCATTTTGCTTCTCAAAAGGGGGGTCTAGGCCTAGAATTTGACAGTCACCCCTACCTGTCATATGAAATTTTTATGACAGTTTGGTCATTTCAATGCCTTTCATTTGACGTTTTAAAAAAACAGAAAATTATTCTAAAAATTTATATTAAAATATTTAAAAAATTAGAAACAATTATATCCTATCATTTTATTATATTCTTGTTACCAAAACAAAGGTTTTAGAAGTTTTCAAAGAAAAATCAATTAAAAGAGTCTATTTCCTTTGTTTGTATGGGGAAAGAATAAATTACCAAATAATGTATTTGAAGGGGAAAAAGAGGGAAAAGCCTTTCTTAGTGCCTTAAAATTGTTAAAGGAATAAAATATTGATAATATTTGGAGGGAGTAAGTTCAAAACTAAAGTCTAAGTTGCTTTTTCTACATGAGTTTCCCTATCATGAAAATCTCCTCCACATGGCATGAGTGAAATTATGATTTCTTGACTTATCTTGAAGTGTTATGCAAAGAAAAAGAAAGCAACCCTAGTTCCATGTCCATATTCACACATGGCTTCCATTTTCTCTCGACTTTCAAAGCGCAGTTCAAGGAGTGGATATTCACAAAAGAAACACATTTCTTCACGGTTCCCTTAAAGGAAAATAGTTATCAATCATGAAACATCAGAAGGGCGATGGTTAATAGCAATTCTAGTAGAGAAGGAGTGGTCTTCAAGATATTCAACAGATCTCTTAAGATCAAAGAGTTTGCATGGAGTCTTTGCATGAGGTCCTAATATGGAGATATTAATCAAAGTTTGAGATAGGCATGTAAAGACAATAAAATCAAATGATGCAAGCATCTACCAGAGGTTTGCCTTACTCCTACGATCTTTTACCTTAAGTAGTAAATGAAAATGAGCTCATTTCATGCATTAATCAAAGGGTTTTGTAAACATATGAGAAATATCTAGTGGGTAAAATAAGATCACTAAGGCTACCTATGAAAAAAACCATGCACACATAGAATACATAGCCATGAATGCTATTGCTAGCTTTATCAAATAACTAAATAAGGAAAAATAGAGATGAACTAATGAAAGCAGTCATTTGGGTAATAACAATAGAAGACTCTTGTAGCAGTATCTTCAGGATAGTATAAAGGTTTATCAGTACAAAATACAGAAGGTCTAAGAAAAGTTCTGTAAAGCAAAGGTCACGGTGGTCACCTACAGTGAGATGAGAGGATATTCATGAGAAAAGAGAGCATATCCCTTCATAAGACAATGGGTTTGATAAAGAAAGACAGTGTTTAAAGTACAGTGAACAACCTTGAAAGCCTTTATATGGCAGTCACAGTCCATAGTGTCTAGGACAACATTACCATCTTACCTTGCAGCAGATAGTGAATAAGGGCATAACACACAACAATAGTAGCTCTCTGAGACACAAAAAATGACTCTAACACACAAAATGTATCAAAGCATAAGGTCCACAAGAACTTAGAGGTTTAGTTCTAATAACTCAGAGAAGATGGTCAAGATTATCGCAGGAGTTTCCACTCACATTTGCAGCACATACAATGAAAATAATATGCCAATGACAGTGTATTAATGAAGACTGAGATTGGATCCAAAGATCAATGAGCAATATCACTGCATCAATGACAATGAGCTGAGATATTAACAGTCATAAACATATTGCAAGGTAACAATGGCTAGGGTTTTTCAATCAAAGCAATAATACAAGGGTTTTAATAAGCCAATACACAATGAAAGGATAAACTTAAAAGAAACACTGTAAGGACTCCAAAGGCAATATGGTTTCAGTGTTTGAGACAGAGAACCCTCATCACATAATATATAAGGCTTAGGAGACATCCCACCTCATAACAGTAGTCATTCTTAGTAAGGAGTTGGGGGACTATGTGACTGTGAACAACAGTGAATGTATTTGAAGAAACAAAGCTCTAGTATGGTGAAAGGAGGCCATGATATCAGTCAAGAGAAAAAGAGCATTCGGTGTAATGATTATTTCACAAGTAACCCAAGAAATAAGTTGCAACACTCTAGAATAAGAGGAGTTTTTGAGATGACAGTCTTAGCCAACACTATGAGTATTGTAAGCTTGACAAATCGTGTTCACAAGTGCCAAAAGACTGTCTGAGCAGTCAAAAGATAGTCAAAAGGCAAATCATGAATGGGGTCCACAAAGATCTTCAATTGCAGATCTAGACCTTCAAACATGACAGTCAATTATTTGAAGATCAGAAAAGGACCAAGAACAATGAGCAAGGAATAAAAAGATCAAAGCAATTATAAGCTTTCTCAGATTTGACAGTAAATAGAATCCCAATGACATAGTGAGATGAAAGAGAATACAAGATAAGGAAGGTGCAATTCAGAGGAGAGCATTCATAGTCATTATAAATCCAAAACTTCATAAGGACAGTCCTCAAAAAAAGAGAGCAGACCTTTAAAGTCATTTTGCAAAGGTTATAAGAGTAAGGGTTTGCTAGATATTTATTTTCCTTGCCCCTGCCATGGTTTCCTACGGATAGAGATAACAGTGGTAGATCAAAGGCATCATGCCAAGGGTTTTTGAAAGAGTCCAAACAAGAAGATGCTTTAATGTACTTAGAAATAGTCTTTTGACTATTAAGAGCAGGGTATTACGACAGTAAATAAGGGATGCACATAAAGATAAAGTAGCAAATCTTCCACAGGAAGGGTCAAGTCTCAAGACAAAACTGAAAAAAAAAAAACAGTCTCATGACTGTGAAAAGAGATGAGCAATCCTCAAGCCTTACCCCAGGTTTGGAATATGTCACCATTTTGACATAAAGAGGAGGAATCACTGTCAAATACAAGGAATAACTATCAAGGAGTAGTCCCATAAAAAAGACAACCAACAGAGATATATTGACAAACTCAGAAAAGACAACACTATGTAATGAAAGTTCGAAGCCAGGATCTCTGACAGTCCAATAAGAACAACATAAGATCATCATCAAAAGGACATGAATAAACTTTTCAAGATAATAAGAAGATAGCAGTCCCATGAATAGGCATATAAACACTTATCAAATAACAGTGAATAATATCTTTATGGAGCAGCTCCATGAACAAATACATATAGGACAACTCAAGCTACTAAAGGGCAGTAACATATTGCCAATCACATAGAACATTGAGGATAAAGCCGTTGTTCTCAGCCTAAGAAGACATTCACAAGTTCTTAATAGCATTCATAGAGGTATAGTAATAATTAGGTCTTCGTCCAAAAGCAAAAAATATAGGACTGCCATAATATATAGCAGTCATATTTTCTAATAAAAAGTCAAAAGATACAGTGAGTTAGTGCAAATGAAGTATTGTTAGATGATAAATGATGGTAATGAGTTATTAGAATAGTGACAGTGAAAAGAAGTGTGCAGGATAGCATAAAGAAGACACAACCTTCGAGTTCTAGATAATAACAGTAAGGGAAGGTGTAATAGACAAAGATCAAATAACATCAGGGAAGTTGTGAGGTGCATCAAATATTTAATGTGTATCAAGGATCACAACCTTCAAGAGGTAGTCAATGTCATAAAAAGCACAAGTAACAGAGCCTACAAAGTCATCACAGTATTCATAGCAACATTCAAAGGCAGTTATATTTGACAAAGGATAATTCACAGAAAGGTATAGTCAAACTAATGATCACAACAACTACAAACATTACATAGTAAGCATTCAAATAAATCTTGGCAGTGTCCTAGTCCTAAACCACAATGAATAGCAGTCCTTATAACAGTGAATGAAGAGAGACAACCGACAGGGCTACTGTGAAAAGACAGATTCGTCCATTAATAACTGTCATTTATTAGAATACAAAGAGCCAAAAGATTTTTAACAGTCACACATCCAAATCTTCACAAAGAAAATGGACAAAATCAGAGCACCAATTGTTGTAGAGTCTCAAATCTTGTTGTAGAGTCTCAGTCACAGTATGTGAAGGTCAGTACTCAACAAAGTAGGCAGTGGTCACAAGCCTAAAAGAAGTAAAGTATTACCTTACATTCCTCAACTTTTAAACTGAGTTTTTCAATTTTCTAACAAAAATACTTCCTTTTTTTATTGCATATTGCTATTAACTTTAGATGAATGGTCTAGATAATTTTTAATGAAGATTTATATCAGTCAGTTACCAGAGGTTACTCTTTAGCAAATAAAATCCAAAGGGCAAACTGAATCCTTTAGTTCTTTAGTCCAAAAAGTCTTGAGGCCAATTCATCAGCAACTTTACTTATTAAATTTAAATGAATTCAATAAAAATTTAAATTTTAATGTGGTTTATTGTAAATTGGAAACATATTCTATACAATCCTTCATTAAGATTTTGTTACTCAATTCCTTCTTAAACTTTTGTAGGTATCTTAATTGCGAAAGTTGGTTGGAGCAGAGGTCAATTTTCCAGTTGAGCACCTGAAACTTTTCTTACTTGGTGCAGTTTTAGATGATACAAAAGGTGGTCGAGAAATGCGTGTCAATCTTAATGAGAGTGGTATGTTAGATCATATATGTCCAACAACGGGTCTTGAAAGAACACTCATTTTGTCTCTTTTTATTCAACATTCATTAGTGGAATTTTAAAGAGTGTAGATCTCTGGAATACATGAAATATCTCATAGATGAACTCAATTACATAGTTAAACTTGTAATAGTTTTAGGAACATTCAAAATGAAGGAAACTAGAATATTTTATGTGTCTGTTGCTGAAAGGTAGCACAATTTTTATGCAAATTCAGTGCTAAACTGTAACTTTTCTATATTCATCCTAATCTAACAAAAATTTAAAGATAAGTGGAGATGTTTGACATGTTTAACTAACTTTAACCTGTAGCTTAATTCTTTTGAAATCAATGTCAGTCAATTCAGATTTCATTTTGAACTTCCAATTGAATTCATCTTTATCTTGCAGTAAAATCTGAAAATACATTTCTAAAACTTCTTTGTTTAGAATAAATGGGTTTGAGACTTTATTGTTATTAGAAAATTGAAATCCAAAAGATTGCCTTAATATTGCACTGAGGGACAATTAGCCATGACAAGACATTTTCCTATTGTCTATCCAACATATTGGAATGCACATTGCACTAATTAAAATTCAGAAACATGATGGGTCTTGTTGAGCCTTATTAGGTAATTTGATATATATCTCTATATGTACATATGTGTGTATGTGCACATGTAACCATACATATAGCAGCTATAGAATGCCTTTCTCTTTTGGTAGGGACTGTAACTTGTCTTCTATGATAGAGAAACTTTATTCAATGCTTACGGTGTTCATTCATTTTTTGAGGTCTCTTGAATGTGCTTGTGACCTTCATTGGAAATGCTTTCTATGAATAAGTGCCTAAGATACTTTGTTTTGACAGTGTTATGTTCTTCTATCTTTGGCCTTTGGAAGACTGTCATGCTGATTCATCAGGTTATTGCTATGAGACTTATATGTAACTCTCTTTACATTTCCATGTCTACATCTTAATAAAATTATGCCTCCTAACATGCGTGTCTGTGCTTTGCTAGCAAAGCACATGATTTTTCATCTCTCTATTTTTTGACAATGATTATAACACAGATCTTCGAATTTCTCTATTTTGACAATGGCTTGGCCTTTGGAGGACTGCTTCTTTAATTATCTCTTTGTTCTATAAGTCCTTTATCACTGCTTTTAGCAAGTCTATCTTTCTTTGGGGTTGTAATTATGGATCTCGCAAAACATAAAACACCTTTTAAGCTTCTAAGCATGACCAATTGAAAAGTTATTGCTTATGTTGATCGACTCCATGGTGCGTCATTCTTGGCACTGTATCTTTTGGCTCACATAGAGCATATTGGCAAGACCGAAAATTGTCTTTTAGATGCATGATCGTCTCTCAATAATTGTATTAAAAGGTCTCATGGTTCTTTGGGAATGAAACCACATTATATTATTTTTTGTCCACATCTTATCTTTGACTATAAAAAGTTTGGAACACAGTAACTTAAAGTCTTATTTCCCTCATTGTATTCAAACTTCTATCCCTTTGCTACAATTCCATGAGTGTAGGATAAATCACACAACACACAATTGAATAAGTCACTTTTTGACAATGATAAGGTCTCTGTATGTCTTGTGACTGTCTTTATGGCTACATTATGGTTCAATAGTTATCTTCTTCTTAGAATCTTGGTATTTCTATTTAAAGTTGTGATCTATCTATCTCATTTTCCACATGCTCAACACTTTTTAACTTTGACCTGCAATCTTGATAATATCATGACTATCTCAGACTTACTGTATTAGCTGTGAGAATGCTTTGGGCTGAGTGTTGAGTTTGACCGTCAAAGAACCTTTTCATGGTTAATAGGACTTCCTTGACTATGACAACTTTGAGGAATGCACTGTACACCCTTCAATGGTTTCCCTATTGCCTTATCTCTGCATACCTCTTCCCTTGATGAAGCCTTATGGGACTGTTATTATTCATGAATCACTATCTTTGATTGACTGCAATAATATCTTTGATAGTTGTACTAATATCTTTGATTGACTGCAATAATATCTTTGATAGTTGATAGTTCCCCAAATCTTGTACTAATATGCATTTAGTTGTGTAAGCATGTCTATATGGTTGTTACTTGAAATTTTATTTAGTTATATTCTTGTGTGGCCAAGATATATCAGTTGCTCAGATTTCATTCATTAATATTTGCTCTAGAATTAATTTCTTATACTTTCAGAACTATTATCCTTAAGCCTTCAGGTTGTACAGGTTGCCAAACATACTAGGAAGATTATTTAAGCTTATATACTCTTTCGTGTTCAAGTGTTGCAGTTGTGACAGATTGCCAATAGTATCAAGGAGAATATTTAAGTTGTCACACCATTCTGATTCCAAGTGCCACAACAATGACAGATTGCCAATGGTATCAAGGAGGTTATTTAAGTTGTCACAACATTCTAACTCCAACCTCCATAGTTGTGACAGGTTGCCAATGGTATCAAGCAGGGTATTTAAGCCATCAGGTCCTTCCAAGTCCAAGTGTTGCAGTTGTGACAGTTCGGCAATGGTGTGACGGATCAGGTTATTTAAGCTATCATGTACCTCCAAATCTAGTCACAGTCGCATATATGTGTATGCGTGTATGAATATCACATGTATACACATATGTATCTAGATATATGTATGCAGATACTCACATATTATACATATTTGTATACATATACACATATTTAATATGCATATGCATTTTTATATGGATGCTTGGCTTAAACAACCCTCTCGGTACCATTTCCAATCTTTCACAGCTGTAGCACTTGAATATGAAAGTGTCTAAAACCATAAATAAACAAACTGGTACCGTTGGCCTATACTTGGGCCAAATCCTATACATATGGATACAACACCACACCATTTGGTGTTGGAATTGGTTTAGGATTTATGTGCATATGTGTGTGTGAGACTGAGGTAAATCATATGTATACACATGTATATGCATATATGAATGTAGATACTCACATTTCATACACATATGTATACATGTACATCTATAATACACATGCATTTTTTATATGTATGCATGGCTTAAACAACCTTCTTGGTAGCATTGGCAATCTATCACAGTTGTAGCACTTGAATATGAAACAATTTCCTTCCTATTGCATTCTTCTTATGTATTAGAGATGCTATTTAAGATTTTGAGCACTCATATTCAAGTACTATAGTGTTGATATTTTCAACATTGTTGGTAGCCTGCTTCTTTCTTGCTTGTTTTCAGTGCTTGTATCTATGGGTTTCTTATGATGATGCATTAAACAATTGATAGAAAATCAAGAATCCAAACTACAAGGGAAAATGGAAGGCTCCTTTGATTGACAATCCTGGTAAGCATTTCTTTATAAATGACGTATCATTGGGGTTTCAAATCTTTAAAATCTAATGGTCTCCAATACTCTAATATCTAACACTATATTGTAACCTTATTGTGAATAGAATTCAATGATGACCTCAAGATCTATGTATACCCTAATTTGAAATATATTGGAATTGAGTCATGACAAGTTCGTATATGTATTTCTTCTTTAAAGTTGTCAACTCATCCCACTTGCAGTGTCTTGGTTGACTTTGACTAATTGATTTCATTTGACAATCCGTGTTCTCCTATTTTCTTGTACAACAAGTCAATTCAGGAACCTTATTTGATAATATTTTAGTGTCTAATGACCCTGAATATGCAAAGAAGTTAGCAGAGGAGATATGGGGAAAAAATAAATATGGGAGTCAATCTTGTTGTTTTGAAATTCTCTCTTGTAGATATTTTAGCTAATTGTAGAGCTGGTCATTTGAGTTATTTTAGCCGTGTGTAGAGTTGATCATTGGTCATTGAAATCCTCTCTTGTAGATATTTTAGATAGTGATTTGATGTCCTTAAACATTGATTTTTTGTCATCAAATACTTGATTTTGTATTTTGTAGAAATGTATGTTTATAGGCTAACATAGGATACATGGTATAATTATTCTTTAAAGGGTGCTAGCTCAAATGGAAGTGCACTTGCTTTACAAGAAGGGGGATGGCGGTTTGATTCTATCGTGCCCTAATATGACTAAATATATAACCTGTTGACAGTAAAATAATGATTAAAATGACTAAATATACTACCAATTGACAACAATTAATGACTAAATAAATGACCAATTAACAACAATCAATGACTAAATTAACAACTAAATCAATGACCAAATCAATGACCAAATCGGTGACTAAATAAATGACTGGTCAACAACAATCAATGACTAAATTAATGACTAAATCAATGACTAAATAAATGACTAAATCAATGACCAAATTAATGACTAAATCAATGACCAAATAAATGACCCAATTGATCAATCAAAACAACCAATAAATGACAAAAATAGTTTAGTCATAAATTTGGTCACGTGATTAATTATTGGCAATAAACTACTAATGGTCACGTGATCAAATTTAGTCATTTATATGCAATTTTTGATAATTTTTTTAGTCATATATTGTTGTTTTTGTACTAGTGTAAAAAGCATGTTGTCGTACCTCCAGATTCCCCTCAAAATAAAGTCATTAATTTTTTTTGTAACTCACGACATGCACGGGAGCAATTATTGCCCCACTAACATTCCAATTAATTTCTATATTTTATAAGAGAAAGTGGGGGAAAAGATTATTTATTTATTTATTTCTCACTATAATTTTTTTATTATTACTATTATTATTATTCTTTAATAAAGCAAGAATTTTAAAATAAGCTTCCCATGACTACTAAATTATTAAAACTCATATTTATATTTATTTATTTACTTAAAATCTTAATAACCCATTTAAATAAACAATTTTAATTTAAACATGCATAATAACATTAATTAGTTAAACCGAGTTATAAAATGCTATATAAACTAGAATTAATTCTTTGATGTCTAATTAATATGATCTACACTAATACTATTTTAATTTCATTGACTTTAGTGAATAAACATGAGTATTAAAATGTCATTTAATTTGCAAGGTCAAATTTACACCAACTAACACAGAAAGAGCAACCATGGTTGACAACACCACACAAGGGTAAACTGACATCACAAGGCTAACCACAACCTCAAGGTTACTTGACAAAGGGGTAAAGTTTAGGGTTTGACTAATATCTCCGGTTCTACTTTACCATTGGGTTGATGAGTGCGCTCAGATCTGCAAGTTCAGGTGGAGTCGATGCTCAGTACCTACAACTGCATAAGAAAACATCAAACATGTGCATATAACATATAACATCACATCATGAAAGAGGAATGGAAGTGACGTAGCTTACCCATAAAGAGAAGTGCGACGCTTTTCCCCTTCAGCCCAAACAAATTAGAGATAATAAGCAATGTAAGATCGAGGCAGATATACATCTAAGAGCATCAAGATAAAATTCTAACATTACAAAAATATTCCATCTATAATCATCTAACACACAGAGCGAAGATACATCATATAACATATCATGCTCAAAACATCATTATTTTAACCATCCATATAACATGAAATATCAAAATCACATAGAAATCCAGGAAGCATAGTCAAGCAACACAATCCAAAACCAAAATCGACCAACACCAAAAGGGTCAAAACCACACACATAAAGCTCATAAATATAAAGTTTGTCAAGTCAAAAGAGAGGGGCACTACAAAATATGTGTATAGGGTAAAATGAATTGGTAACTTTTTAGATTTTATGAAAATATTAGATAGAAGTGCATTCAAATTTGAGAATTTTATAATATATGAAATCGAAAAATGCAAAAGGAACTGTTGATTTGATGTATATATATCATGCACAATTAATGGATTAGAGTGCCTTTGAACGATTTGATTAGATGAATGATGTGTTGAATGTTTGTATCAGAGTAGTGAAGTAGAAGCGTGGTAGAGACTGAGAAGTTTGAGTACCGTAAATCTTGCTTTTACTTGAGATTATAGGATATAATTTCTGGTAATTGTGAGATTCTTTTGATTTTATTCCATCTTGAAGGAAGCTATTCAAAATTTCCTCATATAGGTGTATGACATGTGGCTTCTTTAATAATATAAAGATGTTCCTATGAGTAAGATGTTGTGTAAAGTGTACATCTATCTTAGTAATTGCATGTAACTATATTTTCAAAGAGTGTTTTTGTATACACCTAAACATGGTCTGAAGATAATTAATTGAATAAGAAATTATTTAATTAATCCCCCTTCCTAATTTAATTGTATTCATTAGCAATTTGATTAAATTTTCCCATTCATCTACTTATTAATAAATCTAAGGATTTATTTAATAGGTTCATTTCAATAGTCCCCTTTGATTAATTAATTCAAATTAATTAATCCTCCCCCCATTTAATTCATTTCTTCTCATCCCCTAATTAATTAAAACAAATCCATTCATGAGTTATTGAAAGTTAATTAGCCTTTTTCCTATTATTTGAATTTTTAAATTCAAATTATCCACAAGCTTCCTAACTCCTCACAATCCCCCTAACCTAACCCATTCCACCTAACCTTGGGTTTAACTAACCCTATCCTATTTTGCACATCCTAACCTCCTATGGTGTGGATATTCTCCCCTTGAGAAACATGGCACTTTGGCCACATGTCTCCCCTCTTGGACACTTGCCCTCTTATGAGCAAGGCTATGTTAGCACATATTTTTACAAAATATTTATGTGCTATATATGGATGCTTTTTTGCGTGTAGTTTCATCATAAGAGCATTTACTATTGGATTGTATGTGCAGGTGATATGTTGCAGTGTCTTCATGAAAAGGCATCACTTGGGCATATTCAAGGGATTTATGTTGAATGTTGGCATTCTAGTAATCCTCATCTTCACAATTTAGTTTCATTGCAAGAGCACTTTTGGAAGATCAACATAGAGCAGGGTTGTAAGCATGTTCAGAGATGTCAATGGTGTGGGAGAAACCTTTCAGTATGGTTATTAAAAGTTGCATCCTTGGAGAAGGGCCTCTTTTGTAAAAAATGCAAACTTTTGCTTATCGGCATAAGTCACCTCGATGAGATCACCCAAGGAGGATGGAGTGTGTTGATCGGAGTAACTCATGCCGATGGTGTTTCCTAAAAGCGTGAGTGGTGGGAAGAAGTGCGATTGAGTGGTAATCCATCGAGGAGAGTTACGATGATGATATGATAAGAAGTCGGAGTCATCGGAGTAACATACACTATCGGGAATGAGGAAAAAATGTTATCCAGATACCCGATGGGGTTATCGGTGGAACTCTTGCCGACAACAGAGGGAGCGATGTATTCATAGCGATGTCATCGGGTCATTAGGAAGTCCTAATTTATGTTACCCTGATACCCGATAGACTAAGGGGAGAAGGTGACTCTATTAGAGAGATTTTCTCCGATAAAGCGATGCCAAGCAGAAAGGGGAGCTAGGCCATCAAGATAACATACATTATCGAGAAGCTGTGTTTTGAGTTATTCCGATACCCGATGAGGAAGACGATCTCGTCGCCAATGAAGAGATTACATCGGGAAAACCTACGCCGATAGACTGAAGCAACCCGATAAGGACAGTAAGGTGCGGAATGAAATAAAAGACTCATCAGGGTAACTTACATTACTGGAGAAACATTATAAGAGTTGTGCTGATGCCCGATGGGTAGAATGCCACAGAGGGATAAACGAAAGGAGGTTTCATTGGAGAGACCTACCCCTATTTAATGTAAAGCAAAATTGACTAGTAGAAAGGAAAGGAGGATCCATCGAGATAAGCCAAGCCTTGAGGAAGAAAGCGAAACGGCTGGGGTGAGATTCGATGGACTGATTAGAGTGACCTATGCCGATCAGAAAGAAAAGGTAATTGAAGGAATGGAAAATGCAAGTGGCACCTAGTAATTGAATTATCGGGTAGGGTTACGCCGATTAGCTGTTGGAATATCTTATGCGACGACCATTATTTAATACTCGCGATCGGGTGGATTGGATCTGCACGAAGCAAATTTGATGAGTTTATGATTGTTATAGACTAGCCATTACATATCCAGCATAAAGAAAGAGTTTTCGTGCTATAATTATTCACAGTGTTTTCAGTCATCAACATTGAAGTTGCAGACAAGAAGCGCGGGTAATTTGAAAGTTCAAGTATTTAATCATGGAGGCTTCTAGTTCACAAGGGAAAATAAACGACATAGAGATTTCAGACACACAGTCTCCTAAATAAAAAAAGACAAAGTCTGTAGAGGGTGTGCAAAAGCCAAAACTAAACCAGAACATGATTGACCAAATGGAGTCATCTGGTGCTAAGTCGAGGAGGTCTAAAACCTATTTGCCACCCAAGGATAAACTGGAAGACAAGTACAAAGAGGTTGGATATATCTGGACAATGATAAGGGGCCACAGATTGTTTCTATATCATTACAAGAGGCGGAACAAGGAGATGCCATTGTCAAACCCTTGGACGATAAATTTGGGCAGACTGGTAGTCCCAAATGTTTTTCTGAATCTCAGATTATTGGAATTTCTTACTAGGAAGTACAACAAAGAATAAAGGTGCATTCAATTGCCCAATGGGCATCCGTTCATCCGGATATCTACCGGGACCATTCAGGAGGTTTTTGGTATGTCTTATTAGCCTTACATGCCCCTGTCTTTTACAGACCTGGAAGAAGAGTATATCCAAATGGACACTACTCACACAGTGTGGAAGTTAGCGATGCACAAGGAGAAAGGACAACTCACAAAGCAGGATGGTCCTCCTTTCGAAATTACTCTGTTCAGACAATACTTGCAATACACATACTGGGCATGTGGCCAAGTCTGCGGGGAAAAAGTACTTGATGTCACAAGGATAGGCCCATTGGTGCTAGCTATAGATATTCAAATGCATGAGCCAAGGCCATTTGATTATGCAACTTACTTGACAGAGAAGCTGCATGAAGGGTTCTTGAGTTTGTAGATGAAACCTAACCCTACTTTTAAATCATACTCATTGCTAATGCATATGGTTTTATTTCATGGGCAGATAAGGGGTTTGTGGCCAGAGGAATTAAGGGTGACTCCCACGAACAAAGATGGACGGGACCAACCAGTTCAATTATGGGTATCCTTGTGGGACTCGAGGTTTGTAAAATCACACTATGTGTTGTTTGAAGAATATTTTGTTAAGCCTTTGTATAGGTTATTTGGAGTGGAATGTGATGGGTATATCTCACCTGAGATCAAGATATTCTTGAGACCCCATTCTTTTGGAGACACCAAGGTTAGCCACAATTGGGGTGACTGGTTTGTATGTCAGAATTTCACTTTTTTCAGGGTTTATGGTTTTGAGGGTGTTCCATATATGTTTCCTACATTAGTTCCTGACAGGATTGCCTATTTAGAGATTGTTAGGCAACTTAGTATGTCAAATGAAGAGCATTTGGGTGGTGCACACAAAATGACAATTATGCCTGGCACTTTGCATTTTGGAGACTTCACCATTATATCTACCAAGGCTTATGAGATGATAGAAAAGAAGTTCGTAGAGAAGTACAATTTGTATGGACACCAGGATTGGAAAAATTATGATCCAGAGGAGTATATCCACCACTGCAGGAAGAGCCAAAATTTGGGAGAGTATTTGCATATACCCATGGAGGCTGAAGATTTATTTAGAAATAAGGAACAAGATGAGGCTACTGCACTTTTAGAGGAATTAAACAAAAAATTAGAAGAGCGGAAGTAGAGGCTTCAGGGACTAAGAGAAGAAGGAGATTCTGAGAGTGGATCTGATGAGAATATAGCTGTATCAACCCTCCGTGCACTTGAATTAGAAGAAGTGGTAGAGAGCCAGGAGCAAATCCTGGTGAGAATAAATGCCAATGCAGATGTAAGACTTGAAGAGCATTCAACTTTTGTTGCAGATGAGGTTTTTGTACAGTCAAAGGAGTTCAAGTCATTTTTGTACCATTATAAAGGGAAAAAGTTGAGGGAGAACATCCCAAATGTTACTCCAGAAAATGAAGCAGAGATGCTTAAAAAATTAAAAGAATATATTGATGTAGAAGTGGCCACAATGACACCACATAGAGGGAGACAACTTCTCAGTGAGGCAGACATCATTTTGTTCCTAGGATGGGACTTAAGTGCCTCTTTTATCTTTGACAACCTATTGCATTCTGATAGAAAGGATGTAAAATTGGACATACAGGGTGTTGATGATATCTTTATTGGATCAAGGTATGACCCAAATGAAGAGGAGATGTTGCTTTGGGCCCTAGACCCTCCAAATAAGAAACCCAAGATCATAGATGTAGATAAGGCATTTGGGCACATGATGAAGCTAAAAGTGGGAGAGGTTAATCCAACTGTCACAACAAATTTGGGGATTGACTTTGCAAAATTGAATAAGGCCCAAATGCAGTGGATGGTAAAAGAGGGTAAAAAATATAAGAATTTATATGAAGACCTATTGAGAAGTCATGGTTATGAAGTACCACAGATAGCTAATACTGGTGTTCAATGGAAGAAGAAATATGAAGATTAGATGAAGGAAAACATTAAGTTAAAGAGGCAAATTAGGACTGCCAGGGTAGATGATGCTTGTGTTTTGTTAACAAATAGGTTTGAACATTTATTGGAAGTTCTTAGAGAATTCTGGACAAATTGTCAGAAGACCCTAGATAATATGGCTTCTCATAAAAGAACTTTGAACATGCTGAAGGCATTGTTGAAAGACAAGAGTGCCGATGAGAAAGTGGTTGAGAAGATCCAGAGAAGATTGAATAAACATAAAGCGTTTGGTGTGGACATTAAACAAGAAGTTACAGATTGCAAAGATATTGTTAGGTATGGTTTACCAAATGTTGTGGATGATGCAGTTTAGCTAAAGGACAAAGAGATTTGGATATGAAGGATATAAGTGAGCAGATGGAGAGATTGGTTACCATGGAGATCGTTATCAAAGATACTGTGTTCAACACCAGCACTCATAAGGACAACAAGTATTTGGAGCACATACAAAAGTGTGACACAATATTGGACGATCATAACTGATTTTTTATTTTGTGTCTAGCAGTTAAGTAGTTAGGTGTTACGTTTTAGTTAAGTTTAGTTTAGCAAGATGAAAGGGTATGTCCTTTCATTAGAATCTTTTGGTTCACATATATGTAGTGAGCCATTTTTGTATCATGAAAAAACAGATAATTCTGCTGCTGGCTGGGTTGCAAGTGATATGTTTCAGAGGTCTAGTAGGAATGAGAATTTTAATCTATACAAACTGAATGTATTGGAGTATTTGCAAGTGCAATTTTTGTGTACATTCTTATTCCAGAAGTCAATATACAAGATTTCATGTTTTTATCTTCAGATGGTTGTGTGTAATTTTGTGTTTGATGAAATCATATGTCCTCTTGATAAATCTTTTGGATTTTTTGTGATGTGCCATCACATGATGTTGTATCGAATGTAAAATTGGGTTTTTATTGTTCATGTAACACATAATGAAACCTTCATAGTGATGGTCTTATAATTGTCTCTTGATTTGATAGTGATTCTTGTCTACAAAGTTATTCATTAACTATCAGATAAAGGCACTGGTTTGTTATTAATCTTTGCTGAATAAGTTTGTATGCATTAGGTTCTTATCAAAGAAACAAATCTTCTAATTTATATAAGTACTGCTCTTTTTCATAATTGCTTAAAGTCCTAACAGTAATCTTTTGCAAATACAACTATACTCCCACTTATTTTATCAGTTTTAAAGGCATTCAATAAAAAGCACTTTTGTTAGCATAGTTTCAAGAAAACCTTTTGCCATCCCTGCAATTGCTAATTCCCACAGTTTAAATTCACTCAAAACAAACCTCTTTTGTGCTTGAGAGTGTAAGGTACACCCAACTGGGTTTAGTGGAGCCTAAAGTGCTGAGGGATTTGGTCTTTGACCATCCCTATTCGTTGGCCAAGGCTGATTGGATCAGCTGAGGTTTAGGCAAGTCTTTGGTTTTCCAATCTGTGGTTTTGGGCACCAACAGATTGGAGAATCTGCTAGGGAGTTGTCATAGGAAGTGTTCAAAGTCTTTGGTGGTTCGTTTTAGACTCTACTGGAGGAAGGATCCTAGAAGATTAATAAAAAATATTGTTCCTCTTATGAGGTGACGACTCTACATCTAATACATGAATAATAGTTGGTGTTTTGAGAAAGTAAGAGAAACCCCTAGGAATTTATCAATAAGATTAATGCAGGGGAGAAGGTCTCTGCACAAGGGACAAGATAATCTTGTTTGGTTGAGTCCAAAGAAAAGATACAAAGAAAAGAAACCAACACCAAGTATGGCATTTGGGGGTTATAAGAAGTTTCCTAGTAGAGAGGATGGCTCTTCATCTGGTGATAAATTTGAAAATATGGAGGAAAATCCTTTCTATACCTTAAATGCAAAAGACAATAATGGCGCCCATGATGAAACCCTGACTGCTGAGGAACAAGAGGAGAGGCAATGGGATGAAATCATACTTAAAATGGTTGTCTTAAATGGAGATGAATCCAAAATAGCAAAATCTCTTAGGAGACAACCAAATTGGGTATTGAAAAAGCTGGGATTAAAAAGAGATACAATTCAAAGCCCTAGGTCAGAAGGGATAGAAGGCGAAAATAAAGGTGAGGGAAGTAGGCCATCAACTCCTAAATATAGTCCCCCTCATATGAGAAAAATAGAGTAGCCTCTTGTGACTTTTGATAACCTGTTATTAAATGGAAGTAGAAGATGGAGGGATGTGCATAGGGATCAAAGTGAAGAAAGGAAAAGAAATAGCCAGAATAATAGAGGAAGGAATGGCAATGGGGAAAATGATGGGAACTGAAATAACAACAATAGAGATAACAATATAAATAATAATAGAGGAGGTAATGGGTATGACAACAACCAAAATAATGGAAATAGTAGGGGTAGTAATGGCAATCATGGAAATGGTAATGGTGGAAATATAAACAACAATAATGGAAATAATGGCAATATTGATGGTGGTGGAGACAACGGGAACAATGGTAATAATGGGAATGACAACAGTGGTGGATTCAACAGAGGAAATATGAACAATCAAACCAACAATCAGGTTGGCAGACGTCCTATGATCATTGAAAGATACAGACAATTGGATTTCATTGGCATTGTCGGTTATCCAAATCAGATCACTAATGATTTAAGATTATCCATCCCTAAATTCTCAGGAAATGGAATTGATTCAGTAGGAAAAACATGTAGTTAATGTAAAAAATGCCATTGAAGAATTTGAGGTTCCTCATGAAGATGTATTCATGAAATTGTTTGTTCAATCTTTGATAGAAGATGTAGGAGAATGGTATAGAAGCCTTTCCGATGGATGTATCGACAACTGGCAAGAATTTGTAACATTGTTCTTGGAAGAATTTGGAGATCACAATGATCCTTCATTTGCATCCCATGAATTAACAAGTATAAAGAAGAATCAAAATGAATCAGTTGCTGAGTTTAATAAAAGATTTAATAAAGTACTAAATAGAATACCTAGAGATGTCAGACTGTTGATTCATTTCTGATTAACTTTTATTTTAGTGCTTTTGACAACAAAACCCATTATGAGATTTTGTCTCATAGACCTAATAATCTATAACAAGCATTCAAGACAACTGCTACCATTGAGAATAACAGGAAAGTTGCTGGGAAGGTTTCCAAGAGGGATGATCCAAAGTTGTACAAATCCAGGGTTCCTAAGAAAGATGAACTTACTCAAATCATGGACATGCTTAAGGACCTAAAGGGTAAGCAAAATCCTAATGAAAAGCCACCATATAAAAACAATAAGCAAATGAACTACAATAGGCCGAGGCTACATGATATGACATATAACACAAACTAGAAGGATGGGAAGCCAGTGAAGCCTAATGTAAGCAAAGAAAATCCTGATCCACTGAAGAAGGCCACAAATTTTGTAGATGAATATCCATGGTGTGATGTTTGTAATATACCTCATGTTGCAGAACAGTGCATGATTGCCCAAGGTTTTATAGAGGAGGAAAATCATAACGAGGATTGTGAACCTACTGTAAATGTTCTTTCATTTGATCCATATTGGGGAAGGGATGAAGACTCATCCGAGGGGAAAATTTTTTCTAATATGCAACAAAGGAGAGAAAATCAGCATTACAATATACGACAGGTCTTTTTAGATGATGATGATGAAGACATTCCATCTTTGAGAACATTGTTTCAGAATGATATAGTGCCTTCATTAAGGAATTTAACTGAGGAAGAAAATAAAGCCTTCACTATTGCAACAGTAGAACAAGTAAAGAGCAATTATCAGCTGAAAAATAGGAATGTAAATAATGAGCAAGGCAAGCCAACAAGTGTGTTTGCCAAAGTTAAAAAACTAGAAGGGAACACAGACAACACTTTCAAAAGCAAAGATGCAAATGCCAAAAAGGGAAAGGAAGCAATACTAGGACAGGCCAAGAAAGAAGACATGCCTGTAACGTCACAAATTGTACGCACTTGCTAAAGTAGTACAATTTAACACCTAGTTTAGCACCCGCCTTGGCGCAGTTGCATTTTGCATTGCATTTCCCCTTTAGCACTTAATTAATCAAATTAATTAGGTCTAAAGGTTCTATTTCATCATTTTCCACATCATAAAGTCGGGCCCTTTCATTAAAGTGTGCCCCTTTCATTTTATTCTTCCAATACACTACTTAATCAAAAACCCTAATTAGGCCCTATTCTGAGCTTGGGGGCTTGATTTCGGCGGTCAAAACATCTCGAAATCACCTGTAACTTCGGGATTCTCTCTAAAATCATCATATCTGATGGCCCTGAAAATTTGGTGAAAAGTTGTCAGGATCGTGGCGCCCAGAGTGCACACGGTCCCGGACATTTTTCTTGAAATTTTAGGAGCGCGATCCAATCATAAAATAAAGCTTAACCCCAAGAAATTGGCGGGATATTCAATCTCTAGGTCGGCCAAAAGATGAAATTATGACCTAGGGTTTCATACATAAGAGCTCTCTTTCTTCATTTGAAGGGATCTGAATTTTGTTTTCAGGAACCTCATATGCAGCGAAAGAGCAGATCTTTGAAGACTTCAACAACATTCAACATCCCTCTATCAAGCATTTGTCAAATCCATTCATCCATTTAGGGCTTGGAAGACATTGAAGAACAATAGGAGATCACCGACTGAAGATTGGCTTGTACCTCTCCCTTGGGGGTTGGGTATGGTTTCATGTTGTTTTCATGTCTTTGCATAAGCTTCAATATATCATTTATCCATGCTTTAGATCACTTTGCATCTTGATTTAGAGCATTTACATTATCATTAACAAGCAATTAGGGTTTACTTTCTAGGTTGCTCTAGTTTGCTTACTTGCATTTTAGATCTTGCACACACACAAGGTCTACACACACATTACTTTTACAATACAACTTGGCTATTCGTGGAGGTGGAAATCACCGAAGCAGGGGTTTGACTAAGGAAAAACCCTATATAGCCGCCCAAACATCCTTTTCAGATATAAGTGCAGGTTTCGAGACTCGGACGACGTCGCAGGTTGCAGATCCGGAAGAAGCAGGTCGAGACAGCACCCCACATCAAATTGCAGAGCAAGATACCAGGACAGGGGCATGGGGCGCCTTGGTCCTGCCAGGACAGGGGCGCTGGGTGCCCTAGTCCCTGGGACAGAGGCGCTGGGCGCCCTGGTCCTCCTGACAGACAACATTTCAGACAGTTTCGAGAGTGCAAAATAGCAGTTTCAGGTGCAGTTTCAGGTGTAGAATCAGGACAGTGGCGCCCGCGCCCCCGTCCCGAACATTTCCACTCAGATTTTGACTCTGGGTACGCATTTGCATTCTTGTCTTATCTTTGTATTTACAGCTTTCCATTGTTTAAGTTCAATTCTTCAATCTTGTTATTAGTTCATACTTGCATTTTAGGGTTAGGAATTGGACTTGCATAATCTTACCTTTCAATTACAACAAAGGAATAGAAATCCTAATAGGTAGCCCGTGTCTCTCTCTTTCACAAAAAGAAGTAGCCAATTGTGTGATACCTCTAGGCTCTTTCGTATTCCGTAATGTGTGACAAAAGGTAGGATTAGGGCATGATAACCTAGTCTCGCTTTTTCCCCCACACATTTTGGTGAACCCGACGTGAATCTATCATTGTTTTGACTTGCTTTGCATTTGTTAGATCTAGATCTAGATCTAGTGTGTTTTCATTTCATTTTTATTAAAAAGAAAAAAAAAAAGAGTGTGTTTCTTTGCATTGTGTGTTTAAATTTCATGCAATTTTTATTTCAAAATGTCCGACTTTTATTTGCAAAATGTTCATGCTTATGATGATTATTATGAGTATAGCCAAGATGAATTAGATGAAGCTTTAGATGAGTTTTTGAACCCTAAAGATGCCAAACCTTCATTTTACCAAAAACTCATGAACCTTGTTACTATGCCATTTCGTTGTGATGAGAAAGATAAGTTGAATGAGTCCTCTCAAGGGTACATTCCTATCAACTCTTCCACTAAATCTAGTAACATGGTTGTTTTCAACAATCCCCTCTATGAGGAGATGTCTCCTTTTGAATCAAAAGATAAACCTTTTAATAGATATGATCATGCTTTGTTGGATGATGCTCTTGATGACTTTGTGGCTTTATCGAAATCTCTAAACAAAAACAAAACTTCTAAATTGGTTAACATGATAAACTTGAATGAGCATAAAAAGCCTCTCTTTGAAGTTCAAGGTGCTTATCCTTCTCCCACCTTTCAAGGTCCTAAATCACCTCTCCTTACTGTCCAAGGAGGGTATGATCATGATTCCTTTCGTACTCCGAGTAAACCAATCATCACTGTGCAAGGAAGAAAACCTATAAGTCCTTATAGTTATGCCAAGCAAATAACTAGAGAGAGTTATCATGCGGTTGCCCATACTTATCATACCAGAAATAATAGGCAGCCTAGTCCTCCTCCTATTATTCCAGTTTCTCTTCCGAATCCTCAACCAATTCTTCCGCAAGCTCCGCATATTTCACAAGTTCTTGGCAAGGAATATGATCTCATAGAACAACTTAAAGCTACCCCTGCTAAGATATCCCTTTGGGATTTGATTCAAACTTCTTCTGCTCATCATGGAATGTTACAAGATGCCTTGAAAGATTTGAATGTTCCTCCACCAAATACATCTAGTAATATAGCATCTTTGGTTAACTCTGTGATGAATCCTAAAGCTCAAATTGTGTTTACCCAAGATGAGTTGCCTACTAGTGAAATCCAACATCAATATGATCCCTTGATGATTGTGGTTATCATGAAAGACACTACTATAAGACGAACACTAGTAGATAATGGCTCTGGTCTTAATGTGTGTAGCATTAATCTTTTGCATAAGATGAATGTGGATACATCTCTAATTGAGCCGGACTCTCATCCTATTCGAGGCTTTGATAATGTGGCTAAAACTTCATTAGGTACTATCACCTTACCCATCACAGTGGGGCCTGTTACTTTGCCTACTCCTATCCATGTTATGTCGGGAAATCTAACATACAACTTGTTATTAGGGAGACCTTGGATTCACAGTATGCAAGCTGTCCCCTCTACATTGCATAGACAAGTTAAGTTTATCTACAACAATAAGACATATACCTTGATAGGTGATACCAATTTTCAAGCTTGTTTGCAAACATCTACTTCCAAAGGGGGTGCCTCTAAGCCGCCCTCGTTTAGTGGTGACTCTTTAAACAAGATACCTATCGGTGAATCCTCACTCTCTGATGATCAAAATTCTATGGATGAGTCTAGAGCTCCTGAAGAAGACTCTTCTTGAATTAAAACTAAACATAAGAAGGATTTTGATCCTGAGAAAGTTCTCACAGACGACGATTGGGGATCCCTTGATTTTAATCCTACCTTTGTAGGTGAATATAAGGTTCCTTCTAGAGAGCTTAAAGCTGAAAAGAAGGAAGAAGCTAAAAATCAATCAACACTACCTAAACCTATGAGTAATAACTTTGTGGCTGCTTCTCAAACTTCTTCTCCCCGCACCTCTAATTCTGAAGAGTTTGATTCTTTGTCTTATGAAAAACCGCCTTCTCTATCTGAAATGGCTGATCGTTATGGTCGTGGTTTTCGCATTTTTGCTAAGCATGGGTATCATGGAAATGGTTGTGGCGCTCACGAACAAGGAATAAAGGTTCCTCTAGAGAATAATCTTCACAACCATGCCTTTGGACTTGGCTATAATCCCTGTAAGCGCACTAAAGCTTCTAGAAGACCTTGTATTAGTGTTAATGCTATTTCTACCTCTCTATCAATGCAACACCCTGAGTACATTGATGAGGATCCTTCGTGTGCTTGTGCTTTTGATGTTTTCCCTACCGATGATGCTTTAGCTGAATTTTTAGGAGCATATGATACTCTTCCTGGTTATCATCACAATAGGGGACTCCCTTATTGTTTGAACACTGAAGCCTATTTTGGAAAAGAGACGGATAATGATGAGATTGTGAAAGAATTCCCTCAGCTAAAGGATTCTCCTCAACAAAGTAATCTTCTCATAAGTGACACCACTAATGTTAAGATGGATCCTTGCAATGAAGAAAAAGTTATTAAAATTGGAAAATGTTTGGATGAAGAGGAACAAAAACAATATGAAGATTTATTGCATGAATTCCCCGAGATCTTTGCTTGGACATACTCTGACATGCCTGGTATAGATCCTAAGATTGTTACTCATAATATTGTCTTAGTCCTTGATGCTAAGCCCGTGAAACAAAAGATTCGAAAAATGAATCCTAAGGTGGCTTTGCTTGTTAAGGCTGAGATTGAAAAGTTATTGGAGGCTGGATTTATCCGCCCTATTGATTATTCCCCTTTGGATTTCAAATATTGTCGCTGTGGCTAAACCAGATAATAAAATAAGAATGTGTACCGATTTTCGGGATTTAAATAAGGCTTCTTTAAAAGATGATTTCCCTCTTCCGAACATTGACATGATAGTTGATTCTACGGCAGGACATGCCTTATTATCCTTCATGGATGGTTTTTCAGGATACAATCAAATTTTCATTAACCCTCAAGATCAATTCAAAACTGCTTTCACCACTCCTTGGGGTACGTTTTGTTGGATAATGATGCCTTTTGGACTTAAAAACGCCGGTGCAACTTATCAACGAGCGATGACCCTTATCTTTCACGATTACATGCATAAGATTCTAGAAGACTATGTTGATGATGTTTTAGCCAAATCCATTCTTCGCATAGATCATATTAAGATCCTTCGTCAAATCTTTGAAAGGATTCGTAAATATCACATGCGCTTGAATCCCCAAAAATGTGTTTTTGGTGTGGATAGTGGAAAACTATTAGGATTCATAGTTTTGCATCGTGGGATTGAGGTGGATACTAAGAAAATAGATGCTATTGTCAACATGCCACCTCCTAGAAATGTGTCTCAACTCAAAAGCTTACAAGGAAAAATTCAAGCTATTCGTAGGTTTGTATCTCAACTTGCGGATCGTACTTTTCCTTTCACTCAAATTCTCAAAAAGAATATCACTTTTCAATGGAATGAGGATTGTCAGCAAGCATTTGAAGATTTAAAAATGTATTTGGCTAATCCTCCTATCCTTCGACCGGCCTAACCTTCTAAACCCTTCCTTCTTTATACAGCGGCTTCCTCTCATGCTCTTGCAGCATTATTGGCACAACATGATAAAGATGGTAAGGAGTGTCCGGTTTATTATATAAGTCATACCTTACTCGATTATGAGACCCGATATTCTGTGATAGAAAGACAATGCTTGGCCTTGGTGTTTGCGACTCAGAAATTGAGACATTATCTCTTAAATTCAGAAGTCCACATCATGGTAAAGTTTGATCCGTTGAAGCATCTTCTCTCTAAAACTGATTTATCAGGATGCCTAGCTAAGTGGGTTATGATGTTAACTGAATTTGACCTTAAATTTGTTTCACAAAGAGAAATTAAAGGGCAAGCGTTGACTGATCACTTAGTTGAGGCCCCTTCACCTTTCTCCTTCCCTAACCCTGAGTCTTTTCCTGACGATTTCATCCTTTGTACAGAAAAAGATGAAACTTGGGAGTTATACTTTGATGGCTCTAAGTGTCGTACGGGATCGGGGGTAGGTGTTGTTCTGATTTCTCCTACAAAGAAGTCCATTCCCTTATCTTACCATCTCAATTTCCTATGTACCAATAACATTGCTGAGTATGAGGCTCTTATAGCAGGAATAAAGGCAGCCTTAGCTTTGAATATAAAACACATACATATTTTTGGAGATTCTCAACTGATTATAAGACAAGTAACAGGACTGTATCAAGCGAAACAAGACAAGTTATCACAATATAAAGACCTTGCTATCTCTTTATTACAAAAATTTGATTCGTACACCATAGAACCTGTTCCTCGAAAAGATAATCGACATGCGGACGCAATGGCATGTGTGGCTTCTCTTGTATCTTTAGAGGACCCCGTGGTTGATCTTAAATTTGTTATTCACAACCTTACTTCTCCAGCTATTGTAGATGATTCCAGCCTGGTGACATGTTGTGACTTCGTAGACTCAGATGAATGGTACTCGCATATCGTAAGATACTTGACTGATGGTACCTTTCCTGATTCCGCCAATAGGAACACCAGGGCTAGAGTTCGCAAGTTGTCTGCTAGGTATATCATTCTTTCTAATGTTCTTTACCGAAGGGGTTATAATGGTCTTCTCCTTCGCTGTCTTAACAAATCAGAAATCCCTATTGCTCTTGAAGAGGCGCATTCAGGTGCCTGTGGGGGGCATTTTGGAGGTAAATCCTTGGTTCAAAGATTACTTCGAATGGGATATTATTGGCAAACTATGCAGCAGGATTCTTTTTCATTTGTTAAGAAATGTCATCAATGCCAACAACACAATAATTTGATTCATGCTCCTGCCCAAGAACTCCGTTCTCAGGTAGCTTCTTGGCCTTTCTCTGCATGGGGGTTGGATCTCATCGGTAAAATCTCTCCTCCTTCATCTCAAGGACATGTTTTCATTATAACCGCAACAGATTACTTTACAAAGTGGGTAGAAGCTGTTCCTCTTCGCTCCACTACAGCTGAAGTGATTTGTCGATTTCTTCTAGAAAACATTATTTCTCAATTTGGAATACCTTCCACTATAATCTCTGATAATGGGACATCATTTAAGAATAAAGACGTGAAGCAATTCCTCGAGAAATATCATATCAAACATCGATTTTCTACACCATACTATCCTCAATCAAATGGTCAAGCCGAATCATCCAATAAAATAATCGAACAAATTCTTCGCAAAACTGTGAATAAGCATGGTAAGGATTGGAGTACTCAGCTAATCTATGCTCTTTGGGCCTACCGAACGAGTGTACGAATTGCCACGGGAACTACTCCTTATAATCTTGTTTATGGTGCTGATGCTATTATGCCTTTAGAATTAGAGATTCCATCACTTAGAGTTTCTCTCAAAGGTATAATAGATGATGACTCCTATAGAGAACAAAGACTTCAACAGCTTGAGATGCTTGATGAACAGCGTATAAATGCTCTTGAGCATATTCAAGCGTATCACAAAACTCTACAACGAAACTATAATGATAAGGTTATTCAACGTTCCTTCTTAGTGGGTGACTTAGTGCTCTATGAGAATCAGCGCAATGTGAATGCCTTACCTGAAGAAAAGGGAAAATTTAGTCCTAATTGGCTTGGACCGTATATCGTTATTGAAGATTATGGATCAGGTGCTTACAAAATAGCGGATGTAGACGGTACGCCTCTTAAAAACCCTATAAACGCTATGCACTTGCGTAGATACTATGCTTAATTCCTCATTCCTTATCATTTATCTATTTCCTTTCTCACTTCTTCAAAATTGGATAATATGTTAACATATCTTTGTTAGAGCAGGTAGAATTAAATGATGTTTTGTTTAAATCTATATTGCTTTGTTCCTGACAAGCATGTGTCTTTACTTTATGGTTTGTCTTGAATTCATTTATGTAAATTGCAAAAGATTTACATTTTCATTATGTTGACATATTATACAATGTTTTTATGTGTTAAGTTGAATCATGTCATGTTGTGTTTAAATTCAAATTAAATCACATTGGTTATATGATTCGTAGGCTTAATACATACTTTCTTCCTTATCATCAATGTAGTACTTGATTAAAATTTTTAATTAAGTCACACATGTATCAATTTAATCATGGAGCATTGAGAAATCAATCACATGGAAATTAAATTCAGAACATACATGTACATCTACCAAATGTATTAACTTTAATCAAAATACCCATTGTTTTTAGACATTAAAGATAACACATTCGAAACAAAGAAGCATGTATATATATATATATATGTGTGTGTGGATCAATATACAAAGGTTGGTCACTACACATCCAAAATGTGACCTACCCTACATCATTAAATCATCTCCTATCCCTAAGGCTGGTGGCTGGAGAGTGACGACTAGATGCTCCCTCCTGATCCGGCCGTGCAGGTGGACCCATGGGGGTATACCGTGATATAGATCGTGAATGGCTCCGAGAGGAACTCCTACGATCCCTATCCATAAGGATAGCGCGATACGAGGTAGCCTCGGTCTGAGCTGCTGCTAGATCACGCTGTGCTCGCTGAAGGTCCTCTGATAGAGCCCGCTCTCTCTCCCTCCATATCTCTACCTGTACTCGAAATGGGGAAAACAAATCATCATGCCGACCCGCGTTCCCTTGAGGTCTATAAGCAACCTGTGAGGAACTAGGGATCTGCGCTGTCGTAGAGATATCTGTCATTGCTTGCTGGATCAAGGAGCGCCACTCCTGCACATTAGCTGTAGCAGTAGAACAGATTTTGTGTTAGTACCATTTTATATCATCAAAACATCAATCAATCAATATAAACCTACTATACCTGGATCTCCCTCACGCCAGTAGGGATTGTGATATGGTAGCATCTGTGACTGGGAACTACTAGGCTCCCCACGCTCGAATGATCTGTGCGCGATAGGTGTAGGTCTTCGTAGTGCCTCGTGTTCCCCCTCTTGGGGAATAACGGGAGGATCTAAGGCTATGGTATCATCCCCTGAATGGTGAGGAGATGCATCTGACTCCTCCTCCTCCCCGTCATCCTCATCCTCATCTGCATCCTCATTCTCCTCATCATCATCTCTCTCCTCCTCATCGTCATCCTCATCCTCCTCCTCCTCGGCACTAGGCTGATCTCCTATAGGCGGATTAGGACCTCCTGCCTCCTCATGATCCTCTCCCTCCTCTGGCTCCTCTGATCTGGATCCCTGATCCTCATCTCGATCTCCATGCCTCCATGGACCTGGATGGCCTATCGGGTGATCTGGTGGAAAGATAGGCCCTGGGTATGATCTCACAAACCAGGAATGATACCTACGCTGTGCCCTGGGGTCTACAGCATAATCAGTGACCACATCCTGATCAGACCCCTCTATATCTGTGATCTCGATATCATCTATCGTCGGTCTCGCTACTGCTCTGGGTCTAGGAAGGACTCGCGAGTGTCGAGTGTAGATGGGCACATTGGCTGGGACACACTGCTCTAGCCCAAACTGCCTTCGTACTCGGTCGAAGTAGAATGGGACTATGATGTGTGGATATCGTCCTCTCAGTAGGCGGTTCCTCTGTAAGCATGCTAACTGTCTCTCCATCCCATCCCATCTATGCATCCGCAGATATGGTCTCCACACGGTCACCTCGGCTGTCATTCTGTCAACTATCACTCTCCAATACAATAGATCTCCAAATCTCCACTCGCTGGTAAGTGGATAAGCAAATACCCTAGGTCGCTCGCTAGCCGTACTCATCGGATAGCCGATAGGCCTGGTGCATGTAAAGTGCTCAAATATCCACACCTGCAGAAGTGTGCATGTCATCAAGATGCAACCCTGTCCAAAAACATACTCCTCGAGGTCGTGATAGAGATGTGCAAGCATACTCCGACCCCAGGCATATACTCTCCTGTGTCTCTCCATAGCCCTGATGCACCACGTGAGACCCCCATGCATGTGTGTACCTCGCCCGTTAGGGCAGACAGCTAGTGCAATGATGGCTATCATAAGACGTCTCATGAGGGGCACTTCTCCTGGAGGATGTAAGAGCTAGCTGACCATGATACGACCTCTCGTCTCGCTCGGCATGACTCTCCCTATGCAATATACCTGCTCCCTCTGATGATCCTCTACTGACCGATCGGTCGCATATGTCATGGTAGCTCCTCTGATCGGTAGGCGAAGAATGCGGTACACATCCTCAAGTGTCACCGTCATCTCCCCTACTGGAAGCTAGAACATGCATGTGTCAGGATCCCACCGTTCCATGAATTCCATCAGCATCGTGGGATGAAATTGGATGGCCGACATAAGAATCATAGACCACAAACCTACTATCGACAATGTGTCTCTCTTTGCCTGAGTGAGTCGGGGAATCTGATCTCGCAAACTGCGTAGAATCTATCCCGCCGTGTGCTCTCTCATATACGGGAGACCCTGCATCACAAAAACATAACTATAATCAGTACTCAATCATCAAAAATCATTCATGCAAAACTGTCGAACATCGTATGCTAACCCTGGCATCTCTCACCAAGTCCTGATTGGGGCCATGGTGCCTTGTCAGGGACCATGGTGCCCTCAAGGGACCATGGCGCCCTGAGGGGACCATGGCGACCTGAAGGGACCATGGTGCCCCACAGGGACCATGGCGCCCTGTGTGGGACCCACGGTTGGGTTCCAGGGCCCGCAAACGATCAAAGAAAGTCAAATGCAGAAAATCAAAAGTCAACATTCAGTCAACTCACCTCATCCAGTGGCTCGTCGTCGATCACGGTCTGTCGCATGATCTCAATCCTCATGGGATGCTCCGGTCGTCATGAAGGCATGATGATGGCTATGTGGGCTCCGCTGCAATGAACAATACTCAGAATCAACAGAGTGACAAATGCAAATGTCTCTTTCAAGGTATATACGTTCATTCCTTTACATTTACTTTCAAAACCCTAATTTTCCTCTTTCACTCATTTCATCATAACTTGAGTTTGGGAGATGCGATTTTTGAACCGTTTGTTGCGTAGGAATTGTATTTTCGTTCCCCTACTCTCGGGATGTTCCAAAAAGTGCTCTGATGAAGCCTTTTCAGTGAACATCCCTCATCAATACTCTCTTACACAATTTGTCGTAAGTAAACATGCTACCCTGTTTCACCTCCCTAATAAGCAAGTCGAAACAGGGGGGGGCATATAGCTACTCGCAAATTTCATCACCTTCCTTAGTAAGAATTAGGTGATTTTGTGATCTAACGTGTGTTTTGTAGGGTGCGGTTCCTAACTGTGTACTGCAGATACCGCTGGGGGCTTCGTCCGACAACTTATGGATATATCCTTTTTCAAATGATGTTTACTTTCTGTACTTTAGCTTGCATATGCACGTAGTACTCATATGACCGCTAAAGTGGGGGCTAAATGTAACATCATAAATTGTACGCACTTGCTAAAGCAGTATAATTTAACACCTAGTTTAGCACCCGCCTTGGCGCAGTTGCATTTTGCATTGCATTTCCCCTTTAGCACTTAATTAATCAAATTAATTAGGTCTAAAGGTTCTATTTCATCATTTTCCACATCATAAAGTTGGGCCCTTTCATTAAAGCGTGCCCCTTTCATTTTATTCTTCCAATACACTACTTAATCAAAAACCCTAATTAGGCCCTGTTTTGAGCTTGGGGGCTTGATTTCGGGGGTCAAAACATCTCAAAATCACCTGTAACTTCGGGATTCTCTCTAAAATCATCATATCTGACGGCCTTGAAAATTTGGTGAAAAGTTGTCGGGACCGTGGCGCCTGGAGTGCACACGGTCCCGGACATTTTTCCCGAAATTTTAGGAGCGCGATCCAATCATAAAATAAAGCTTAACCCCAAGAAATTGGCGGGATATTCAATCTCTAGGTCGGCCAAAAGACGAAATTACGACCTAGGGTTTCATACATAAGAGCTCTCTTTCTTCATTTGAAGGGATCCGAATTTTGTTTTCAAGAACCTCATATGCAGCGAAAGAGTAGATCTTTGAAGACTTCAACAACATTCAACATCCCTCTATCAAGCATTTGTCAAATCCATTCATCCATTTAGGGCTTGGAAGACATTGAAGAACAATAGGAGATCACCGACTGAAGATTGGCTTGTACCTCTCCCTTGGGGGTTGGGTATGGTTTCATGTTGTTTTCATGTCTTTGCATAAGCTTCAATATATCATTTATCCATGCTTTAGATCACTTTGCATCTTGATTTAGAGCATTTACATTATCATTAACAAGCAATTAGGGTTTACTTTCTAGGTTGCTCTAGTTTGCTTACTTGCATTTTAGATCTTGCACACACACAAGGTCTGCACACACATTACTTTTACAATACAACTTGGCTATTCATGGAGGTGGAAATCACCGAAGCGGGGGTTTGACTAATGCAAAACCCTATATAGCCACCCAAACATCCTTTTCAGATATAAGTGCAGGTTTCGAGACTCGGACGACGCCGCAGGTTGCAGATCCAGAAGAAGCAGGTCGAGATAGCACCCCACATCAAATTGCAGAGCAAGATACCAGAACAGGGGCGTGGGGCACCCTGGTCCTGCCAGGACAGGGGCGCTGGATGCCCTGGTCCTTGGGACAGAGGCGCTGGGCACCCTGGTCCTCTTGACAGACAGCATTTCAGATAGTTTCCAGAGTGCAAAATAGCAGTTTCAGGTGCAGTTTCAGGTGTAGAATCAAGACAGTGGCGCCCGCGCCCCCGTCCCGAACATTTCCACTCAGATTTTGACTCCGGGTACGCATTTGCATTCTTGTCTTATCTTTGTATTTACAGCTTTCCATTGTTTAAGTTCAATTCTACAATCTTGTTATTAGTTCATACTTGCATTTTAGGGTTAGGAATTGGACTTGCATAATCTTACCTTTCAATTACAACAAAGGAATAGAAATCCTAATAGGCAGCCCGTGGCTCTCTCTTTCACAAAAAGAAGTAGCCAATTGTGTGATACCTCTAGGCTCTTTCGTATTCCGTAATGTGTGACAAAAGGTAGGATTAGGGCATGATAACCTAGTCTCGCTTTTTCCCCCACACATTTTTAATGATAGATTCACGTCGGGTTCACCAAAATGTGTGGGGGAAAAAGCGAGACTAGGTTATCATGCCCTAATCCTACCTTTTGTCACACATTACGGAATACGAAAGAGCCTAGAGGTATCACACAATTGGCTACTTCTTTTTGTGAAAGAGAGAGCCACGGGCTACCTATTAGGATTTCTATTCCTTTGTTGTAATTGAAAGGTAAGATTATGCAAGTCCAATTCCTAACCCTAAAATGCAAGTATGAACTAATAACAAGATTGCAGAATTGAACTTAAACAATGGAAAGCTGTAAATACAAAGATAAGATAAGAATGAAAATGCGTACCCGGAGTCAAAATCTGAGTGGAAATGTTCGGGACGGGGGCGCGGGGGCCACTGTCCTAATTCTGTACCTGAAACTGCACCTGAAACTGCTGTTTTGCACTCTAGAAACTGTCTGAAATGCTGTCTGTCAGGAGGACCAGGGCGCCCAGCGCCTCTGTCCCAGGGACAAGGGCACCTAGTGCCCCTGTCCTAGCAGGACCAGGGCGCCCGACGCCCCTGTCCTGGTATCTTGCTCTGCAATTTGATGTGGGGTGCTGTCTCGACCTGCTTCTTCCGGATCTGCAACCTACGGCGTCGTACGAGTCTCGAAACCTGCACTTATATCTAAAAAGGATGTTTGGGCGGCTATATAGGGTTTTGCCTTAGTCAAACCCCCGCTTCGGTGATTTCCACCTCCACGAATAGCCAAGTTGTATTGTAAAAGTAATGTGTGTGCAGACCTTGTGTGTGTGCAAGATCTAAAATGCAAGTAAGCAAACTAGAGCAACCTAGAAAGTAAACCCTAATTGCTTGTTAATGATAATGTAAATGCTCTAAATCAAGATGCAAAGTGATCTAAAGCATGGATAAATGATATATTGAAGCTTATGCAAAGACATGAAAATAGCATGAAACCATACCCAACCCCCAAGGGAGAGGTACAAGCCAATCTTCAGTCGGTGATCTCCTATTGTTCTTCAATGTCTTCCAAGCCCTAAATGGATGAATGGATTTGACAAATGCTTGATAGAGGGATGTTGAATGTTGTTGAAGTCTTCAAAGATCTGCTCTTTCGCTGCATATGAGGTTCCTGAAAACAAAATTCAGATCCCTTCAAATGAAGAAAGAGAGCTCTTATGTATGAAACCCTAGGTCATAATTTTGTCTTTTGGCCGACCTAGAGATTGAATATCCCGCCAATTTCTTGGGGTTAAGCTTTATTTTATGATTGGATCGCGCTCCTAAAATTTCGGGAAAAATGTCCGGGACCGTGTGCACTCCGGGCGCCATGGTCCCGATAACTTTTCACCAAATTTTCAGGGCCGTCAGATATGATGATTTTAGAGAGAATCCCAAAGTTATAGGTGATTTCGAGATGTTTTGACCCCCGAAATCAAGCCCCCAAGCTCAGAATAGGGCCTAATTAGGGTTTTTGATTAAGTAGTGTATTGGAAGAAT
This sequence comes from Cryptomeria japonica, assembly GCF_030272615.1. Lineage (NCBI taxonomy): Eukaryota > Viridiplantae > Streptophyta > Pinopsida > Cupressales > Cupressaceae > Cryptomeria > Cryptomeria japonica. The sequence goes on along the minus strand of NC_081413.1, from coordinate 336,442,082 downwards.
AAAATGAAAGGGGCACGCTTTAATGAAAGGGCCCGACTTTATGATGTGGAAAATGATGAAATAGAACCTTTAGACCTAATTAATTTGATTAATTAAGTGCTAAAGGGGAAATGCAATGCAAAATGCAACTGCGCCAAGGCGGGTGCTAAACTAGGTGTTAAATTGTACTGCTTTAGCAAGTGCGTACAATTTATGACGTTACAATGCCAAAACTAATTAAGCCTATGGAGAAGAAGCAAGCAAGTAAGCACACTTCAAATAGTAATTCATTCATGTCCCAGGCATTGTCTCAAGTAAAGATATCTATGCCTCTCCCAGAGGTAATGAAATTCCCAGACTACAAGAATGAGACGTTGAAAATTATATCTAATGTTGGAGAAGTAAGTAGGGAAGATCCTAAATCAAAGGAAGATCCTCATGTGGTGTATCTTGGCACGTCTATTACCAAAAATCTCACATAGGTAGATCCTTTCTATCTAACACTGCTGATAAACAAAAAAATGCTAAAAAATTGCATGATAGATTCAGGAGCATCAGTAAATATCATGCCAGAGGATGTCATGAAAGAATTGGGAATGTATGTCGATAGACCTTATGGTAAGTGCTATGCCATGGACAGTAGGCTAGTTCTTGTAGTAGGAATCATGAAGGATGTTGAGTTCAGATTCCCATCCTGCCCAGACACTGCATACAAGACATATATCACAATTGTACAAGTGCCTGCGAACTATGGGATGTTGTCCAGACAGTGGTCTAACTTGGTGGGTGGACATTTCCAACTTGACTTGTCATATGCCACTATTCCAGTGAAAGGGACAAAGGTGAGGATAAACAGAGAACCAAGATCTCCCTACCTCATAGAAGAAGTTGATCCTGATGAAGTGACTTGCTTTTGCCACTCAGATATGGACAACTTTCAGGTAAGTATTTCTAAACCTTTAAAAGTTGATAAAATTACAGAAACGGTTAAACAAAATATAAAATTTAATTTAGAAATTGTATTTTGATGGTGCCTGTAGTAAGGATGGAAATGGAGTAGGAGTTGTATTTATTTCACCTAATGGAAAATATTGTAAATACTCTCTTGTTAGCTTTTGAGTGTACTAATAATATTGCTGAATATGAGGCCCTCCTATTAGGACTTAAAATAGCAAATAAACATGGCATTAAGTTACTAACAGTTTATGGTGATTCAAAATTACCTGTTTCACAAATTAGAGGCAAATTTACGACAAAAAATGCAAAATTAAGAAGCTACAGGAATGAGGTTTGGGATTACATTGAACTCTTCGATGATTTCTCCATCAATTGGATTGAAAGGTCCAATAATATTTTGGCAGACTTCATGGCTAACCTGGGGATCAAACATAATGATATCTGTTTTGATGATATTACCCAAGTAGAAATCAAGACCAGACCATGAGTCCTTGACAATGTAAAGAGTTGGCAAGTATTTGATGATGACAAGGTTTTGGTAAAGTTTTTATTTTGTGAGAATTAGTATGAGCACTAGCAGATTGATTGGAATGGACTTGTGGAGGACAAGGATGGCAGGGAGACTACACTTGGGTAAGAGGTGTTGCCGCTAAAAACAAATAAAATCCCAAAGGGATTGGTAGAGCTTGAAAGAATGTTTGATGATAAAGATATGACAAGTTTCAGACCTAATTTAGGTGGATATGAGGATGTTGAAAAAATAAACTTGGGAAGTGAAAGCAATCCAAGAGAAGTATATATTGGAAAAAATCTCACACTGAAAATCAAAACAGTATTGATTAATCTACTAAGGAAGTACATACATGTCTTCGCTTGGTCATATGATGACCTCAAAGAATACAGGGAAGACTTGTTCCAGCATGAGATACCCTTGAAGCCCAATGCAAAGCCTTTTAGATAGAAGAAAAGGCCAATAAAACCTATTTGGCTCCCAAGATGAAGGAAAAGCTGATGAAAATGAGGAATGCTGGTATCATTGAGCCCATAAGGCACTCAATATGGGTGTCCAATTTGGTCCCAGTCATAAAAAAGAATGGTGATATCAGACTATGTGTGGACTTTAGGAATTTAAATGTTTCATCTTTAAAAGATAATTATGCTTTACCTAACATGGAGGCTCTTTTGCAGAAAGTCACTGGAAATGAATTGTTATCTATGATGGATGGCTTCTTAGGATATAATCAAGTCAAAGTTAAGGAAGGAGAAAAGTTCAAAACTGCTTTCACCACACCTTGGGGAACCTATGTCTATGCCAGGATGCCTTTTGGACTGACAAATGTAGGAGCTACATTCCAGAGGGCTATGGATGTAGCCTTTGAGGGGCTGATTGATTATATCTTAGCAGTTTACCAGGATGATATGACTGCTTATTCTAAAAAAGTAGAAGATCATTGTAATGACCTAAAAAGAATCTTTATTAGAGCATTAGAATATGACATATCTTTAAATCCCAAAAAGTGTCATTTTGGAGTTACTGAAGGGAAATTGTTGGGTCATATTGTTTCAAAAGATGGTGTGAGAATCGATCCAGAAAGGATTGCTACTACTGATAAGATTCAAATCCCTAAAACAATTAAGGCAATTCAATCTTTTTTTGGTCAAATTAACTTTGTAAGAAGATTTGTTTCAAACTTCTCTGAAATTGTAAAACCTATTGTTAAAATGTTGAAATAGGGTGCTAAAATAAAGTGGACTAATGAAGCTCTTGAAGCCTTTGTAAATATCAAAAGAGCCATCAAGGAAGCCCCTGTATTAAAGTCTCTTGATTTCTCTAAGCCTGCAAGTGTTTTCATTTGCTTCATTCCATACTATTGTTGCTGTCATGTTACAAAAGAATGATGAGGGCCATGAACAACTGGTGGAATTCTTTAGCGAAACATTGCAAGCATCTGAGTTGAACTATGATTTAAATGAAAAACAAGCTTATGCTCTTGTGAAAGTTGTAAAATCCTTCAGACCCTATCTGGTTGGTGCCATTGTCATTACATATGTGCCAAATGCTATCATTAAAGACATCTTCAGACAATTAAAGACTACTAGAAGGAGACGCAGATGGATAAATCATATCCAAAAATTTAATATTGATATACAGATCACAAAGTTGGTGAGGGGTCAGGGTTTAGCAAAGTTGATGGCATAATCCAATCTTGAAGCAACACAGGTGAATCAAATAGAGTTGGAAGATGCACAAATAAGCATTGAAATGTGTCCTTGGTATTCAAATATTGTTTATTACTTGAAATATATGAAATGTCTTGATAGCCTAAATGATAGTCATAAAATAAATTTGAAGGTTCAAACATCTAGGTATATATTACTTGAAGGAGATTTATACTGGAAAAATAGAGATGGTATTCTTTTATTGTGTCTAGATGAGTATCAAGCATCCGCTGTTTTAAAAGACTTGCATGAAAGTGTATGTGGAGGCCATTTCTCAGCCAAAACCACTGATCATAAATTTTTTAATGCTGGTTATTATTGGCCCCAAGTTTTCAAGGATTGTCATGCTTATATCAGAAAATGTGAAGCATATCAAAAAAATTTAGGGAAGCTAAGTACAATGGAGCCATTCCTCTCAGACCCATGCATACAGAGGAACCATTCCAAATGTGGGGTATTGACTTCATAGGGGAAATAGCAAACAAATCTAGTAGTGGGCATAAATGGATTTTGGTGGCTACTGATTATTTCACTAAATGGGTTGAAGCCATTCCCACAATATAGGCTACAAGCAAAGTTGTGACAAAGTTTCTCTTGGAAAATATTCTGACCAGATTTGGAGTACCTAAGAAGATTGTGGTGAACAATGGGATGTGTTTCAGATCCAAGGAGTTCTCTGATTTCTATGAAAATTATGGCATCACTTTGTCCTATTCATCACCCTACCATCCCGAAGGAAATGGACAAGCAGAATCAAGCAATAAGAACTTGTTGAAGATTATTAAAAGGATGTTGGGTGATAATAAAAGAGCTTGGGATTCAAAATTGATCCTAGAAGTATGAGTTGACAAAGTAACAGTCAAGAAGTCCACATGATTTTCTCCATATGAGCTTGTAAATGGCAAAGAAGCAAGATTATCCTTCAAAAGTTTGCTTCCAGTTTATAAGTTTGTTACAGAGGAGTGTTCAGAGGAAGTAAACTTTATGGGGGACAAGTTGATGCAGTTGGCTGAGTTGGATGAGTATAGAAAAGAGGCCTAGGAAAGAAACATTCAGAGGCAACAAATGGTTAAGGTTTTACATGATAAAAAGGCTTGTGATAGAACATTTGAAGAAGGAGAATGGGTACTTAAATGGAATGCCAGGGACCAAGACAAAGGAAAACATGGAAAATTTGATGCACTTTGGCTAGGACCCTATATCATCTTGGAAAAAAGTGGAGAAAACTCATATTACTTGCAGGACACTGATGGCGAAGTGTTGGAATTTCCAGTCCATGCTCAATACCTCAAGCATTTCTTCTCTTGATAATCAAGGAGTATTTCTTGTATCATAGTAATATAGTTTTCCTTTGTCTTTCTATTATGTGTTTTCAATTTTCTATTTTGGTTTGCTTTCCAGAGATAGCTGAGTTCTTGCTATGTCCTTAAAAAGAACATACATCCCCAGAAAGAGCCACTGTTAGCACATATCTTTACAAAATATTTTTGTGCTATGTATGGATGCTTTTCTGCATGTAGTTCTAGCATAAGAGCATTTACTACTGGATTGTATGTGCAGGTGATATGTTGCAGTGCCTTCATGAAAAGGCATCACTTGAGCATATTCAAGGGAAATGTTGAATGTGATGGCATTCTGGTAACCTCATCTTCACAATTTAGTTTCATTGCAAGAGCACTTTTGGAAGATCAACATAGAGCAAGGTTGTGAGCATGTTCAGAGATGTCAATGGTGTGGGAGAAACCTTTCAGTATGGTTATTAAAAGTTGCATCCTTGGAGAAGGGCCTCTTTTGTAAAAAATGCAAAATTCAGCTTATCAGCATAAGTCACCCCGATGAGATTGCCCAAGGAGGACAGAGTGTGTTGATCAGAGTAACTCACACCGATGGTGTTTCCTAAAAGTGTGAGTGGTGGAAAGAAGTACGATTGAGTGGTAATCCATCACGGAGAGTTACGATGATGATATGATAAGAAGTCAGAGTCATCGAAGTAACATACACTATCGGGAATGAGGAAATTTTTTTATCCCAATACCCGATGGGGTTATCGGTGGAACTCTTGCCAACAACAGAGGGAGCAATGTATTCATAGCGATGTCATCAGGTAATCGGGAAGTCCTAATTTATGTTACCCCGATATCCGATAGACTAAGGGGAAAATTTGACTCTATCAGAGAGACTTTCTCCGATAAAGTGGTGCCAAGCAAAAAGGGGAGCTAGGCCATTGGGATAAACTACATTATCGAGAAGCTGTGTTTTGAGTTATCCCGATACCTAATGAGGGAGACGAGCTCATCGCCAATGAAGAGATTACATCGGGAAAACCTACGCCGATAGACCGAAGCAACCTGATAAGGAGAGTAAGGTGCAGATTGAAATAAAAGACTCATCGGGGTAACTTGCAATACCGAAGAAACATTTTCAGAGTTGTGCCAATGCCCGATGGGCAGAATGCCACAAAGGGATAAATGAAAGGAGGTTTTATTGGAGAGACCTACCCCAATTTAACATAAAGAAAAGTTGACTAATAGAAAGGAAAGGAGGATCCATTGGGATAAGCCAAGCCTTGAGGAAGAAAGCGAAATGAATGGGGCAAGATCCGATGGACTGATCGGAGTGACCTATGTCGATCAAAAAGACAAAAAGGTAATTGAAGGAACACAAAATGCGGGTGGTGCCAAGTAATTGAATTGTCGGGTAGGGTTACGTCGATTAGCCGTTGGAATATCTGATGCAAGGACCATTATTTAATGATCGTGATCGGGTGGATTGGATCCGCATGAAGCAAATCTGATGAGTTTATGATTGTTACAAACTCTAGCCATTGCATATCCAACATAAAGAAGAATTTTTGCCAGAATTAGACACAATGTTTTCAACCATGAGCATTGAAGTTGTAGACAAGAAGCGTGGGTAATTTAAAAGTTCAAGCATTTAATCATGGAAGCTTCTGGTTCACAAGGGAAAAGAAAGGACATAGAGATTTCAAACACAGTCTACTAAATCAAAAAAGACGAAGTCTGTAGAAGGCGTAGAAAAGCAAAAACTGAACCAGGACATGATTGACCAAATGGAGTCATCTGGTGCTAAGTCGAGGAGGTCTAAAACCTATTTTCTGCCCAAGGATCAACTAGAAGACAAGTACAAAGAGGTTGGAGATATTTGGACAACGATAAGGGGCCACAAATTGTTTCTATATCATTACCTAAGGCGGAACAAGGAGATGCCAATGTCGAACCCTTGGATGAAAAATTTGGGCAGACTGGTGGTCCCAAATGTTTTTCTGAATCTCAGATTATTGGAATTGCTTACCAAGAAGTACAACAAAGAATAAAGGTGCATTCAATTTCCCAATGGGGATCTGTTTATCTGGATATCTACTGGGACCATTTAGGAGGTTTTTGGTATGTCTTCTGAGCCTTACATGCCCCTATCTTTTACAGACCTGGAAGAAGAGTATACTCAAATGGAAACTACTCACATAGTGTGGAAGTTAGTGATACATAAGAAGGAGAAAGGATGACTCACAAAGCAGGATGGTCCTCCTTTTGAAATTACTCTATTCAGACAATACTTGCAATACACATACTGGGCATGCAGCCAAGTCTGTGGGGAAGAAGTACCCGATGTCACAAGTATAGGCCCATTGGTGCTGGTTGTCGATATTCAAATGCATGAGCCAAGGTCATTTGATTATGCAACTTACTTGACAAAGAAGCTGCATGAAGGGTTCTTGAGTTTGCAGACAGAACCTAACCCTACTTTTAAATCATACTCATTGCTAATGCATATGGTTTTGTTTAATGGGCAAATAAGGGGTTTGTGGCAAGAGGAATTAAGGGTGACTCCTAGGAACAAAGATGGAAAGGACCAACCAGTTCAATTATGGGTATCCCTGTGGGACTCGAGGTTTGTAAAATCACACTATGTATTGTTTGAAGAATTTTTTGTTAACCCTTTGTATAGGTTATTTGGAGTGGAATTCGATGGGTCTATCTCACCTGAGATCAAGAGATTCTTGAGACCCCATGCTTTTGGAGACACTAGTGTTAGCCACAATTGGGATGACTGGTTTGTATGTCATAATTTCACTTTTTTCAGGGTTTATGGTTTTGAGGGTGTTATGTATATGTTTCCTACATTAGTTCCTGATAGGATTGCCTATTTAGATATTGTTAGGCAACTTAGTATGTCAAATGCAAAACATTTGGGTGGTGCACACAAGAAGACAGTTATGCCTGACACTTTGAATTTTGGAGACATCACCATTGATCTACCAAGGCTTATGAGATGATAGAAAAGAAGCTGGTAGAGGAATACAATTTGTATGGACACCAGGCTTAGAAAAATTATGATCTAGAGGGGTATATCCACCATTGCAGGAAGAGCCAGAATTTGGGAGAGTATTTGCATATACCCATGGAGGATGAAGATTTACTTAGAAATAAGGAATGAGATGAGGCTACTGCACTTTTAGAGGAATTAAATAAAAAATTAGAAGAGCAAAACCAGAGGCTTCAGGAACTAAGAGAAGAAGGAGATTCTGAGAGTGGGTCTGATGAGAATATAGCTGTATCAACCCTCTGTGCACCTGAATTAGAAGAAGTGGCAGAGAGCTAGGAGCAAATCCTATTGGGAATAAATGCCAGTGCAGATGTAAGACTTGAAGAGCATGCAAATTTTGTTGCAGATGAGGTTTTTGTACATTTAAAGGAGTTCAAGTCATTTTTGTACCATTATAAAGGGAAAAAGTTGAGGGAGAACATCCCAAATGTTACTCCAGAAAATGATGCAGAGATGCTTAAAAAATTAAAAGAAGATATTGATGCAAAAGTGGCCACAATGACACCATAGAGAGGGAGACAACTTCTCAGTGAGGTAGGCATCATTTTGTTCCTAGGATGGGACTTAAGTGCCTCTTTTATCTTTGACAATCTATTGCATTCTAACAGAAAGGATGTAAAATTGGACATACAGGGTGTTGATGATATCTTTATTAGATCAAGGTATGATCCAAATGAAGAGGAGATGTTGCTTTGGGCCCTATACCCTCCAAATAAGAGACCCAATATCATAGATGTAGATAAGGAATTTGGGCACATGATGAAGCTGAAAGTGGGAGAGGTTAATCCAATTGTCACAATAGATTTGGGGATTGGCATTGCAAAATTGAATAAGGCCCATATGCAGTGGGTGGTAAAAGAGGGTAAAAAATATAAGAATTCATATGAAGACCCATTGAGAAGTCGTCGTCATGAAGTACCATAGATAGCTGACACTGGTGTTCAATGGAAGAAGAAATATGATGACCAGATGAAGGAAAACATTAAGTTAAAGAGGCAAATATGGACTTCCAGGGTGGATGCTGCTTGTGTTTTGTTAACAAATAGGTTTGAACATTTATTGGAAGTTTTCAGAGAATTCTGGACAAACTGTCAGAAGACCCTGGATAATATGGCTTCTCATAAAAGAACTTTGAACAGGCTGAAGGTATTGTTGAAAGACAAGAGTGCCGATGAGAAAGTGGTTGAGAATATCCAGAGAAGATTGAATAAACATAAAGGGTTTGGTGTGGACATTAAACATGAAGTTATAGATTGCAAAGATGTTGTTAGGTATGGTTTACCAAATGTTGTGGATGATGCAGAGAAGCTAAAGGACAAAGAGATTTGGATTGCCGAATGCGAGAATGTACTTAACACATCCCTTGATGTTGCCCGGGTAGATGTTTTGGATATGAAGGATACAGGTGAGCAGATGGAGAGATTGGTTACCATGGAGATCGTTGTCAGAGATGCTGTGTTCAACACCAACACTCATAAGGACAACAAGTATTTGGAGCACATACAAAAGTATGACACAATATTGGATGACCAAACCTAGTTTTTTATTTTGTGTCTAGCAGTTAAGCAGTTAGGTGTTAGGTTATAGTTAAGTTTAGTTTAGCAAGATGAAAGGGTATGTCCTTTCATTTGAATCTTTTGGCTCACATATATGTAGTGAGTCATTTTTGTATCATGAAAAAATAGATAATTTTGTTGCTGGCTGGGTTGCAAGTGTTATGTTTGAGAAAGGTCTAGTAGGAATGAGAAGTTTATTATGTGAAAACTGAATGTATTGGAGTATTTGTAATTGCAATTTTTGTGTACATTCTTATTCTAGAAGTTAATATACAAGATTTCATGTTTTTATCTTCAGATCATTGTGTGTAATTTTGTGTTTGATGAAATAATATGTCTTCTTGATAAATCTTTTGGATTTGTTGTGATGTGCCATCACATGATGTTGTATTGAATGTAAAATTGGGTTTTTATTGTTCATGCAACACATAATGAAACCTTCACAATGATGGTCTTATAATTGTCTCTTGAGTTGATAGTGGTTCTTGTCCACAAAGTTATTCATTAGTTGTCAGATAAAGGCACTGACATGTTATTTATATTTGCTGAATAAGTTTGTATGCATTAGGTCTTTATCAAAGAAACAAATCTTCTAATTTCTATAAGTACTGCTCTTTTTCATAATTGCTTAAAGTCCTAACAGTAATCTTTTTCATAATACAACTATACTCACACTTATTTTATCAGTTTTAAAGGCATTCAATAAAATGCACTTTTGTTAGCATAGTTGCAGGAAAACCTTTTGCCATCCCTGCAATTGCTAATTCCCATAGTTTGAATTCACTCAAAACAAACTTCTTTTGTGCTTGAGAGAGTAAGGTACACCCACCTAGGTTTTGTGGAGCCTAAAGTGCTGAGGGATTTGGTCTTTGACCATCCCTATTCGTTGGCCAAGGCTGATTGGATCAATTGAGGATTAGGCAAGTCTTTTATTTTCCAATATGTTGTTTTGGACACCAACAGGCTCCTTGACACTTGTCACCACAGAGATGACAAGTGTCCCTCCCTCCAACCTCTTCTCCATCTTCCTCCAATTTCACCCTTGGTATCTTTAGACTCAATCTTGACCATTTATTTCTACCACCTCACCCCTGGCCTTGGAAATCCTATAAATATCCCCCATTTTGGAGCACAAAGGATCCGATCTCATATCAATTTAGGCATTGTTACTATAGGCATATCCATTATATCATATCATTTGAGCAATGTTATTATAGGCAATTGCCTCTTAGATCTAGTTTAATTTGATCATTTTCTAGCATGATTGTTGAATCATGTAGCTTAATCAATCTCTTTTCTAGCTTAATTGCATCATCATCATAGCTTAATCATGCATATCATTAGCTTAGTTAGCCTCTTGGATCAATCTAGCATAATCAATCTCATCTAGCTTGCATATCATTATCATTTCAAATCCTTCGTATAGGTGTAGTCAAGTCACTGGGATTGCTTATCCAGATCTGAGAGAAAATTCACACTCGCATCTCTTAGGAGGCGATAGGTTGCTTTGTCATGGTTTATCTTTCATTTTCTTTTAATTTCCTAACCATGCTTGTAATGATCTATTGAGTGTTTGTGTTGCAGCTGCAGGTACCCTACTTCACACATAGGACATTTTGGCGCCCACTGTAGGGCCGAAAATTTCAGTTTTGGCCTCTTAGCATCATCAAATTTTCAATCTTGCAAGTTTCTAGTCTGGTCTAATTTAGAATCTCGTACGAGTACCTTTGCAGTATCATACAAGTTTCTTTGGGCACTTGTATGGGTATGTGAGAATACTCATACGAGCAGGTGAGAATACTCCTACAAATTTCTACTTCTGTGTTTTCAAAACATATTACATTTTAGGGTTTTCATGCTTCAATTTGGCTATTACTAATGCTAACCCTAGTCTGTTTGTGAAATTTTCTAGCAGCCTAATTGGTTTCTGCAAGACGATAGTCGAAGATTATGCTTGTCAAAGCTTCATTTCATCAACATAACATGACTACTAATGTATCTATTTTGTAGGTTGCCTAAGGAGAACTCAACCAAACTTTGTGTCTTCTTTAAGTTTTCTAGGCACACTTATTTTGCTAATGGTAAATGAACATCTTGTTTTCTATGTTTGAGAAGTTTTCTAAAAGGTAGGAGAGTATTCTCTTGTCCATTTGGACAATCCGAAATCCTAACCCTTGAAGCGCTTCTATGTTTGAGATTTGATTACCTTTAGCGAGCCTGTAATAGTGGGAAAAAGTAATCACCCTTTGAGAATGACCCAAGTGAGTACAACTAGACCTAAGCTTTCTGACTCACTCTAAAAAATAGGCCTCTTGGGATTAAAGTCTCAAAGGATGGGATTATTTGAGTTTTCTCTTTTCAGATCTCTCATATCGTACATTTAGTAGGGCCTCATGGTCTCAATCATGCTTGCATGACTACTTATTGTTTCGGTACCTTGTTGGGATATAGGCCTCAATCGTGCTTGCACGACTGCAAGAGGTAATTTCAAACGGAAACCCTTACTAAGAACCCTAAGATAGAAGCTACCTGATTCACCTCCGAAAGGGGGATAATCTTTGTGCAAGAGAGATAGTAACTCTCCCAAGACACTTTCCATGTCATGCCCCCATTAGCATTTGGAGTCGGATAATATGGTGTTGAGAATCCATTGCGTGAGACTCAGCGGCCGTATTCCGACTAGCTATTGGGTGTGTACCTAAGTTTGCAAGCAAATGTTTTCTCTCTCAGCCAACTTCCTTAGGATTTAGCATGTTGTGCTTGAGGTCACTTATCATATCATGTGTTTGTTGTGTCTTCATCCCTGAAATAGAAAATCAGACATCTAAAAACTGGAAAACAGAAGCAAAACATCAAACTTCATCGATCAAAAATATGTCCAAACAAATTTTTTGTCTTTGTTCTGTCCTAAGTCGTACAAGCTTTCTAGTTTGTCGTACGATAAATCTAGTTTATTGTCTGGTCCAGTGAGAATTATCGTACGAGTCATTTTAATAGAGGATTTTGTGTTATCTTTTGTCATCTAGTTTTATGAGAAAGCTCGTACGAGTTTATGCCTTTTTCGTGCGAGATTTCTAATTTATCGTATGGGCCTGTCTAAATTGTCATTTGGGGCTGTCTAAATGGTCGTATGATTTCTGTCTCTATTAGTCCAGAGCTGTCTTCTTGCATGTCTTTTTCAAATTTGTCATATTTACTTGGTCAATTTACAGTGAGCATAAACACCTGATATCTGTCATTGTGTGCTTAGATTGTCTTCTTGGTTCGCTTGGTCAAGTTATTATCTGTCAAATCGGATTCTAGAAATAGACACCTCAAGATTTTCAAGTATTCGCCTTCAACAAGTTCAAGATCTAAACATCTCAAAGTGCATTATCACCCTCTTTGATAAACTGATCACTCAAAACATAGTTTCTCATCAGGATCTATCATCCTTTACCACGAAACTACAATGTTTGGTTAGGATAACCTTGTCCCACATTGTAGGATATATCATTCCTATTGGTTTTATCAAAATCATGATTGCACTCCAAAACCGAAGATCAAAAAATGTATAAAATTTTAAACACTTAAATTATCTCTTCGTGTCATATCACTCTATCATATCTACATTGATAGTTGGTCACTTATCGAAACACCTTTTAGACAACTCGAATCCCTGCAATGGAAACATAAACATTTGAAATAGTTGAAAATCATAGAAACATGCAATACCAAAGAAAAATACAAAAAGAAGACATAACAGGTCAACATATCAGAGAAATCAAACAAGTCCAAAATCAAAAGCCAACTATCTCAAAACCTTACAAGGATTCAAATGCATCTCCAAAGAAAGGTGGCTCTTTTATGCAACTCTTAAAGAGAACCCTAAGGGATTTTGCTGAGGAAGATCAAAATCGCGCACCTATTTCTAGCAATGGCTCATCCCCCCATAAGCAAATTGTCTCTCAAAAGGCATCTATTCCTACACCTCTTGAAAACTTGCAAGAATATTCCATAGCATCATCACCAAACAATACACCCAAAGATGAAGTTCCCCAAGGGATATCCATAATTGCCATCAAACCTATTTCAGAGGATCCTATTCAAAGTCCATCTCCTTAATATCTAAGCATTGATTCATTGCAACATCCCCATAATGCTCACTTGCAAATTGAAGTCCTCATTCACAGATTGCTCGTTAAATGTGTCCTAATAGATGGGGGAGTTGGCTTAAACATTTTCTCTTTGAGTCTTGTCCGTGCTCTAGGTTATTTAGAAGATACACTTGATCCTGAGAAAAAGATCACATTCAAAGCATCTGATGAAGAAGAGCCTTCCTCTAAAGGGATTGTGGTATTACCCATCAGAGTGGGACCTTTGCAGAAAGACACAACATGCCAAGTTCTAGACTTAGATTTACCATACAACATACTCTTGGGAAGACCATGGATACATGACATACAGGCTATTCCATCAACATGTCATCAGTGCATGAAATTTCCATACAATGGGCAGAAAAACACGATCTCAACAGATTCAAATCCATTCCAGTGTTGTAGTAATTTGAAACTGGCCCCAAAGGTTATGGTTCCACATAAAAGAGAGTCATCATCTTCAAGTACACAATCCAAGGAACAATCATTTGCATCAATTTTGTCAAGCATGGAAAAACAAATGTAGCTAAGAGATCAAGGGAATGAAGAATATTTGCTATCATGAAAAAACAAACAAGAGCAACTTCAAATTGAAAGGGAAGAAGAAGATGTAGTTCATGTGCATGTAGGGAAAATGTTAGGAACTAGCCTACTTGAATTAGAATCACATTCGGTTGACTTGGCCTTAATCAAGGATGATCAGGAGCTACTTGCATGAGGTCATTCTGATGAGAGTATCATTCTAGACATTGAAATACATAATGAAAGCTCTGACATCTCTATCATGACCCCTAGTATCTTCGAAAAAATTCAGCCTGAGGATCCTTTACCCTTAATCCATCCTGAACATATAGATTGGGAAAATAAAAGACATGCCACCATCGATACCTTTCCTAATGACCATGCCATATCCTTATATATTAATGAAATCAAAACCACAACAATTTTCACCAGGGATTTCGCTAACGTATCTTCAAGTCAAGTGGGTGCCAAATCTCCCAGTCGCAAAAGTGAAGATAAAGAAAACCATATCAGGTCTAATGCTGAAAACCATTTATTGGCAACATTAGACCACACAAAAGTAAAAAGAAAGGATGCATCTAATGGTGAAAACCTCCTCGAGGCATCGGAAGATGGGAGATTTGACACCTTACCTTAATTTTATCAAGAAAGGTCATCTATCTTGATAGAACCGATAGAGACAATTAACATTGACATAATTGATCTACATTGAACAATCTCTCTATCAAAACATTAAGTGCAACAATATTGGGAACTCTTCAAAAGGAGGTAAATCAAAAGCAGGTCATATGAAGACATCCAGGGTTAGATCCATATCTTATAATACATCACCCAAATATCAGTCCAGGAGCAGGCATACATAATGGAACACGACATGGATCAGGAGCAAGAATTTTATTCATCACACCCCACGGTCATACAATTCCAAAAGCATACAAATTAAGTTTTCCATGTACCAACAATACATCAGAATATGAAGCTTTGGTTACAGGTATCAAAATGGCTATAGAATGGAACATTACACAACTTCAAGTCTTTGGAGACTCTCAGCTCGTCATCAATCAAATCAATGACGATTATCAAACAAAGGATGAAAATCTAATGCCTTATAAGAAGATGGTTGATGAGGTCAAGAAATATTTTGTAGAAATAAATTTTCAACAGATTCCAAGGATTGACAACAAAGTAGCAGATGTCATGGCAACACTTGCTTCTCTACTTCAAACACAAGAAAATCAAGAGCATTACGAATTTTGGTGGAAGAGTTGTTTTACCCTGCTCATAATTGTCCCGATTCCCAAACTATCTATCACCTTGTTGGGCATGATTCCTCCAGCTATGGCCAAACTTATACATACTTGAAAGATAGTATCCTCCCTCCTAACCTATCAATGAACCAAAAGAGGAATTTTATTAGCCAATCCTCCCATTATACTATCATCGTGGATACCCTTTTTAAACGAGGTCTAGACGGTACTCTTTTAAGATGTCTCGAACAAGAAGAATTTGAGAAGGCCTTAAATGAAGTCCATAATGATATTTGCGACACTCACTCAAGTGGTCTTACCCTTTCGAAAAAACTCATATGCTTGGGCTATTATTGGCCAACTATGGAATGAGATTCTTTTCAGATAGATAAAACATGCAGACAATGTCAGATCCATGGAAATTTGATTCATGCACCAACACAAGAACTTCATGCTTTGGCAACATCTTGGTCTTTCTGCCAATGGGGTCTTGATCTAGTAGAAAAGATAAATCCTTCTTCATCCAATGGTCACAAATTAATCCTTGTAGCTATAGAATATTTCACAAAATGGATTGAGGAAGTACCTCTCATCAATATCACAGGAAAATAAATTGTTGCATTTATCTTCAACTACATCATCTGTCGCTATGACATACCCATGACCATTATCACTGATAAAGGGCAACCATTCAAGAATTATGATGTCCAAGAGCTATGTGAGAAATTCAAAATCCAACACAAATTTTCCATACCCTACTATCCACAAGGGAATGGGCAAGCAGAAGCATCAATAAAAACCATTCTGAAAATCCTCAAAAGACAGTAAATGATGTTGGCAAAGATTGCCATATTCAATTGAACCCTCCTCTATGGGCCTACCGTACCAGTATCCACACACGAAAAGGTGCCACACCTTTCTCTCTTGTCTATGGATCAGAAGCAATAATGCCAATAGAAGTAGAGATACCTTCTCTACGAGTATCATTAAAAGGCCTTATCCCAGATGAAGAACAAAGAGTATCTAGATTGCAAGAGTTAGAATTGATTCATGAACAAAGACAAAATTCCTTTTATCATTTAAAGATATATCAACAAATAATGTTTCGTAGTTACAATCACAAAGTCAAACCAAGAACATTTCAAGTTAGAGAACTAGTACTAAAAAAAATCCACACAACCAAGCAGACTGAGAAAAGAAAGGGAAGTTTGAACCAAACTGGTTAGGTCCGTTTGTGGTGACAATAGTATTTGGGTCAGGAGCATATCAACTATCAACACAGGATGGGGATCAGCTTGATAAACCCATCAATAACATGCATCTGAAGAAGTTTTATGTCTGAAAAAGCAGAAAAATCCTGAAACAGTGAAAAAACAAAAAAATCCAAAAATAGTGAAAAAGCAGAAAAATCCAAAAACAGTGAAAAAGCAGAAAAATTCAAAAACAATGGAAAATCAAAAAATACAAAAACAGTAAAAAAAGTGAAAAAAAAATCAAATATGAGAAAGAGTGCAGTAAAAACAGATGGTGAAAACTTGGCAAATAGGTGCTATCTGTCGGCTAGCTCTTCCATCTAATAGTTCCTGGATCCTTCTGCTTGCATTCATTTTCCATTAGCACTGTTCATATCCATAATAAGCCTTTGTATATACACAGGAATTGTAGGTGATTTATCATCATGGTTTGGATAATTGGGTATATCATAATGCCTTTGTTTCTAGGCTTGGGGCTAAATCCTGCACCTAGCTGGGGGCAAAATTTTTGATCATTTTGGGCTTAATCAAACAGGTAGAACAACAACGAAAAAATGAGACACATCTAACGTTGAACATGAGATCACATTGTACACCATCAAACTATCACATGTTAGTCTAAGCATATCACACACTTTTCAATGGATGATATCTTTTGGATAATGCTTTTAACACTTTGGTTCAACTTTTCTATCTTGATTTTCGCTATCATGATTTCTGAGTGACTCCATGATGTCTCTGACTAGAGCAACACGAAAGGAACATGGCATTTTTCTTGTCTGTTGTCTATAAACTAATCATTAATATGTGTACATTTGTCTCAAGACATGATAATTGGAGTATCATCAAAGACATTTCTGATTTGTGTATAGAAATGGTTAATATTGCCTGTTTTACGCAAGCAACACTCAGGTCATCTTGGTTCATTTATACCTCGATGTTTGTGATAACTTGCAATATCAAAATCCAAGAAAGTTGTACTCAATTCATCATGGTGTAATTATACATTCGATGTTTGCACTCACTTCCCACATTTTAAAAACCTCAATGATGACAAAATGCAATAACCTAGTGACTGGTCTGGTCGTAGCTTTGCATTTCATTTGCATTTAGCTTACATTTCATTCTTGCATGGGATCCCACAAGATCATCTTATCCATGGTTAAATCTATCGCAGGAATCATCAAAACATCACATAAGTGTATACACAATCAGACTAATGACTCATCTCTTTCCAAATATTGTCGACCCAATGCAAATCTTATGCTACCCCCTCAACAGAACCAACATCGGCATATCTGAATCTTCCTGCAACCTGATATCAACAAAATGTCAGTTCTTTATCTAGTCAACCTTATCAATTCTATCAATCAATCACATCTAATCTATTCTATCATGTCTTATACAAGATGTATCTTTCCTGGAACCAGGCGTTTTGATCAAGTCTTATACAAGATATTTCGCTCCTGAAACCAGATGCTTTGATCATCTTTGTCTTATACATGAGGTGTCATTTTTGAAACTAGACTAAATCTCAATCTTATCAATCTAATAAAGCTTTATCATTCATCACATCAAGAACTGCATCACTGTAATCAAAGAACTCACACTTTCATCAATCAACGTTGCAGAAATCAACTCAATTCTAATTGGGAAATCAATTTCGCAATGATGCAACTACTCCAAAAATCAATTATATCAATTGATCTCCCAAGGTGGCATCATCGTACCACAATTTATCAAACAATGTCTAAGACATCCTATCAAACCAATATCATCATCAAAATGAGATTATTCTTTGAATCAATGCGTCATCACACCTCGCTTCAAAGAGGGGCAAAATGTATACACCTAAACATGGTCCAAAGATTATTAGTTGAATAAGTAATTATTTAATTAATCCTCCTTGTTAATTTAACTGAATTCATTAGCAATTTGATTAAATTTTCTCATTCATCTACTTATTAATAAATCTAAGGATTTATATAATAGGTTCATTTCAATAGTCCCCTTCGATTAATTGATTCAAATTAATTAATCCTCCTCCCATTTAATTCATTTCTTCTAATCCCCTAATTAATTAAAAAAAATCAATTCATGAGTTGTTTAAAGTTAATTAGCCTTTTCCTATTATTTGAATTTTTAAATTCAAATTACCCACATGCCTCCTAACTCCTAACCATCCCCCTAACCTAACCCATTCCACCTAACCTTGGGTTTAACTAACCCTATCCTATCTTTCACATCCTAACCTCCTTATCCTAACTTCCTATGGTGTGGATATTCTCCCCTTGAGACACATGACACTTTGGCCACATGTCTCCTCTCTTGGACACTTGACCTCTTATGAGCAAGGCTCCTTGACACTTGTTACCACAAAGATGACAAGTGTCCCTCCCTCCAACCTCTTCTCCATCCTCCTCCAATTTCACCCTTGATGTCTTCAGACTTAATCTTGACCGTTGATGCTGACCACCTCACCCCTGGCCTTGAAAATCCTATAAATATCCCCCATTTTGGAGCACAAAGGATTCGATCTCATATCAATTTATGCATTGTTACTATAGGCATGTCCATTCTAGCATATCATTTGAGCAATATTATTATAGGCAATTGCATCTTAGATCTAGTTTAATTTGATCATTTTCTAGCTTAATTGTTGAATCATGTAGCTTAATCAATCTCTTTTCTATCTTAATTGCATCATCATCATAGCTTAATCATGCATATCATTAGCTTAATAAGCCTCTCAGATCAATCTGGCATAATCAATCTCATCTAGCTTGCATATCATTATCATTTCAAATCCTCCATCTAGGTGTAGTCAAGTCATTGGGATTGCTTATCCATATCTGAGAGCAAATCCACACTCACATCTCTTAGGAGGCGATAGATCACTTTGTCATGGTTTATCTTTCATTTTCTTTTAATTTGCTAACCATGCTTGTAATGATCTATTGAGTGTTTGTGTTGCAACTGCAGGTACCCTACTTCACACACACGACAGTTTCCATGCTTGAAATAGTGTGTCATTGTGATTTCTACTCATAGATGTTAACCCGATGACAAAAATTATAGTTGTAGTCTTACAAAATGTAGTTAAATAAGGTTCTCTTAAAGATATTTGAATAATTTAGCATACTTATTGTAACTAATAAGAGTTTGGTAACTTGTTTTATCTCTTTTGTGTTGCATTCACTTGAATAATAGTAAGGAAACTTTGGTTGTCATTATTTGATTTTGAACTAGAAAATGATTAAATTAAGAAGTTTTGGATTAATGTGAACATGTTTTCAACTTAACCCTTGGCAACTTACAGGAGTAAGTCGATCCCTAGGGGGGGAGAATGTAGTGCCCCTCCCTGATTCATCTTGTCTTTTTGTACATCAGAGCATTATATTGATCTAGCTTAGTCTACTTTATGATGATTTGTTGGTATCATGCTATATACTAACCCTATTTCATGATTGAATTGGATATGAAGGTAGATCTATATTTGATGATTTATATGTGTTCATTATTCATAATGGATCATATTGCATACGAGATTTTGATAACATTATGATTACACTAACCCTACTTTGTGATTGTGATGTTTGAATTGATGCTATGATGTTTGTGATTGTCTTCTAGTGTCTTCGTGATTAGAGACGATATCATAACACTCATTGCGAGAATAATATGCATTGTGATTCTCTATCACTTGTCTGATCATTTATGATGTATATGTGATGTATATATGTTTCATTGTGTGTAGTGGTGGATGTAGGATTACAGGTACTAGACATCAACTCCACCTGGTCTCATAGGTCTGAGTATGTCTTATCCCAATGGCAAGTTGTTGGAGATAGCATGTGTTTCCCTCGCACACTCTAGGCTTAAGTTGTTCACCTTGTCAGTTGTGTCGTGCCGCAAGTTGGTGGTTAGAGTCTTGTGTTGGTTTTGACCCTTTGTTGGATTGCTTGAGGTATTGTGAGTATGTGATATATATGTAAATTGATATTTGATTAGTATAGTATTAATACTAGAGTTGATTTATTTTATGGTTTGATTATTTGATTATTATTTGGATGGTTATTTAATATTTATTTCTATTGGATTGGTTAATGATTAATTGAGCTATATTTATGTAATTAATTGACTTATTATTTGTTAGCTATTTATTTATTTGGTTTATTTAGTGTTTAATTGATTATTCGATATTTAATTTATTGTTGAGATTTTATAATTAATTAATTGAGATTAATATATTGGTTTATTTGATTTATTTCTCAATCAATTATTTTATTATTCATTTATTGTTTAATGATTATTTATTTATTATTTAATTAATTTATTACTTATTGTTTATGTTTTATTGTTGATTTGATTTTATATTTAATTATGAGTTTCTATTTATTAAGCTTTTATTTATTTATTTAATTATTGGGATTTGATTTGTTATTATCTCATTTATGTTTATACTATTACATTATTAATATCTGCATAATTGGTTATATTATAAAGTTTACCTACCCCTTATTTTTATTGGTTGATTTTGAGTGGGGTAAGTAAATAATATTTGTAAATAATACTTACCTCATTTTCACACATGGTAGGTATAATATATAGTTTATTGGAATTTTTTGATTGGCCGATAGATTTCCATAGTTAGGAGTTTGATTTTTATTTATTGATTTTTCTGTGTATGTTGTCGGGTTAGCTTCCGAGAGATTTTGGATTGAAGATTGCTTGCTTATATTGCTAGATTGTAATTGTTCTTCGTCAAATTTTCCCTTGTTGGATTGTGATCTCCAGGTTGGAGCTTTTGGCTTCTCTTTGCAATTTTATTTTGAAAAGATTGTTTGCAACATGGATGTTGAAAGATTGATTTTGGGATGGATTTTATGTTTAAAGAATTCAAATTTGGTTTTGAGAAATATTTTAGGAATGATTAGGTTTGTACTTGAGGTATTGTGAAAATTTGGATTTTGGGAGTTGTTGGGAATGTATATTATGTGCATTTCATTTCTGATTTTGTATTTCCTGGCCTTTGTAATTTGGATTGATCTTAATAAGATTTTTGAATGCTATTTGCATCTCTTATTATAGGTTTTTAAAATTTCCTTTACAATCTATGTTTTTTTATACAAAATGGTGTGAATGTGGCATTGTCGGGAGTTGATTTTGGTTGTTATGTGGAGTTGATATTTAACACAACCTATCCTTTAGATGGTTTTTTAATTTTTTGTTCCTTAAAAACATTGCATTTAGTCAATAATGGTATTGTTGTATCTCCCTGTGTTACTATTCAAGATTTGGAGAAGTTTTGTGCACATTTGAGTGCGGCTTTGACTAAAGTTCGGCATCAATTTCTCCTTATGTGATCATAAAGTTTTGTTTATGTATTTCCTTTATGCTATATCATCCTCCCACACCTCATGGGAGTGTCTTTTTATCATTTAAGTGCCCTTAGAAAAATCTAGGCAAGTTTTATTTCAAATCTTGTCTTTTTATGTGTTTTTCTGCATTTTAACCCAAAATGCTAATGTTTGGTCCCAAAACACGAAAGAAGACCCCAAAATTCAAAATATGTCTTGGGAGAGCTAAACTATCTCCCAAGAATGCTAGTCTGGATTTTTGGTATGCTATTCTGTCTAGAGTTGCCAGTTTTGATGGTTTTGCCTAATTTAGTCTCCTTTTCGATTTTCGTGCATTTACCAGAGGCATTTTGTGATTGCATTGAGATCCTAAAATGTTTTTATAATGTCATATTGATATATTTATGTTGGTTTTATTCTTTTGTGAGAGGATTTGTGCCTCATCGTTGAGGATATTGTTCTTATGTTGGTTTGCTCCAATGGGAGGAAGAATGCCTCATTGTTGAGGAATGTTTATGTGAGCTCTAGTGGGATGTTGTTGCCTCACTATAGAGGATTGAAATTTATTTTGGATTATCTTTTGAACTCATGTCTTTGCTTTGGATCATTGATATATTTCTTTGGTGAAGGCTTGTGCTTGCATTTTGGATGTATGCTTCATGTTGTGCTTCAGTTTGTGTCAGTGATGTTGTGACTGTGCTTATGTCATTTTTGAGCCTACATGATGTTATTGTAATGTTATTTGATGTATATTTTACAGTAAGGTTATGGTCCATGGTTGGGAGAGTGGGCTCTTGCATGTGTAGGACCTAGGTCATGAGCAATAGATCGCTAGGAATGGATCTAGACTAGTCATGGAACCACATGAAGAGTTTATGTTTAATTGCAAGTGATAACCATAATAAAATGATTAGTGGGTCGGGTAATTAGGAATCACTTAATCAAGATAATGAATTTGAGTTGTATGCCCCAATGGTGAGTCCTAGGGAGGTGGTTTTGGGATATATGGTTGGGAAGAATGTTGGAGCGGTAAACCAACCTCCATTTTTTGGCTCTGAGGTTGAGGCAGATTCCACATGAGGCTAGCATTTGATGACATTCTTCCCTACATATGGTCATTATCCATATGCCTTGACTGTTGATTATGCCTTTGGGAGTTTATTGATTTGTGATGTGATTTGATTCATTGTTGTGGTCATTGTCTTATGGATGTCATGGATTCCTTTGGTTCTTAGGTGTTATATTATGTCTTGAGTGTGAGTTGGAACCCCATGTCATCTCCTAGCACGGGGGGGGGGTTCCTGTTTGGTGGTTTGATGCCTTCTTCCATTGGGTGGGATATTCTTCATTAGATGCTTGCATGTGTGGACATGGATTTATCTTATCTCATTATGTGGATTGATATTTTGAGAGTAATATATGTAATAGGAATTGATATCATGTGTTTCGTATCTCGAGGAAGATGTAATAGTAAAGAAGACTATGCAATTAGTATCTTGTGAACGTATGAATTAGAACTTGTGGTAGGTTGATTTCAGAATGGATGTATTGGATGAGATTACTGTAAATGGATATTCATTGTGTATGTAATTCTAGATTAGAAGGAAATTAAATGATTGAGTGATACAAATGGAAATATCTTGTGTATATCTTGTGGACGATAGTGGTTATGTTAACAATATTGTATTCTTTGATTTGAAAGATGTTAATCCTTATTGTTAGTTATCTTTGGAATATTGAGATGAATAAATAGTTGCATATTTGTATGAATATTATGATTCTTGATTATGCGGAGCTGATTCCTAGGGGTTGAGATAGTATATTGTATCATGATGTCATTGTAAATGTTACAGAGATTATGCATTCATATGCCATGTTTTCATATGTAATAGGACATTATGATGTAAAGACTATGATCTTGTAATGGAATAAGATGATATATTCATTGTATGGTTCATGTTGGAAGAATGTAAATTATGTTAATATCGAGGTCCTAGGTTGGATTAGGAAATTGAATGATTAGATTATCTGCATTCTAGTTGTATCATATGGTTTTTGAGTTGGTCTAGTAGCATGAGATCCTAAATGAAAAGAAGAAAAATACTTGCTGATATAATCTTGCATATGCATAGGTATAGTAATTATCTTGATGAATTGTGCAATGGATATTCTTATGGAAATAATCTAGTTCCATTTGTAAGGGAAAGATATATATATATATATATATATATATATATATATATATATATATATATATGTATATATATACATATGTATATATATGTATATATATACATATGTATATATATGTATATACTCATGATGTGAAAGATGAATAATGGAAGATATGGGAATTAGGAACATTTGATTTTTTGCTTTAGAATGAACTTAGAAAGTTAATGTGGTTATGAAGATATGCACTGATAGCTCATAATCTCAAGATAGGAAGAAAGTACCTGAGTAGAACTTAAATTAAATGGATGTTAATGATTACATGATATGGATGTGTTATTGTGATGTTTCTAGTAAGTAGCGGCATTAAGATACCCTAGGGAGAAAGTGAATGGATGAATGAAATATTAGACAGAGCATTGAGATGATAATTGTTATGATGTTATTTCCACTTGCGTTATGTGTTGTTATGGGTATGGTTATATTCATATTGTTATATGCATTCATGTGATGTTAATCTATGATTCAGAGTAATGATAGTTATTATGTTGCATTAGTTAATGTCTTAAAAAAATTCTCTATTTGTTGGTTAGTTTGGTTATTTTCTTGAGGGTATTTTGGTAGGCATTACATTCTACATATAAGGTCTTTAGAGGATCCCTAAAAAATATAAAGAAATATAAAAAATACAAAACAAAAAAATCGTCAGCTTGATGAAAACTTGATAAATAGGTGTCTTTTGTGACAAAATAATTTAAAAAGGTAAAGAGGAATAAATTCATCCAATGGTGAAGACCACTTCAGTGGCACTCTAGGAAAGTGCCACAGTGAAAATTGGGTTACCGACATCATGTACAGGGACTTTTTGCTCCTCCCTCCTTCAAGACTCTGATAATCCCTTCACTTTGCACACACTCACATCCTATCATTTCATAATAACCTACCCATCCCCATCACGACTTGCCATTGTTCTACCTAGGGTCATTTCACCTTCTGCAATAAACATTTTTAACCTTTTGTTTCACCCATAAAAATTAGGTCCTATCTATAACTAGGGGCATATCTTCGACCTAGTGATGGAAGTGGATCCTTTACATCACATCTTGTGAAGAGCATCACTTTTTTGTAACTTCCTTCTATTTGCACACAATCCTCAATAAACACTCATTTGTATCATCGATCTATAATAATATTTCTACTCTACTTCACAATAAAGTATCAGTTTCATGGAGTGAGTCGGTTTTAGATAAGACATGAATAGTATTGAACTTCCACCAAATCAATCTTTTGACAAAGTACGATTCTAGCATGATTTTGGGATCTTCAAGCATTATTTGTCCTTGTAGTTGGATACAAAATTGTGACCAGATCATACACCTTTAAACATTTGTGGCATGAAATATCTATAACATGAGAATTTTAGTGTTTTTTAGTGTTGTCTTTTGTTTTCTTTTGATTTCATCTTTTTGGTATGTTTCCTATGCTTCTCAAGGATGTCTATGGACTAGAGTGGTTGGGAAGGGGCATGATTACCTGATTGCTAGTTGTGGATTGTTTCCTAGCAAAACTATGACTTGTCCAAGGATATGATGACATAAGGTCACTGAGGATATCATGGGTTTAGTGTGAATAGGGGCATTCCTTGTTTACGACTATCTTATCTCAATGCAAATGAAATGCAGACTATCTAGGTCTACATCATATCTAGATGGTCACAAGAATTTTCCATAATAAGATCAATGATGATAATATCATAAGAAGCTCATCACTCTCATATCTTCTACCTTCCACTAGCCAATCCATTTGTATTCTTGATCCCATGTAGTCATGCATCATCTGACTAAGTATAATTACACCAAAAACATTAGAGTCATGCATTACATTTCATGTTCATTCTGCATCTCCACATGTCAGTCCCACATATAGCATACATCCCACATCCATATTAGTTAGTGTATAATTAGAGTCATAATAGGGTCATACATAATTTATTCCACATCATTATGCATTCATCATAATCCAAGTATACATACAAAATAAGTCATGTATCATCATATAGAATCATCATAGTCCATCATACATAATCTATCCCATCTCATCATAAAACATATATAAATCATATAACATCTTAACTACATTACATAAACATCATAAAATAACTGCATCATCATATAATCATCATAAGCATAATAGGCCAATCACATCACATATAGTGCATTATGCATGAACATCACATAAGAACATAAAGCATATAGTCGCCACACAAAATAGGTCTTATCTCATATATATCATCAAAAAATGTGTCATAATACAATGATGTTATAAATATCATAATGGCTACAAGATCACCCTCAAGTGCCTACATCATTATATAAAAATACTGATACAAATTGGATTGTGACAAAGGGATATGATGAGCTGCCACCCTTAGACCCAGATGGTCTCATTGGTCTCTAAGCACTTCAAGGTCCAACCCCTCCTAGTGATCAACCTACAAGAAAACACAATCGCATCAGCATTAGCTCTATCAATTTTTTCATCTTTTTACCCTATCAGATTCATGAGCAACATTTGTCTATCACATTTGTCACTCTAGCTTCATCAGCTATCACT
Organism: Cryptomeria japonica; assembly: GCF_030272615.1. Classification (NCBI taxonomy): domain Eukaryota; kingdom Viridiplantae; phylum Streptophyta; class Pinopsida; order Cupressales; family Cupressaceae; genus Cryptomeria; species Cryptomeria japonica. The sequence goes on along the minus strand of NC_081413.1, from coordinate 336,415,723 downwards.
CAACTTATCCTACTAGCTAGTTGTTCGATTTTATCAATCTGACAATCAGTTTCATCAATAGTATTTTTTTTATCACATTTGTCACTTCAGTCTTATCAACAACATATTTCTATCACCTTCACATGTTTAGCTCTAAAAATCTACTAGTGCTACCACATATGCAGTTTTAAGCATTACACCTGCATTTCCTTTCTCCTTATCATGAGATTGTCAAATATATATTTTTTATTTGTAATTTTTTTACACAATCTCTTGAGAGGGTATGTCAGCATACTTACCATGGGCAACCTTCCGTATCAGTGAATTATTTTTCTTTGAAACAAAATGATAAACTACATTGTCTCAAAGAGGGGCAAAATGTAGACACCCAAAATTGTCCTAACCTAATTAAATAAATATTTATTTATTTAAATTATCCTCCTCCTAGATTAAATAAATATTTTATTGTTAGAATTAGAGATCATTGAGATGTGGGGTGAATAAGTTATCTTCCGAAAATCAAATCCATAAACTTATTATTTATCCATTGATTAGCAATGCATAACAGAAAAGAACATAAACAAGCAACAAATAAACCACAGATCCACAACACTAGAATTTTTATGTGGAAACCCAGAAAGGGAAAAACCACAGTGGGGCTAGGACCCACAATATTCATATATTATGGCCATGAGTACATAAATATTACATAGATGGGGAATGTACTTGCATTCAGGCTCATTGCTTATAGCTCACTGCTCAATTACAATGATCCATAAGGCTACAACCTTTAGGGAAGTCTCACTAACTTACAAGTTGATAAGAATGAGAAAATACAATGAAATGAACTCTGAAATAACATCTAATAATGCATGAATGAGTTCCAGTTAAGCACAAAATTTGACTTTCCTCGCTCTGTAGATACTTTGTTTCTGTCTTAGTCAACTACTGGATTATCTATAAATCAAATGTGCACGTGAAACTGCACTCAATCGCACCAAAACATATCACCACAATAGTATTACCACAAAAACTAATCGCAAATTCGATCATATATATCCGGTCATATTCGAAAATAATCTCCTTCAAGTCAGCTTCAAGAAGTGTAACGTGTAGCTTCAAGTCGGCTTCAATCACAAACAAAACATAGCACCAGACCAAAAGAGTATAGTCACATGCTTCCTAAGAATCTTTCCATTCACCGAGATCACAAAATCAATCACCAAAATTACCGCAATCATTGGAAATCTTTTCAGACCAAAACGTCACTGAGATAGCCCTGAATTACCAATTAACTTCCTAGCAGTTAACTCTTGCTTCAAGATAAGGTGAATCACGATCATTGGATCAAATCACCAAGAAGAGTTGCCATCAATGACAACCCTAAACCATAAATCAAGCATCAAAAATCACTGGATGGGTGTCAATTGCCAACAATCTCCCCCTTTGGCATTGATGGCAACACTCCTGAAAAATGACTAAGTGTTGAAACCTATGAAATCTGTACACCAGATGAAAAAGAATGAAATAATTCTAAGGCTCCCCCTTAGATCAATAGCCCAAAAATCTGCATCACTGAACTGTACACAATCAACTTGTACATTTTTCACCTTATCTCCCCCCCTTTGACAACAATGCCAAAGATGGGGTGTGCATCAAAATTGCCTATACATATATACACACACACCAAATGATCAAATCTATAAATGCTTAAGGACATCTACATATGCCATATTAAGGAACCCAAGATAGGTGTTCCATCCTGCTGACAACTTCTCCAAAATTGAAACAAAACCATTCAAAAAATAAGCATGAAATTCTATAGCTGCAAGCTCAGTTGGAGTCTCCTGAGAGATATTTTGAATGCACTCCATTTTATGATACACTAAGGTGTCTAACTAGGGACCAATTAGGTTCTAAATCTTACCTGACCGCCTAACCATTTTCTCCTTCTCCTTCTCAAGATTCTTAATCTGCTCCATAATAGTCAAAATTTGGCCTTCAATATTTCTGGTTAAGTTAGTTGTAGGATCATAATCCTGAGAAATATGAGCTAACTATCCTCTACAATTATCTATTTGCTTGTATATTTCAGTAGTAAAATTTGTGAAAACTAGACAAGACATAAATTTTACCGCCTTCCGTTAAGGCCTCATCAATTAGTTTTAATTCTTTTTCAAGTTGGGCCTTATCATTGCTAATAATTTGCAAAAATGTTTGTACTTTGGCATCTTTAAATTTCTCCATAGCCTGCCTAGCTAATGCCTTGGTCAAAGAATCAAATTGAGTGCATATATGATCTATCAAGTTCTTAAGCTTATCGGATGAACTAGAATTAGCATCAAGTTGGTGTTCCAGTACCACCTGTTCCAAAAATGAAACTATTTTCTTGAGTCTTGACTGGCTTGTGCTTGGAGAGCACCAACAAAAATCGTCCTTTCTGTTAGAGAATTCTAATTGAAGGGTTTGTCAAAACTAATATTAAATTGTGGAAAGCTCCCTTGGCTCTGTATTTTTAATGTATCAATTTCCATAAGTATCAGAGTTTATGTTACCTTACCCTTCCCTTTATTTGATTCCTCCTATTTTTCTTCTTCCTTTTTCTCATCCTCAACTTGTTTGGTTTTGTCCTCTTTAGGTGCCTCCTTTGCACTGGTGTCACCACTTGGTGCACCAACCTCTGTCTCGGCTGATTTATCATTCTCCTTAACAAGAATAACCTTTACAGAATCCAAAATTTGTTTCTCTGTAACATCTTGAGTGTCCTCCTCCTTATTTACATCATTTACCAGAGGATTCTATGACTGAGTGGCATCATCTTGTGAAACAATTTCTACTAGCTAGTTTTCAATGAGAAACTTCTTCCAGATTGTAATGGTTTCTCTCCTTATTTCTTCTACTCTTCCAACCATTAGGTTGTTGACTCTGTGCTTTCTCCTGAATTCCTTTTTATTTCCTAACTGTAGTACCCCTCCCCGATCATGCTTTGGTTAACCTAGTTTGACTATGGTTGACCTTATTAATAGTTTGCATGAATGGTTGGTACAATATGTAAATATGCTTTGATTCAAAAGGATGGGCTATGTTAGATAGATAAATTAGTGAATGTTGACCCCTTGGGGGATGATTAGACGTAATTTTCCTATGTATTATATATATCTTAGGGGTTTGGGGTCCTATCCCGAACCCATCATAAGAATATCTTTCATTTCTATTATGTATTTATCTTTCAAGATAGAACCTTGATACATCATGGTCATGAGACCCTTTTGGCATAGGATCTTCATAAGACTAGTGGATAAGATGCAATTCCACATTATGATTGATTTCAGTACTTAGATTGATGATGTTGTGATTCATTATGCATGCCTAATTGGTTATTATTTTATATGATTTCATTGGTGTTGCAAATGAGTATATGGTTGCATGAGAATTATTGAGAAAAGTAATTGAACCATGTTATGGAATCATTTTACCTTGTAGTGCACATTTTGATGCATTGTGGATTTAGATTCTATATGATCCAGTGATTGGATAACATTGATATTATGTATGTCATTTATTTATGAATTGTAGTACTTCATTATTGTAATGCCTCGCCAGGAACCCCAAAGGAAAAACCACACAACTAAGCAACTGTAATGCCCATACCCTAGTTAGACTTGTAAAACCCATTTGACCATGATTGACTTCCTATGTGGCATTCTTGAAAGGTAGGTTAACCATGGTGAAATGTGTAGTTTAGATAATATAAATAACTGTGCATACTTATTATTGTGCTTTTGCATCGATTTTCGTGTAAATGTAATTGTTCCTAACCCTTGTGTTGGATTTTGAGCTAACGCCTTTATTGAATATGTATATGTATATGCATGCTTGTATGAATTCATGGGTGCAGGAGATTGCAGGTACAACACCGCTTAGGGCAAGGTTTATCTCCTTTGGGATTTGCAAGGTTGAGTATGCCCCTTTCATCTTTAGAATTCGGATTTGGTGGTCATATAACCCTCGTCTTGCCTTAGCCATGGTTAGGTGAGCATCGTGTATGGATTCGTGGGGCTTTCTTTTCACTGGGATGCGTGTCGAGAGATTTGAAGGACTTCCTCGATTTGCGTGCCTTGCGCGAGGTAAGTGAGGTTTGTTATCCTAAGTATTAAATTCAAAATTTATGAGTAGATGAGCACATTAGGAATTTAGAAATTTAAAGGGGTAGCTTCCTTTATATGATTGATCATTAATTTAAGAGATTGCTTTAAATTATTATCGTGGCAAGCTTAAGGTATTTAACTGGGGTTAGCGTGCTCATTTACACATTTGCAACATTTATGCATATGTAGTTGGGAAATTAGAATAAATAAGACTCTTGTACTAGATTAGTCATGTATTTTAAAATGTCGCTTTATTTTGTTGTAGCGAGTTAATTTAATAGTTAATTTTAATAACGACGATTTTAATAAATTATGCGTTTTGGAAAGGAAAAATTTAAAAGTCAATTGAGAAATAGAAATAAATTAATCATTTTCGCTTGTTGGGGGAAAAAGGGTAAAATTTACTATTTAAAAGAAATTAGTTCCATTTTACTTGTAAAGTGGACAAAGTATAAAAGTTTGATTTTTTAGAAAATTAAATTAATCAAAGTATAAAGTGTTGGCTAAAGTGATATGAAGAAAATTTAAAAAAAAAAATTACAGTTGAATAAGAGATGGAAGCTTTTAAATTTTAAAAGAAAAATGAGTAAGGAGGAAAGGAATGACTCCCATTGGGGTTTTCATCTATTTTATTTTAAAAATAAAATGCCTAAATTCGAAATTAAAAATTAGGGCAAAATTAGGGTTCTCTTTTTAACCTAGTTTTGCAAGCATTTTGGGGGTTCTTTGCTTGGGAGTTCTTTTTGGGAAAAAAAAAAAAAAATGGGGAATTTGCATGGGAGCAACAGATTGGGGAAGCTCTTCATCAAGATTCATGCCCGGATTTGCATTATGAGGTAGGATTCGAATCCACTACCTTATTTATTTGTTGAATACAAAAAAATAGTCTTATCCATGAATGATTTGGGGTTTAGTTTTCAGTTTACTTTCAATCTTGGTTGTTCTTGAATCAAACCCTCATTCTTGATGGATTTTGTGATTTTAAATTTGTTACGAAAACCTTCTCCCATAATGGATATGTTGGTATAAATCTGGAAATGTTTTTGAGGTGTTGTAATTCCTCATATCTTTTGTGTGTTAAAACCTGTTTGTGTTTGAAAAAAAAAATGTTATCATCAAATATCTTGATACCTAAAATACAGTTCGTTTAAAACGAACTTATGATTTTGAGCCTGTGCGTTTTTAATCTTTTATGATCATACTGTGGCGGGCGTTTTGGTTTTCATTGTTTCGAACCTGAATGTAAAAAAAAAAAAAGATAAAAGTTAATGAACTGGGCGGAGGTTTTTATGTTAGAAGAAGCCTTTGTTTGGGGTTGGAGGGCAGGGAGCGGAGCTCCACCCGCTCCTCCTCCCCTCCCCCGCTCCCTTCTGTGTTAATACTCCCTGCTCGTATGTATAGGGAACCGGTGGCCGCGGCACTGCGGTGGCCGCAGGGGCCGCGGTAGCCGCAGGGCGTCGCGGACCTGCGGGCACCGCAGTGGCGCCGCCACGCGGTAATCCCCGATGGTAGGGTTCGGCCACGCAGTAATTCCCCGGCGGTAGGGTTCGGCTCGGCTAGGGTTTAGCCGTTGCTAACCTTTAAAATTGTTTATTTGGTTTTGCTGTGGTTTGTTTAATATTAGATAGTTCTTTTCTTAAGTAAGTTTGTTTTTAAAAAAAAATGGTTTTAGTTGGTGTTATTTTATACTATCAAAAAAAAAAAGAGACAAAAGGGTGCTTATATATATAAATGTATTTAAAGCAATATGTTATATTAGAATTTGAGTTGAGATGAACATGCTAACAAGTAATGAATGTTTATTTTAAATGTTAAAAAAATATATATATATAAATAGATATGTAAAAATATGTGTTAATATAGGTAATCATCTAATTGTATTTATATACTGTGATGGCCTATATTGATGTTGTCTTTTTGAAATATAATATGGAAACGAGTTTCATTATCTTGCAAATGTTGAAAAGTGCAATTAGGCTTTAATTCTTTTAAGTGGGAAATGTTAGGACTCGCGGTTAGGTGTTAATGAGTAAATCGAAATGGTGGTGTTAGTCCTTAATTTGCTTTTATGTATGCAATAAAAGATTAATTTAGCTCGGGAACGGTTTTCCCATTTCTTTATTTACTCTTAATTTATTTTTGCTCCTATATAGTAATAAGGTAATCCTTGTGTAGTTAAAAAGGGGCTAGAGTATCTTAGTAAAAACCATCTTATCATTAGTGGGGATCTAAGGGTTAATTAATTTGGTTAGACGTTTATGTCAATTGAGAAAGTGATGAATTTTCTCGTTAACGCTTGAGCATGACTTATTATTTTGGCAAAATTTGTTGGGTCCCCATCATCTGATTGCTTTGGTCTATCCAACGTCGGTCTAGTCTCCATTTAAGGTACCACCTGTTAAGAAATCCTTGTTTTTTTTACTTGATGTATTTAGTAGGATCCGTTACAAAAGGGATCATTTTGTAATTAACGTCCGAGGTGTCTGTTGTATATTGATTGTATTTGCCTAGTGGCAAGATGTAAAAGACTTATAAATTATGTAATTCCTAACGATATAATACCATAGGGGTCTTGCAGTTGAGCAGACCCGAAGATGTAGCCCATCCGGGGTGAACTCCGAGATCATATCTGTGTTATGCGATGTTTATAGTGTGCTTTGTTTTATGTTTTAAATTATCATGAATGAATGTATTCTTGCATGAGTGTATGGTGGAAATTTAAGGAATTCAAATTTAAGTGCATGATCTTAAACACCTGGATAAATGTAGTTATTTAAGTTCATAAAACGTTGTGAATTATGAATATGGCAAAGTATTTAAATATTGAAATTAAAGTTGTGGAAAAAGTAATTTGATAATGTTAATTTAAACTGTAATAGTGGAAAGAATCTTGCTAGAATACTTTATTGGATTAACTTGTTGTTAAGTATATAAATGGAATGAATGTAAAGAGGAAACAAAGTTAAAACTTATGTCACAATTCCCAGATTGAGATTAAAAGGTTGAACATCATATAAACATCTATCTTTTACCTTAGTGAATGAATTCACGCCATGTTAATTATGCTTCATTGGCATTGGATGATTTGTTAAGTTATTTCACGTTTTAATCTTAACAATAACCCTCACCAGATTATTTCTATAATTGGGTGAACTCAACTAGAAAACCCATATGTTAATCCTTATAAAAGGAAATCCCTCATGTTTGCTAAAATTGAACTAGAATGGGAAATAATTGATTAGTTGTTTATACATTAAATTCTAGTAAAAGTATCTCTCTCCTATTAATTTCATTTAACAAAAAAAGAGATATGCAATAAGATATTTGTATTTTAAATCCTAATAGAAGAACGTCATTATGATCTTATTACTCTAATCTTGAAATGATGATTGTCATCGAGTTAACGATACTTTAATTTAAAGGATGCTCTCATGAGTCCTAATGCTTATCCATCTCAATGAAAATTAGTCCATTTATTTGCAATTATTAAACTTCAAAAGAATTCCATGGCTACTCACATTATACCTTTCATAAGAATCTTCAACTCATTAGTTGGCTATGCATGAAATCAAATGAAGGGATCTCACTCTAATTGTTGTAGTTAATCCTTAAGGAACGAATTCTTCTTATTAACCATACCTGTTAATATTTAAGAAATATATATCAAATGAGGGTGGATACTTTAAAATCAAATGAAGGAATCCTTGTTTTATTAATCGTAGTTTAACCTCAAATGAATGAATCTCATTAGGCATATTTTTAACATTTAAGAATGAAATCAATTGTGAATGGATACCACTAACCCAAGGAATGAACTTCATTATATTAAACACATGAACTTTTTGGGAGACCTCTTAATGAAAATTATGAATTTAAGTGCATTGAATAAATAACCTATTAAAGGCCTCCTAACCACCAAAGTAAATGAACGCTTCCTAAAATTCTAAGATGTCAAACCATTGAACACATATATAATCAAGATCTATGCATTATCTCGTAATTAAGATAATCAGTTTATTGGATCTTATGACGCAAGTTGAGTTGGGTGTAAGGTTATGTAATCGCATTGGGAAACCTCTTAGGATCATTTAGCCTTCCGCTGTGTTATCTAGTTAGAGATAACTTTGAGATAACTTCAATCTATCTTAATATTGTAACTTTTCATTAACGCTCTTAATTATTATTTAAAAAAAATAAAATTTACACTCTATTTGAGTGTTTTTAACTTAAACCCTTAGGGGTTTCCTGGCGGGGCATTACAGCAACTAAGGGGGAAATAATTTTTTATTTTTTTAAAAGTATAAATCACATTAAGTGTTTTAATTACTACATTGCACACTACTAACACAAGCGGAAGACTAACACAAGAATTCATAAAGGGTTACCAATGAAGAATGAAAGGTTAAATTCCATAATTAAGATTAATCCAATTAACCAACATTTACTCATTGAACATAATAAACCATAAACATATAACATATATCATCATTTAAATATTGAGGTATTACAATATAATTTTCTCTTCAATAAAGAATTTGCACAAAGCATAAGGATAACTGATATAATAACATCCAAAACTTAAGATTACATTGCTCATAAAATACATGGCTTCCAATAATACATATAAAGTTAACATCTTTACCAAATACAAGGTTACATAAATCCATTGATACAAATGACCACATAGGTCTCAAAAGGGAAACAATCTCCAACATGAGATGATGCACGAATCACAAACCACAAGAACACCTACAAAGCCAATCCTCACATGAAGGCACGAACAAGAACATCTGATGGGAAGGGGCACTACCATCCGACCATGTGATCCCAAAATAGAATCACCCCACCATGCTAGGAGATAACAGTAGACCCTCAAGCAAACATAAGCAAGACATGGATGATAGTACAATACGACTCCACAATAATCCAGGTGAACTCAGCATCATAATACTCAAGTGAACCTAAAGAGAGAGTGTCATCACATAAATTATGATGGTTACCCTAGGTAGGCCTCCATTGGTCCCGACCCCCATCATGAGTTATCCTGGTAACCTTTCTAGAACCTATGGGGTAGGCCTCCATAGGTTCCATCGAAGTCTCATGCAAACCCTACCAACCCTTCATGAAGACAAGGTGGTCGGTTTGCCATTCCAGGCCTTCCCACTACATCTTGAGCCTATACAAGAACTCAACCATGTGCGGGGTACAATATATTAATTAAAGATATAAACTACCCACCCCCTAATCAATTATTAGGTTATCACTTATTATTTGACTTTCGAGGGGTTATCCTGCCAACCACTTTGGGCGTGACCCCCACTCAAAAGCCACTCTGTCATAGGACACTAAAAAACATGGTCACTCTACGAAGACCCTATGGTGAAACAGACAGCCATAAAACCACTACAACCATACAGGTGACCAAAATAAAGACTTACTAACCCTTGGTTAACCATAAGGAATAAGAACAATATGGTTAAAACAACGAGGTCATAAATACATCACCTGATCAAGAGGTACAAAATACACCACAACAGGGTGACTAAACATAGACAAGAAATTGTACCAAATAAACTCCTTACAAGAAATACTAGATTCACTAAAATTGAACTCAGACCATCTTTGAGAATAACAACATCATAAACACTTGCAAATTCATCAATTAAAATTTAATAAAATGCCCCACATTAATAATACATCATCCTAAGACGTCATTCAATTTTTTTTATTCCAGCACAATAATCCAAATAATAAAAATCCATATCAAAGATATAACATAAGAATTATATTAAAATATTTAATCTATTTCTAGAATAAATCTAATTTACCAAATAGATCTCATAGAACTAATGCCTTGATTTAAAAAAAACTAAATATATATATATAGATATATAAACATATTGATAAAAGTAATATTGAAAGCTAAATATAAATTTAATCTCACGCTGCTATTACACAACGAACACATTTCATAATAAAACCGCAATGAGGGAAAAGGTGAAAAGCGGTGGCAAGCTACCTATTGGTAGTGTTGCTACCATACGGTAGCAGACACTACCAACCGGTAGTGCCGCTACCTTATGGTAGTAGTCACTACCATCGGTAGTGCTGCTACCTTACGGTAGCAACAACTACCATCCCACGTGGTGGGAATACCCTACCACGTGGGGTTTAATTTATTATTATTATTTTATTTTTTATTTTTTTTAAACTTTATTTAAAATAGAAACCATTCCTACACTGCACCAAAAATCACTGGTAATAAAATATAGTGAACATAATTTTATATTTAAAATAGAAACCATTCCTACACTGCACCAAAAATCACTGGTAATAAAATATAGTGAACATAATTTTATTCTTGCAATGAAATTTGTCAATAAGGGATTTTGGTAAACCAATAAAGCATAAAAGACCCAAAGCTAAAGATCTTGGGCAAAATTTCACAAGAATCTAAAGAAATAAGAGGGGTTTTGGTTCATTTTTTATTTCATCACACACATGAAGATTCCTTGCATCATGCAAAGAGACAAATTAACAAAATTTTGCCAACATAACCCCCAAATTTTGGACAAACAAAAACATGCAATTAAATAGAAAACAAAATCTATTCCTTAATACACAAATAGAGGAAATAATCAAAAACTAAATTTTACAAATAAATTGGAAGCACACAACCAACAAGATATTGGACAATTTCTTTTCAACATACACATATTGATTTGGAATTTAATTAAATTCAATAGCAAACAATTCTATTTCCAAATCAAACTTTCAACAAGAATCTCTAATAAGATTTAACAAATTTTACTCACACACACAGGGAAAAAAAACTCAAAACATTCAAATTTTTATTGCAACAAGAGAGGGAAATCTATCCAACCTAACAAGCAATCCAAGAAGAAAATTGTAGAAGAGTTCAATCTGGCATACCAATTCCAAAATCCAAATTCCTCCTTCCAAATGGTTTCCAAGTTTTGGTTTTCAAAAATCCTCCTCTCTTCCTGTGAACTCACAGGTAATATAGCCAAAAATATTTTCAACCTAAACTTTTAGGTTAAAAGTTTCTTCCACCAATAGGAATAAGATATTTAAAAAGTAATAAAATCTAATTTCCCTTTTCCATGACAAAATTCATTTTAAACCAAAAATAAAATCTAAAAGCTAACAAAAAGGGTAAATGGAAATGCTTTTTATTTATCTCTTTTTCCATGGGAATTTAACTCAACATTTGCACTAAAATTCAAATAGCATAGCATTTAACTAATTTCTTTTTCAAATAATTTAATACAACTATTTTCACAATATAACATGCAATTTAACCATTTAATTTAACAACTCCATTTATTTAAATAAATCGATAAACTCAAGGCATATTAATTAAATTAAATACGCCAACACAAAATAACATAATTTAGTCAATTTAAATCTTTCCAAATAACTAGAAGCATGCAAAATGAGAGAAGATCAAACGACGACTCACAAAACAAAAATACCAAAGCACTATGACTCGCATACCGGTCAAACGGGAAAAGACGACTGACTGACAACACTCACATGAGTGTGACTATGGGTCAAACTAGGGTCTAACAACTATCTCCTCGACGCCCACCGAAAAAATAAGGCACACTCAGACCTATGAAACTAGGTGGAGTCGATACCCTGTACCTACCCCGTACTTGTACCTGCAATGTCCTGCATCAAAGAACCACACGTGCATATAGACAAGTATATAAAAAGACACGACACACACACTGATGAAGGAGAATCGTGACGTTTCCTGTTTCATCGGAGTGAGTGAAGGGAAATCATCCCCTCGCATCCCATACACTTGCAAACATGAAACATGTAAATAATGCATTGCACATATAAAGTAAATGTGTCAGTCCATGTCAGTAATCCATAAAAAAACACATTTAACATAATGAAATACTGCATTAAAGCATACATTACATATCAAGTTAAAGCATGTAATAACATCTTTTAAAGTCTGAATCAAATATAACAATAATTTATCCACTGAACAGTCAACTAAAGTCAAACAAGAGTCTAAAAAGTCTGATTGAGAAGGGGTACTACATTCTCCCCCCCAAAACTAGGCTTACTCCTGGAAGCCTAAAATATATAAGAATAAAGCTCCCTCATCTTTGCTGCATCGTCCCATGTCACCGAGGTCTCATCATATGGGTCCCATAGGACCCTTACCTGGTCAATGGTACGACCCCTGAGGATTAAATCTCGACGCTGAAGAATGCACATGAGCTCCATGGAAAGTTGCTCATCCTCGACCTGCAAAGCGTTCCAATCAGGAACATGAGTCACATCAGGATGATAAGGTCAAAGAACTAAAACATGAAAGACATCGTGGATGCGGGATAGACTCGATGGCAAGGCAAGATGGTAGGAAACATGTCCTATCCTCTCAAGGATCTCAAAAGGACAAACAAAATGAGGTACCAACTTAGAACCCTTTCCATAACAGATCAGACTCTTCCACGAATGCACTCTTAAGAACACACGGTCACCAACTGAAAACTGGTGATCCACTCTATGAGCATCGACATACTTCTTATGCCTATCCTGAGAAGCTACCAAATGCCCACGAATCTGCTCAACCTGCTGCTCCATCTTTCGAAGCATATCCAGTCCTAAACATACCCTATCCTCTAACCAATCCCAACTCAAAGGAGTATAGAAAGGATGACCATACAATTTTTGGAAGGGAGACATGCCTATGGAGCTGTTATATCCATTATTATAAGAAAACTCCACAAGGAAAATATATTCCTCCCAGCGTGGCTGATCCATAACATACATGCAATGCATGTCCTCCAAGACCTGATTCACATGCTTAGTTTGACCATCGGTCTATGGGTGATAAGATGAACTGAAGTTCAACTGGGTCCCCAAAGTATGCTGAAGTAAGGTCCACAATGTTGAAGTATAGACAGGATCTCTATCAGAAATGATCCGCCTAGGAATCCTATGCAACCTCACCACATCTTCCAAGAAAAATCATGCCACCACTGTTGTTGTATAAGAAGATCAAATAGGAACAAAATGAATAACTTTGGTCAATCTATTAACAATGACCATGATGGTATCATGAAGACATAAAGAAACAGGCAACCCCACTATAAAATCCATTGAAATAATTTCCCATTTCCGATCCAGTACCAAATTAGGATGTAAAAGCCCTGCAGGGTGCTAATGCTCCGCCTTCACCTGCTGACATTCTAAACACTTAGACACAAAATCAACAATGCCACATTTCATACCAGCCCAATGATATATCTATCTAAGATTTGTGTGCATCTTCTTGACACCAGGGTGTGCCAAATAAGGTGCACGATGGGCCTCAGTCATGATCAAAATGCGAAGTCCCTCCAAAGGAGGTACATAGATCCATCCAAGATGTCGAAGAAGACCATCTGCCTCAAGATTATATCCAAAATATCTACCCTCTAATGGTCTTCCAGACTCCATCATGGCTCTAACATCTTGATACCAGGTGTCCTGAGGAAGAATCCCAAGAATTCTCTCTCTCAAGTCCACTCCAAGGGACAATGCTGCAACCTCATGTCGCCTATGACTCAAAGAATCTGCCACTACATTCTCTTTCCCCTGAATATATCTAACCTCAAAATCATTCTCACAAAGGAATTCCATCCATCTTTTCTGTCAAGCATTCAAGTTTGGTTGCATGAAAATATACTGCAAACTATGGTGATCACTATGTAGCTCAAACTCACGCCCCAATAGAAAATATCATCATCTCACCAATGCATTCACTATAACTACTAACTCCAAGTCATGAACTGGATAGTTCAACTCATGGTCCTTGAGTTTGCGAGACTCATAGGAAACCACATGACTATCCTGCATAAGCACTGCTCCTATACCTTCTAAGGAGGCATCTGTACATACCATAAAATCTCTGGATGGATCAAGAACTGCCAGAATTAGAGAACTAACAAGGAGTTCCTTCAAGGTACAAAAAGCTGACTCACACTGCTCTGACCAAACAAACTTCTTCCCCTTCCTCTGAAGAGAAGTGATCGGGTGACCTATCCAAGAAAAACTCTAAACAAAGTGATAGTAATATCCAGCCAAACCCATAAAACTTTGAACCTCTGAAATGTTGGCCGGTGCTGGCCAATCTACAATGGCTTGGATCTTAGAAGGATCCACAGATACACCTTCTCCCAAAACTATATGACCAAGATATTTCACCTTTGACTGGAAGAATCACACTTCGCCAAGTTGGCATAAAGCTGATTCTCCCTCAAGCACTGCAATACCTATCGCAAGTGGCCCTCATGCTCTTCCATAGATCTAGAATAACTCAATATGTCATCCAAGAGCACACAGACAAAATGATCAAGGTAGGTGTGGAAAACCCTATTCATGAGGCTCATAAAAACTAAAGGTGCATTCGTCAACCCAAATGACACCATTGTGAACTCATAGTGACTATAATGAGTATGAAATATCATTTTATGAATGTCTTCATCAAGAATGTGCAGTTGATGATACCCAAATTTTAGATCAATCTTAGAGAACACCTTGGCTCCCTTTACCCGATAAAAAAGATCATCTATATGAGGCAATAGATATTGATTCATGATGGTTACCTTATTCAGCTATCGGTAATCAATGCATAACCGAAGAGAACCATCCTTCTTCTTAACAAAGATAATAGGTGCACCCCAAGGAGAAACACTAGGACAAATGAACCCCTTGGCCAATAATTCCTCCATCTGCAACTTCAACTTACTACACTCCTGAGTAGTCATCCGATATGGAGCTCTCGAAATAGGTTTCGTGCCAGGAACCAAGTCAATGTGAAAGTATATGTCCCGCTTCAGAGGCATACCAGGAATATCCAAAGGAAACACATCAACATACTCTCGAAGAATAGGGTGACCATCAAGAGTGATTTCTTGACTCTCTTCCTCATCCACATCCTCAAGAGAAACTGCAAAAAGCTGACACCCTCGACACATACACCGCTTAAGTTGCATAGCGGAAATCATCTATAAGGATATCTATCTCTGAACTCCAATAATCCCTACTTTCTTGCCATGATCATCTAAACACTCCACTATCTTCTAATGACAATCCACATGAGCATTATGAGATATAGCCAATCCATCCCCAACACAACTCCATAAGACCCTAAAGGAATGACTTAAAGGTCAAGTGAAGTAACAAAGGGTCCTAGGTCCAACTCACAACTAGGAATTAAGGTATCTATGGACACACGCACATCGATAGACAACTCTACTTGCCACCTATGCTCCTGCTTAGCAGACGCGAGCCCATATTGCTCCACAATGGATGAAGAAATGAAATAATCAGAAGCACCAGAGTCAAAAAGTACAGAGATAAGAATACCACACAACACATTTGTAGTCTCGATAACTGTACCCTGGTGCTCAGCCTGGCAGTCATCAACCACTACAAATACTCTATGGGATCTACCTGCATCCCCCACTGTCGGCTCTGATACTTCTATCCTTTGACTACCCATTAGGGGAGAACACTAAGGGAACTAAGCAGCTATGTGGCCAAACTAACCACAAGAGAAGAAAGCTCCCCTACTAGGTCCTCTACCCCTAGATGGCCCACTGGACTGCTAGAAGCTTCCCCTACTAGGGGCCTGAGATGCACCCTGAGAGGACTGCCCTGGGAAACTCTCCCTACTCCTCTGCTAATTATTGTTCTTCTTTTGCTGAGAGTTGCCACCATGCTTGCCCTAAAACTATTTCGGCCTCGGCTGCAAACTCTATTGTTGTTGTTGTTGCTGCTGCCCACCCTTAGCGGGTGCCTAAGAACCCCTAAAAGGTGTAGCAGTCTGGGACTGATTCCCTCTAACTCCGGACCCACTCAAAGGCACACTCTTGATCTGCACTCCGAATTGACCACCATGAGCACGACTAAGATTCTTCTCCACTAGCCTAGCTTTCGCCACAACTACCTCTACTGAAGTAGGCTCAAACACTCTCACTCCTCCACTGATGCGGTCATTTAGACCCCTCAAGAAGTGTTGAAATAGCATCACCTCATCATTGCCAATATCGGCACATTGTTTGAGCTCATAAAACCTATGCTCAAACTAATCTACAAACATACCAAACTGGCACAAAGCATAAAACTCATCTTCTCGTGACTATCTCCACTGAGGTGAGAGAAATCATGCCTTGAATCTCTCTAGAAAAATCTCCCATGACACAGTGCTAATGCTCACACCGATCCTCTCCTCCTCTAATTGCCACGAGATAGATGCAAAAATCTTGAGACGCATGATGGCGCATCTTGCCTTGGTGTTGGTGCCATATGGATGAATGGAAAAACATCGATCTAGACTAATCAGCCAGGTCTCTACCTTGAGACCAGTACCCTTACCATCAAAGTAAGGAGGATGGGACCTCATCAAGTCCCTCATGTGCCCCATGGTAGCCAAGTCCTGGTCTACTAGGACCTCTCTCCTTCTGGGAGACCTCTCTCTCTCTCTCTCTCTCTCTCTCTCTCCCCCTCTCTCCTCCAGAATCTGCTGATGTGACTCTCCTACCTGAGCATGGATGGGTTGATCAGCCTCAGGTCTAGGGACTAGTCTAGCTAGCACCTCCTGAAACATCTGCCTCAACTCTTCCCTTTTGGGAACCTGCTCTCTTTCATGTTTCTCATCCTGATGAACATACTAATCCTTCTCCACACTCACATGAGTGGGTTGTGGTGAAGGACTATGGCGGTTGGAACCTCGACCACATCCCCCAACTTTTCCTCTATTGTGGCCACCAACACAACCACTACCCTTGGCTCTCCTAGCCATGACCTAACACTGCACAAGAGAAAAATGTTTAGATCTATGGCAAGGATAATAACAAGGGAAACACAAACACTAAGACCTAATCCAAAGGTCAAGCTGAATGGGCTCAATACAAAATAAGAGTACCCAGTGTTGAAACATGGGCTCTGATACCAAATGTAATTCCCTGCCAGGAACCCTAAAGGAAAAACCACACAACTAAGCAAATAAGGGGGAAATATATTTTTATTTATTTTTAAGTATAAATCACATTAAGTTCTTTAATTACTACATTGCACAATAATAACACAAGCGGAATACTAACACAAGAATTCCTAAAGGTTACCAACGAAGAATTAAATGAAAGGTTAAATTCCATAATTAAGATTAATCCAATTAACCAACATTTACTCATTGAACATAATAAACCATAAACATATAACAGATATGATCATTTAAATATTGAGGTATTACAATATAATTTTCTCTTCAATAAATAATTTGCACAAAGCATAAGGATAACTTATATAATAACATCCAAAACTTAAGATTACATTACTCATAAAATACATGGCTTCCAATAATACATATAAAGTTAACATCTTTACCAAATAAAAGGTTACATAAATCCATTGATACAAATGACCATATAGGTCTCAAAAGGGAAACAATCTCCAACATGAGATGATGCATGAATGACAAACACAAAGAACACCTGGGAAGCCAATCCTCTCATGAAGGCACAAACAAGAACATCTAATGGGAAGTGGAAATACCACCCAACCTTGTGATCCTAAAATGAAATCACCCCACAATGCTAGGAGATAGCAGTAGGCCCTCAAGAAAGCATAAGCAATACATGGATGATAGTACAATAAGAATCCATAATAATCCAGGTGAACTCGACATCGCAATAATCAAGTGACCCTAGGTAGGCCTCCATAGGTCCTGACCCCCATCCTGGGTTATCCTGGTAACCTTTCTCGAACCCCCAGTTCCATCTAAGTCTCATGCGAATCCTACCAACCCTTCGTGAAAACAAGGTGGTCGATTTTCCATTCCAGGCCTTCCAACTACATCTTGAGCCTATACAAGCACTCAACCATGTGTGGGGTACAATATCTTAATTAATGATATACACTACCCACCCCCTAATCAATTATTAGGTTATCACTTATTATCTGACTTTTGAGGGGTTATCCTGCCAACCACTGTGGGCATGGCCCCCACTCGAAAGCCACTCTATCATAGGACACTAAACAAACATGGTCACTCTACGAGGACCCTATGGCGAAATAGACAACCATAACACCACTACAACCATACAGGTGACCAAAATAAAGACTTACTAACCCTTGGTTAACCACAAGGAATAAGAACAATATGGTTAAAACAACGAGGTCATAAATACATCACCTGATCAAGAGGTACAAAATACACCACAACAGGGTGACTGAACATAGACAAGAAATTGCTCCAAATAAACTCCTTACAAGAAATGCTAGATTCACTAAAATCGAACTCAGACCATCTTTGAGAACAACAACATCATAAACACTTGCAAATTCATCAATTAAAATTTAATAAAATACCCCACATTAATAATACATCATCCTCAGATGTCGTTCAATTTTTTTTATTCCAACATAATAATCCAAAATAAAAATCCATATCAAAGATATAACATAAGAATTATATTAAAATATTTAATCTATTTCCAGAATAAATCTAATTTACCAAATAGATCTCATAGAATTAATGCCTTGATTGAAAAAAACTAAATATATAAAAACATATTGATAAAAATAATATTGAAAGCGAAACATATATTTAATCCCACATTGTTATTGCACAACGAACACATTTGATAATAAAACCATGATGAGGGAAAAGGTAAAAAGCGGTGGCAAGCTACCTATCGGTAGTGCTGCTACCCTATGGTAGCAGACACTACCAACTGATAGTGCTGCTACGAACTAGTAGTAGTCACTACCGCCGATAGTGCTGCTATGTTACGGTAGCAGCAGCTACCATCCCACGTGGTGGGAATACCCTGCCACGTGGGGTTTAATTTTGAAATTTTTAATTTTTGTAAAACTTTATTTAAAATAGAAACCATTCCTGCACTGCACCAAAAATCACTGGTAATAAAATATAGTGAACACAATTTTATTCTTGTAATGAAATCTTTCAATAAGGGATTCTGGTAAACCAATAAAGCATAAAAGACCCAAAGCTAAAGATCTTGAACGAAATTTCACAAGAATCTAAAGAAATAAGGGGATTTGGTTCATTTTTTATTTCTTCACACACAGGAAGATTCCTTGCATCATGCAAAGAGGCAAATTAACAAAATTTTGCCAGCATAACCCCCAAATTTTGGACACAAAAAAACTTGCAATTAAACAAAAAACAAAATCTACTCCTTACTATACAAATAGAGGAAATAATCAAAAACAAAATTTTACAAAGAACTTGGAAGCACACAACCAACAAGATATTGGACAATTTCTTTTCAACATACACATATTGATTTGGAATTTAATTAAATTCAATAGCAAACAATTCTATTTCCAAATCAAACTTTCAACAAGAATCTCTAATAAGATTTAACAAATTTTAATCACACACACAGGGAAAAAAAACTCAAAACATTCAAATTTTTATTGCAACAGGAGAGGGAAATCTATCCAACTTGACAAGTAATCCAAGAAGAAAATTGTAGAAGAGTTCAATCCTGCATACCAGTTCCAAAATCTAGATTCCTTCTTCCAAATGATTTCCAAGTTTTGGTTTTCAAAAATTCTCCTCTCTTCCCATGAACTCACAGGTAATATAGCCAAAAATATTTTCAACCTAAACTTTTAGGTTAAAAGTTTCTTCCACCAATAGGAATAAGATATTTAAAAAGTAATAAAATCTAATTTCCCTTTTCCATGACACAATTCCTTTTAAACCAAAAATAAAATCTAAAAGCTAACAAAAAGGGTAAATGGAAATGCTTTTTATTTATTTCTCTTTTTCCGTGAGAATTTAAATCAACATTTGCACTAAAATTCAAATAGCATAGCATTTAACTAATTTCTTTTTCAAATAATTTAATACAACTATTTTCACAATATAGCATGCAATTTAACCATTTAATTTAACAACTCCATTTATTTGAATAAATCAATAAACTCAAGGCATATTAATTAAATTAAATACTCCAATACAAAATAACACAATTTACTCAATTTAAATCTTTCCAAATAACTGGAAGCATGCAAAACGAGAGAAGACCAAACGACGAATCACAAAACAAAAATACCAAAGCACTATGACTCGCATACCAGTCAAATGGGAAAAGACGACCAACTGACAACATTCACATGAGTGTGACTGTGGGTCAAACTAGGGTCTAACAACTATCTCCTCCACTCCCATCGGACAAATAAGGCATGCTCAGACCTGTGAAATCAAGTAGAGTTGATACCCTGAACCTACCCAGTACTTGTACCTGCAATGTCCTGCATCAAAGAACCACACGTGCATATAGACAAATATATAAACAGACATGACACACACATCGATGAAGGAGAATCATGATGTTCCCTGTCTCACTGGAGTGAGTGAAGGAAAATCATCCCCTCGCATCCCATACACTTGCAAACACGAAACATGTAAATAACTCATCGCACATATAAAGTAAATGTGTCAGTCCATGTTAGTAATTCAAAAAAAATCACATTTAACATATGTAAGGAAATACTGCATGAAAGCATACACTACATATCAAGTTAAAGCATGCAATAACATCGCATAAAGTCTAAATCAAATATAACAATAATGTATCCATTGAATAGTCAACTGAAGTCAAACAAGAGTCTATAAAGTCTGATCGAGAAGGGGTACTACAATTATGATGTTAGAAAACATGGATGAATGCCTTATGAATGATTGAATTTCATGATGATTATGATGATGCCATTGAATAAATTATTTCATGTGGATTCTATTGGATTATTGATAATTTGATTGTTATGATTGAAATTGTATGCAAAGTGTC
Source organism: Cryptomeria japonica (assembly GCF_030272615.1). Classification (NCBI taxonomy): domain Eukaryota; kingdom Viridiplantae; phylum Streptophyta; class Pinopsida; order Cupressales; family Cupressaceae; genus Cryptomeria; species Cryptomeria japonica. Next base: position 336,394,737 of record NC_081413.1, on the reverse strand, counting down.
TGATTTGTATTCTTTTCATATATTAGTACTACATGTGATTATTGAGATTACTAATGTGCAAAATGAGACATGTGCAGGAAAACTAATCCATGTGACCATGGAAACTATTCAGAGAATCAAACTAGACCTATGTGCATTATTAAAGCCAAGGGTTGTCTATTTCGAGACACAACACCTCATTTGTGACGTGTTTATATTAAAAAATGTGAATGCTTGGATGTGTGTTCAATTTATATTTGTTAATTTTGTTAATTCCAAAAAAGGACATGCCATGCGTATTATAGTGATGTGTATTTTATGGTGTCACTTGACACTTGTGTTGTGATGTGAGTTGGCAATGACATGTCCTTTGAAGGGAATTTGTGTAACCAATGCATTATTTAAAATATCTTGATGTGGTCCCAATAGAGTCTTGGTTAGAGAGCCATTAGAATGGACAACTCAAGTTTGACCCGTAGACAAACTTTAGGTGGGTTTCTGGAGGGTCAAACTAACACTTAAGGTTAGGTTTAGGGCACTTTTGAAGTCCCATATGATATACCTATGGGTAAAGGTCAATTTTAGCCATGTGACCACTCACATGTGACTATCAAGTCACCTCAAAAGTGAGTTTTCCAAGATGGACGAAAATTCAACTTTTGAGGATTTCTCCTTGGTTAGACAACCTTCCATTTGAGTGATAGTTGTTCTTCTCCACTTTCTCTTACCTTTTTCAGTTTCTATTTTTAGAAGCCATGTAAGAGGTTGGAAAGACCAACCTATGGGATTCAAACTTAGGATTTTGATCACCCACTCTCCAATCTGGGAGCCTTAGAGTTGTTTTTAAAATTTGGGTTAGAAGATGCATTTTTGGTTTTGGGGAAGAAAATACTAATGAAATGGGCAGCTCTCCTGCAACCATCCCTCATACCATTTGCAGGATCAAAGGTTGGTAGTGTTCTTCCATGCATTTTGATTACCATTGTTATATGTGAATGGAAATTGATCTTGTAATAGATTTTTTTGTATATATGAGTTGTGGTGTTGGTTGTTGAAATCCTTTTTTGTGATTTTCATTGTATTATTTTTGTGATTATCTTGTGATATAGGTGTTTCAAGGCCACACTCACCCTTGGGAGGGAAGAGTAGCCTTGGGGTGAAGGGCTCCTTGACAGCCTAAGAGTGTAGAGACTCTCTTCTTTTAAGAGAGAGATACACAAGGGTTATGGGACCCTTGCTGCATTGTTTTATATTAATGCAAAAATAGGGTCATAAGGGGAGATTTGGGCTTGTAAGCTATGGGGGACATAAGGGATGTTTTTGGGTCAAGTATGTGACCTTGAGTTGGTTGTAGTTTGGTAGCCTTGTGAAGGCATTTGTTCCTCTTTCTTGCAGATCTTCTCTAGGTGCTTGGTCCACCTTCATAAGGGGAGATTTGGGCTTGTAAGCTATGGGGGACATAAGGGATGTTTTTGGGTCAAGTATGTGACCTTGAGTTGGTTGTAGTTTGGTAGCCTTGTGAAGGCATTTGTTCCTCTTTCTTGTAGATCTTCTCTAGGTGCTTGGTCCACCTTCACCCCACAGAGTTAGTCACATAGTGACAATGTAAATCCTTGGGCATTCGGGAGTTTATGTGTTGTTTAAGTCTTTCTTGCATGTATCGTTGAGTTTGTTTGTAACATGTTTAGCCTTGGTTCTCCTAGCTCAGGGGTGGCTTCTTGTAAGCCTAGGTTGGGAGGTGAGCCTCCATGGTCACTACCTATAACTTTTGTTTGCAGGTTTACATTTGGGTTAAAGGATGGAGAAAAGCCAAGTTCATTTGCAGGTCTCCTATTAGATTTATTTGGTATACTGAAAAGAAGCATTATTGTAATATATCTCCTTATTCTTTCCAAACAAAGAGAGGCCTAGAAGTTGTAATTTTATTATTATTGTAAAGTGGATATAGAAAGAAAAGAAGTTGCATTTACTATTGTTGAATATTTATTACTTTGAAATCAAAGAAGCATTTAAATGTTAATCCTATATGTTGTCAAAAAGGGCATTATGATTGTTGGTTATTTATTTTTGTCAATGAATGAAAAAGGTTTAACATACATGATAATGAAGTCTAGTTTCAGATTTAAGAACATAATGGAAAATATTTATGTTTGATACTATCAATGTCATCCCATTTTATTTATTGTATTCTATTTAAGATAGAAAGCACAGAATGTAGTTGCAAAAAATAAATCTCATATTTTGATCTTATGTTTATTCAGTTATTTGCATAAATTTGTATTGTTGGTGTTGTTCTCCATTTTGAAAACCTTCGTTCCCTCTCTTTTTAAAAAGTGAATGTTACTACCTCTGTGCTGCAATGGAAGAGGACAAGAAAAGTTTGAAATAAAGACAACAAGACAAGGTTTCAATTTAGGAAGCCTCCTACACTTTAAGCCTATAAAAGATTGGGCAGGTGAACCCTTTTATGACTATTTTCTTACAAAAATAGTAAAAGGTTTATAGAAAACTAGTGTACATTCCTATAAACTTTCCAAACTAACTGGTACAACTAAACATAAAATGGAAAGTTGATTTGACCTTTTGAAAAGGACCACAAAATGCATCAAAAAACCAATAGGTAAACCAGTGCCTTATCCGGGCAATAGAGTCATCTACAACAAACTACAACCTGACAAAATAAACTCGTACACAAGTCACAAGTTAGTGATCTCTCAACTCTGTATATGCCTAACATATACAGAGTCCTATTCTACACCAAACTTCATTATTAGATCCACACCAAAATACTAATATCAATGATTTTGTTCAAAGTACGTTTATATTTCCTCCTTGAGAAAAAGGATTAAAACAACTTCATTAAATGCCTAACAAGTCATTCAGATAAACAATCCTTGATTACTTAAATGAAATGAACACCAATACAATGACATAGAGACAATACAAGTCTGTGTTCAAATTCTTTGGATTGTATATTTTATTTCTCCATCAAAAGATTACAAGTATATCCTATTTGACTCCAAAATTGCTAAGAAAATGTCCTGTATTAATTTTGCCAGAGTTTAGCTACAAAATTTGTGTCCTTTTTCTAAGTAGTCCTGGTATCCATTTATAGAGATACGAATGCGACAAGCTTCAGACTTTCCTAGAAAACAAATATTCTAAATCCTAACCATAATCCTCCCTAAAAAGATTACATTGTTTATCATCAAAGCAGGAGCATAACAAATCAGTTAACCAGTTAGAGAAAGGCCAATTGACTACTCAGTATTCGCCGATCAAGTGCTAGGTGTCTTTGATTCTTCAGAATTTTGATTTCCAAAAAACCATTGCAAGAACGAACTGCTTCTAGTTGCCCAAGGGTTACTGCATATTGGAGCGTTAATTGATTCTTCCTTTGCCTTATCCCTTTCGTCACATATTTACCTTCCAATTATTGTTTCCTGAGAAAATCACAAAATTGCACCTATTTTCTCTACAAATCCCCTTGAATACCTCTTTGCAAAAATTAACTTCAAAACAATGTCGGATGGAAGCTGCATACTTCTGCCATTAATCCTTTTGAAAATTTAAATTTTGGTGCCAAGAGACCAGAAAGGATTTCTTTTGAGTAATTCTCTTTTAGTCACTGATTTGCAAAGGTTACAAAATGAGCACTTTCCCATTGCGGTATCATGACAGCCCTTGGATCACTTCATTATTACTCGGGCTTTAAAGAACAATCACAACTTAATCGCCTGCTTTAACCGCCAACACATGATAGATTAAAATTAACCATCGGGACTATTGGCGGTATGTCATTGAGTCGCAAGGAATAATATTTTGGGCACTTCACAACCACAGTACAACGACAGCCGCTAATAGTCCCAAAATTTTACTTGGGTGCCACTTGTCTGCCACCTCGCCTTGAGCTGGACCCACCACTTGACCTTGGTTTTATACCCTCCACTCTACCATGTGTCACCTTAGGCTTTGGCTAGTAGATCCACTTGTTCGCCAACTCACTCGCCATGTCAGCACTATTGGAACCACCTTAGGCATTGGCTCCACTTAGTTGCCCTATCGCGATGGATATTCTAATGAGCAGTTTCCCATCATGACCTAGCAACCACCGTTGGATCTTCTGCGATGACTGTCCGATTTGCTCATCTTACCAGATCTTTAACATGCCTTGGTTGCTTCCTTCTCATGGGCCCCACCACTCAGTCGCTATGTCATGATGAATAACCATCGGGCAAATTTATGTCACGGTGTAGTGATAGTCGTTGATCATTGAGCTACTGACCATTTGATCTTTAAATTTCTTTCAGAACTTAGTCGCCACCGCTTAACTGCCTGCCTTAATTGCTTCCATTAACTTTTTGTCTGGGCTCGTCGCTAGTGGTTTGTCACTGGGTCACAAGAAATAACCGTCGTGCACCTTTATGTTGCGGTCTAACGACAATCGTCAGATCTTGCTCCCGATCGTCCAATTTTCCTTGGAATTTCTCAACGTTTACCTTGCTTGAGCGGTTATCTTCTCACAGGCCCCACCACTTGGTCGCCATGTAACAGTGAATATCCATCGAGCAACTTTATGTCACGGTATAGCAAGCCCCATTAGATCGAAAAGGAACTTTCTCAAACTTTAGGAAACCTAACAGATACATAGGAAAAGACATAGGACTTAGGAAAATATGCCAAATATTTTAAAATTAAAGGAACCTGCCTAAGCCTAAAACATAAAGTGGCCCCCCATTTCAATGATGCAGTGACCCTTCCACTTAAGTGGAAAAAGTAATGGGCAAATAGAAGTGACATGAAGATAATGCGGCATAAAGGTTTAATTTCAAATGGTTTTGAAAATCCAGAAACCCTAAACCCTTAGAACCATAAACTCGCAGACAAAGGTCAAATTTGTGAATTCTGACACTCCAACAACTAATAGGAAAGATTTTAAACATTATCGAAAATAGTGATAACAATGGCTCTGACTGGGGATCGTTGGATACAAGACCAACACAAGGATCTAGAAAAACTCTAGAACACAGACCAACAAAACCCTAACAAAAGAAAACTAAAACAAAGAAGAACAAACAAAAGAAAACTTAAACTACTATGCATCAAAAAACTCATGAGAAATATTGTTTCAGAAACTATCTATGCACTGGCAGTTCCTGTAACTCACCATTCAATCTTCGAAAGAAATAGGAATCTTTCCCATTGACATCAAAAATTATCAGAGGGCCTATCCATAGCGATTCAAATTTCGTATGGTTGCCTTTGTCTTGATCTCTTGCATTCCACTGCAACACCATATCACCAATTTAGAATTTTCTTATACTAGTCCTTTTATAAAAAAGACTACTTTGACTGTAATTGAAGTTTCATATTCCTTTTTATGGGCTGCAACCCTCATTTCCTCCAGCTCTACTAACTGAATCATTCTTTCTTCCATGCTCTCAGACATTTCTAATTCTTCAATCTGCAAAAAATTGTAAACTAGAAGCAAATTATTCACAGGTAGTGTGGCTTTCACTCCATAAACCAGCTCAAAAGGGGATGTACCAATGACGTTTTTTTATAGTCACCCTGTCAGCCTATAAAGTTAACCTGAGCTTTTGATCCCGAGACCTTTTATTTTCCTCTAGAATCTTCTTGATAATGTTGAGGAGACTTTTATTACTTGATTCTGCCTGTCCATTTCCCTATGGGTGGTATGGTGAAGAGTATGAAATAATAATCCCATAATTAGCACAGAACTCTACAAACTCCTCAGACCTAAATCACATGGCATTGTCCATGACTATTTTAGCAAGCACACCAAACCTTTTTATTATATTATCCATCAAAAAATTGATGACCACTTTACTAGTGGCCTGTTTGGTAGGTGTGGCTTCAATCCCCTTGGTGAAATAATCTGTAGCCACTAGGATCCATCTATGACCCCTGCTTGATTTTCTATTATCTCTCCAATAAAATCAATGCCCCATTGAACAAAAGGGGCTTCAAGTGTAATAGAATTCAAAGGCAAAGCACCAACATACTTTAGTTTAGAAGAAAACCTTTGACAAGGATCACATTTTTTAACATACTTATGAGCATCCTTGAACAAATTTGTCCAATAATACTCTGCTCTAATTATTCTACCAGTAGTAGTCTTAGCTAAATAGTGGCCTCCGCATACCCCATTGTGCATCTCTTTCAGAACCTTCTTAGCTTGGAATTCGTCTAAACAAACCAGTAGCATCCCATCACTATTCCTCCAATACAGGTCTCCCTGAATAAGAACATATTTCTGTGATTTTAACTTTAGTGTTCTCTTTTGGTTGTGTGTCATACCTTCTAGACATGAGGCATTCTTCAAGAAGTATACTATAGCTGAATACCATGGTTGCCTCTCAATACTAGTAACCATAACCCTCTTCAATCTCAACATTATTTATATCAATATCCTCAAAGTTTGTCTCAGTCCTTAACTTGGCTAATCCTAGACCTCTTACCAAATCTGTGATTTTGATCTCAAGATCAAATTCTTGTATTCTGTTTATCCATCTGCATCTTTTTCCAGTTACTTCAGACTAGGACATGATGTCTTTCAAAGCTACATGTGATACATAGGCTACAATTTGGGCATTTACCAGATAAGGCCTAAATACTTCAGCAGCCTTAACTAAAGCATATGTCTGTTTTTCCATAATTTCATATTTCAGTTTAGTAGCTTGCAATGATTTGTTGTAGAAGGCAATCGGATGTTCATAACCTTCACCATCTTTCTATAATAGTACCGCCGCTATAGTATGATATGAAGCAAAAGAAAATAGTGAAAATGGCTTACTATAGTCAGGGGTCTTAAGCACTGGGGCTTCCTGAATAGCCCGTTTAATCTTATCAAATGCTAGTGTTGCCTCACCATCCCATACAAACTTGGCATCCTTCTTCAAAATCTTCACAATGGGCTTAACAATTTCAGAAAAAAATGCAATAAATCTCCTGAAAAAGTTTAGTTTACCCAGAAAAGACTGAATTCCTTTAATATGTTTTGGTTGAAGCACCCTATTGATAGCCTCAATTCTTTCAGGGTCAATATTGACTCCCTCATTAGATACAATGTGCCCTAGCAACTTTCCTTCAGTTACAACAAAGTGGAATTTCTTTGGATTTAAAGATACACCAACTCCAAGGCCTTGCAAAATATTTTTTCCAAATGACCATAGTGGTCATCTGCCTTCTTTGAGAAACATGTCAAATCATCCTGGTAGACAACCATTATGATATTAATAAATTCCTTGAAGGCTACATCCATATCCCTCTAAAAAGTTGCACCAACATTCTTCAAACCAAACGACATTCTTACATACACATAGGTTCCCCAAGGGGTAGCAAAAGCAGTTTTAAACTGTTCAGACTCTTTTACTAATACCTGATTGTAACCAGAAAATCCATCCATCATTGACAGTAAATCACAACCACTTACCCTTTGTAACATAGCTTCAATGTTTGGGGATGAATAATTGTCTTTAAGGGAAGCAACATTGAAGTTCCTAAAATCCACACAGCCTTATGTCCCCATGCTTTTTTTTGACATGCACTAAATTTGATACCCATGAAGAATGCCTTATAGGCTTTATAATACCCCCTTCTCTTAGCTTAATCAACTCTTGTTGCATCTTGGGTTCTAGGAGGGGGTTAATGGGTCTTTGTTTTTGTCTAAAAGGCTTAGCATTAGGATGCAGAGGTATTTCATGTTGAAATAAGTCTTGTCCATATGCCTTCAAATCCTCATAGGACCAAGCAAAAACATGTTTGTACTTCCTTAGTAAATTAAGGAGGTTAGTCTTAATATGGGGAGACAAGTTTCTCCCGATATACACTAACTTAGGTGAAGATTCAGTCCCCAAGTTTACCTCTTCCAAGTCCTCCAACTTTGTAGATGACGCTTGATGTAAGTGACCATCACTGTAACTGAACATACCCTCTAGTTCAACTAGTCCCCTGGGTATTTCATTTGTCTCTAACTACACTTCACTTCCAAAAATTGTTTCCTGTCCATCTACTACCTCCACCAATGCATTACAATCAATCTTTTGACCTTCATAGTCATCTATGAATTGTACAAATCTAAGGATGTCTTCATCATCCTCAAAAACTTGCCAATTGTACATATTATCTGGGATGGCTAGTCTGGCTTTGGTCTCAATTATTGAAACTCCAGTCAATGTTACATCATCATTTTTTAATGCAACATGAGCTAAAAAGTCTGCCATAATGTTCTTATACCTTTCAATCCAATTAATGGAAAATGCATCAAAGTGTTCAATGACATCCCAAACAACATGCTTGTACTTTTTTAACTTGTCATTTTTAGATGCATACCTTGACCTTATCTGAGACACTACAAGTTCAAAATCTCCATAAACCCTTAACAACTTGATCCCATGCATTTTAGCAATTTCTAAGCCTAATAACAGAGCCTCATACTTAGTTGTGTTATTTGTACATTGGAATGCCAACAGAAAAGAATACTTGAAGGAAATACCTGATGGGGAAATAAAGGGAACTCCTGCTCCAGACCCTTCTTTCGAGCAAGCTCCATCAAAATACATCTACCATAGGCCTTCTTGTTGGGATTTCAACTCATCAATAATAGGATCAATATTCTTCAACTAAGGCTGAGTGGATTCAATCCTAAAGTTATCAAGATCTTCATCTATCATGCAATTAAGCATGTTTGGGTCTATTTTTTCAATAACCACTGTGGCACGTGGTTCTCTGTACAATTTTTTACTGAATTCCCATTCACTGGGATAGTTGCATATGATAAATCTAGTTGAAGATGTCCTCCAACAGCAGCAGTCCACTATCTAGACATAAGCATGCCATAATAGGGCTTGGTGTCTATGACTATTGCATCCATTTTATAAGTAGCTTCAGGGAATGCTGCTATTTTTACTTCTACATCTTTCATAGAACCCACAACAGACACTTATTTATTATCAATAGCATAACACCTCCCATATGAAGTGTGTATTGACAAACCTAGATCTCTCATAACCCCATAAGGCATTACATTAGCAGTTGCACCAGAATCTATCATGCAATTTTTTATCAATCTGTTATTTACTAACAATGTGACATAAAAGGGATCAATCTAAGATGGTTCCTGATTAATAGTGGTGGCCACATAAACTTCTAGGACCTTTTGTTCCCGATCCTTCTCATCTTTTGCATTTCCCTTTTTAGAAGAAGTATCCACATCTGATATACTTGGAATCAAAGAAAAAGAAGTCTCTCTATGTTCTTTCATTTTCAGCAGCTCTATCAAAGGTACTGAAACTTTCATCTGTGTTAAAGCTTGGGTCATATCAAAAGCAGTATTAACATTAGACTCAGCATGAGCTTTAACCTTCTCTGTCTTTTGGTGACTTGTTCTCTTGTCAGTAGTAATCTCTACCTTATTACCAGTGGTATCAACAATATCAGGTTTCCCTGAATTACTTGACTGATTACTTTTAGCCTGACTTTCTTTGATAGGAGTTTTGTTTTCAGTGGTCCTCTTAGAAGAAAATTCTTTAAAAAACATAGAACCAATCTTACCCTGATCTTCATCATCTTTACTGCTTCTCAGATTATAAAATTCTTAGCTTTGGCTATTGCAGCCTTAGTGAGATTTTTGACTTCCTCCTCACTAGGCCTTCTGAGATGAATCTCTTGATCTTCTATTGTGACTACATTCAAAGTGGGATGCCAGTCAATTTTCAATTGCCTTTGGAAATTTGCATTGCTACTCGAGACATCATATTCACTTGCTTCATCTTCTGAAGACTCCCAGTCACTATCCATAATATACTCAAACATATTGACTGCAGGTTCACCCTCATTTCTCATGGATTCATTTAGAGCTTGATCCACAACACACTGATAGGGGGAATGTGGCCCATCACTTTCCATACACCAAGGGGTATTTTCTACATTATGTAAATTTTGTCCCTTTAAAGGATCAGGGGTGTCTTGATTTTGTGTGCCTTTTGATCTATCTTGCACATGCTTGCCATCTTTCCATGCATTGTTATATGGCATATCATGCAATCTAGCAGGTCTATCTTGGCAGTTGTAGTGAAGATTCTCAGGTTTACTTACTTTAGCAGTAAGATCCTTAACAACAGTCATTAATTTCTCTATTTTATCCTCTTCTTTAGAGGATTAATTTTATTGTGGTTTTTGTTCTCGCCACAATCTTCCATCAATCCTTCTTCCCACTTTACCCGATGCTTTTCTATTACTCTACATAGATTGCAATTTTGAAAGCATCTCTTAAACTATGTGGGTTCTTATCTCTGAGAATGTAAGCCATCTTAGGATCAAAGGCATTGTAATAAGTGGTTAGACATACATTCTCATCTAACCTCATACATTGAAGGAGCCTATGCATTGCCTTTTGAAACCGTGCATTAAAATCTGTAATAGCCTCATTATCAGACTTCCTGATATTGTTAAATTCATTAAGCACGAAGCTCACATTTGTCTTATCTCCATATTGCTCTTTGAAACAATTCTTGAATTCCTCCCAAGAACTAATGCTATCTATAGATAACCCTCTATACCAATCTCTAGCGTCCTCAATCAAAGATTGCACAAACAACTTCATGATGACATCCTCATCACCAATTTCATAGTCATTAATTAGGTCACCAAAAAATTTCAGATGCTCTTCAACACTAATATCATTGTTCCCAGCAAACTTCTGGAGTCTATCCCTCATTTCAATAGGGGCAGGGTTTGGATATCCTGGAATTCCATCAAAATACAACTGCATATATAACTCAACATTTATAGGTCTCCTTTGAAACTGATTTCTAGTAAAGTTATTTCCAACATTCACCCTTGGGCCTGAACCACCAGCTATAGGAGTTTGATGACTTTGATTATGGGATGGTCCGTGACTGGTTTGGTTTGCTAGAATTGTACTTGAGGGAACAACACAATTATTTGGGGTAACATTTTCAGATTGGTTAATGGGTGGGATAGCATTTGTTTTCATCATTGGTTAAGTATTGAAATAAGAGGTAGAAGTATGTTGAGATGTAAAATTACTCTGATCTACAGGTGGGAAAGTTATAGGATGAGCTTTTAAGAAATGTATCTTTCTTCTGAACTCAACATTAAGTGCTTCTATTTCATCCTTTTCTAACTCCCTTTGCAAGTTTTCATTTTCTTTCCTTATCCTTTCTATCTCAATCTCATGTGCAGTCATTCCCTGGGGTCCTTTTTCACTTCCTAACAATAAATCCACATATCTATTTTCCACTACTTTATGCTTCCCTTTGTCAATAACAAGTTTGTTAAGTTGGGGATCACTGTGAACCTCCCTACTAGGTTGTGCTGCAACTTTAGGTGTAGAATCAATTTTAGGATCCAATATTTCTCTAATAACAGGATCATGCTCTTCACTCCTAGGTTCTTCTTGAGCAAACAACTCAAGATCTGCAATCTGTCTTAATAATCTTTCTCTTTCAATAAGTTTGGCTTTGGTTTCATTCTCCTTTTCCTTTTCCTTCTTTTTTCTCATAGCAATCAATTGATGTACTCTCTTATTGAGAACCTCAATTTCCTGGGACACTTCATGTTGATCTGGCAATGTTTCCTCTGAATCTGACACATTTAGCTGGTTCATATCAATCAGACTGATATTTCCTTCCATAGTTTTGGGAATGGAACTGACCCTATTACTTGTACTATGCCTATCTCTCCCAGAAGCACTAGTATTAGACAATCTTTGGTGAAATATATGGATATCATCATTGGTACCAAATAGGCCAGCATGAAAACCCATAATATCATGATCAAAGTCATGAGAAGAGGCATTGGACCTTGCATATACGAGATGCTCAAAAGACTTACCCATTTTATTACTCTTATGTTTCCATGATTGATTTAACTGATCAGGAATAATAGTTTCCTTCTAGCCCTTCCTGACTGGTTCAAGTAACCCTTCATGCAACTTCTCGTGAGGGTTTTTGTTCATATAAGACCTAGTATTCCTTCTCCTATTCATCTTGCTAACCTTTTGAAGTGACTGTGATTTTTTCTAAAAGAACACTGGTTTTTTCCTTACTTCAAAGTCGCCACCCAATATCTTGGGAATAAAATATATTTTAACACACTAAATCATGTTTATGCAATAAAGACACAGATCTGGAGTATAAGACATCTTTTTTGACTCTCCCCAGTAGAGTTGTCATTTTTGTTGTTCTCCATTTTGAAAACCTATGTTCCCTCTCTTTTTTAAAATTGAATGTTACTGCCTCTGTGCTACAATGGAAGAGGACAACAAAAGTTTGAAATAAAGACAACAAGACAAGGTTTCAATTTGGGAAACCTCCTACACTTTAAGCTTATAAAAGCTTGGGCAGGTGAACCCTTTTATGACTATTTTCTTACAAAAATAGTAAAAGGTTTACAGAAAACCAGTGTACATTCCTGTAAACTTTCCTTATTGACTGGTACAACTAAACATAAAATGGAAAGTTGATTTGGCCTTTTGAAAAGTACCACAAAATGCATCAAAAAACCAATAGGTAAACCAGTGCCTTATTCGAGCAAGAGATTCATCTACAACAGACTGCAACCTGACAAAAGAAACTCATACACAAGTCACAAGTTAGTGATCTCTCAACTCTATATATGCCTGACATATACATAGTCCTATTCTGCACCAGACTTCATTATCAGATCCACAACAAAATACTGATATCAATGATTTTGTTCAAAGCACGTTTATATTTCCTCCTTGAGAAAAAGAATTAAAATGACTTCATTAAATGCCTAACAAGTCATTCAGATAAACAATCCTTGATTACTTAAATGAAATGAACACCAGTACAATGACATAGAGACAATACAAGTCTGAGTTCAAATTCTCTGGACTGTATATTTTATTTCTCCATCAAAAGATTACAAGTACATCCTATCTGACTCCAAAATTGCTAAGAAAATGGCCTGTATTAATTTTGCCAGAGTTTAGCTACAAAATTTGTGTCCCTTTTCTAAGTAGTCCTGGTATCCATTTATAGAGATATGGATGCGACAAGCTTTGGACTTCCCTAGAAACCAAATATTCTAAATCCTAACAAAAATACTCCCTAAAAAGGTTACATTGTTTACCATCAAAGCAAGAGCATAACAAATCAGTTAACCAACTGGAGAAAGGCCAACTGACTACTTAGTATTCGCCGATCAAGTGTTAGGTGTCTTTGATTCTTCAGAATTTTGATTTCCAAAACACCGTTGCAAGAACGAACCGCTTTTGTTTGCCCAAGGGTTATTTCATATTAGAGTGTCGGTTGATTCTACCTTTGCCCTATCCCTTTCATCACATATTTACCTTCCAACTCTTGTTACCTAAGAAAATCACAAAACTGTACCTATTTTCTCTGCAAATCCCCTTGAATACCTCTCTGCAAAAATTAACTTCAAAACAATGTCGGATGGAAGCCGCATACTTCTTCCATTAATCCTTTTGAAAATTTAAATTTTGGCACCAACAAACCATAAAGGCTTTCTTCTGAGTAATTATGTTTTAGTCGCTAATCTGCAAAGGTTACAAAATGAGCACTTTCCCATTGCGGTATCACGACAACCATTGGATCACTTCATTATTACTCGGGCTTTAAAGAACAATCACAACTTAATCAATTGCTTTAACTGCCAACACATGACAGATTAAAATTAACCGCCAGGACTATTGGCAGTCATCACTGACTCACAAGGAATAACATTTTGGGCACTTCATAACCGTGGTACAGCGACAACCACTAATAGTCCCATAATTTTACTTGGGTGCCACTTGTCAGCCACCTCACCTTGAGCCAGACCCACCACTTGACCTTGGTTTTATACCCCCTGCTCTGCCACGTGTCACCTTAGGCTTTGGCTAGTAGATCCTCTTGTTCGCCAACTCACTCACCATGTCAACATCATCAAACCCACCTTAGGCTTTGGCTCCACTTAGTCACCCTATTGTGATGGATATTCTAACGAGCAGTTTCCCATCACGACCTAGCAACCACCATTGGATATTCTGCAATCGTCGTTCGATTTGCTCATCTTACCAGATCTTTAACATGCCTTGGCCACTTCCTTCTCACGGTTCCCACCACTCAGTCACTACATCGCGACGAATAACCATCAAGCAACTTTATGTCGCAGTGTAGCGACAACCATTGATCATTGAGCTACTGACTGTTCGATCTTTAAATTTCTTTCAGAACTTTGCCGCCACCGCTTAACCATCTGCCTTAATTGCTTGCATTACTTTTTGTCTGGGACCGCCGCTATTGGTTTGTCACTAGGTTGCAATAAATAACTATCGGGCACCTTTATGTCGTGGTCTCACAAAAACCGTCAGATCTTCCTCCCGACTATCCGATTTTCCTTGGACTTGCTCAACTTTTACCTTGCCTGAGCGGTTCTCTTCTCATGAGCCCCATCACTTGGTCGTCATGTCACAACTAATATCCATCGAGCAACTTTATGTTGCGGTATAGTGACCACCATTAGATCAAAAGGAACTTGCTCAATCTTTAGGTAACCCGATAGATACATAGTAAAAGACATAGGACTTAGGAAAATATGCAAAATATTTCAAAATTAAAGGAACCCGCCTAAGCCTAAGACATAAAGTGGTCCCCCTTTCAATGATGCAGTGACCCTTCCACTTAAGTGGAAAAAGTAATGGGCAAATAGAAGTGACATGAAGATAATGCGACACAAAGGTTTAATTTCAAATGGTTTTGAAAAGCCAAAAACTCTAAACCCTTAGAACCATAAATCACAGACAAAGGTCAAATTTTTAAATTCTAACAGACTCCAATAGCTAATAGGCAAGATTTTAAACATTATCGAAAACAATGATAACAACTGGCTAGTTTTGAAAAAAAGAAAAAAACAACGCTATTAGAAAACTATTTTGGAAATAAAAATAAATAAATTTAGAAGGAATAGTTATTCACTATAGTGTTTTTGAATGGATAAATTTTATATAAACACACACACACACACACATGTTTATTTGAAAAATGCTATTATAACAACCTAGGTTAACTAAATTTGAATATAAAATCATAACATAGATTTAACAGAAAACAACTTCTTTCCATTAATCATTATAGTGCATATAGAAAGATATTTGGCTGTATATATATATATATATATATATATATAATCAATAAAATAAATGTTGTTGTCAAAATAAATGAGAATTATGTGTTCAAGACAGTGAGTTTCATCCCTGTGTATATATATATATAGAGATATATTTACATACACCCTCATTTATATATATATATATATAGATGCCTTATTTAATAAATTTAAAATGTCGTTATTTAACTAGAGAATAAATTTACATACTTGTGTATATATATATCTACATATGTGTGTATATATATACATATACATATGTGTATATATATATACTTGAAACTTGTTTATTTTATTTATATATAAAAAAATTAGATGAAGAAGCGGTGGTGTGGGGAGCCACAGCCCCCTCACCTACCGCCAAGGGATCTACCTCCCCACGGGAACCGCAGTGAGCGGGCATCTACTCACTGTGGGCCATTCGTAGTGGGTGGGGTGAAACCTGCCACTACAGGCGACCCACAGTGAGTGGCATGGCTGCCACTGTGGCAAACCGCAAGGGGCTCGACCCCCTTCCCTTCTCTGTCGTCGCAACGCCTCTGTAACACGCCTCTGCCTCCCCATTTTCGGTCCATCCTGTAATGAAAATAGATGTTAAAAGTTACAAGATACCCTAACTATTTTATTTAGTTAGGGCATCAATAAAAGGGGGGCTTAGAAAATGATTTGAAATTTTAGGGCTAGTTTAAAAAGGAAATGAGATAAAGAGAATAGATAGTTTTCATGTATAATAAAATAAAAAGGGATAAGAAAACCCTAGATAGGGTTAAAGGAATAAAACAATATTATATTGAGAGGGGTTTTGAAATTTAAATTAAAGTGAATGGGGAAGGTCCCCATTTTAAATAAAGTAAAAATTTTAATGTTAGAGGGGACTTTTTAATCTATTAGGGAGTAAGTTTTGATTTGGAATATTTTAATGGGAATTATTAGATGTTTGTCTTATATTGTATGGGGGGTATTTTAATCATAAATGATTATTTAAATCCTTAAGGGGGTAATTTAATTGTCAAGGATTATTTAAATCTTTAAGGGGATTAGATAGTAATAATGAAAGATTTATCTTCTAGGCAATAATATTAATGTTAATTTAATGACGTGTGGGACCTTATATTTTATTGCGTAATGAATTAATATTAATACAATGAGTTTAGTATTAATATTAATTTAATGGAATTTGGAAAAAAATTTCAAATATTATAATTATGTTTTGGACCTATTAACACACTTGTTCAATTAATTAATATTAATATAACAGATTTATATTAATGTTAATATAGTGGTTTATAGGATTGTTTAAGTAAAATAGGAAAGTTATATCATCGCTAAATATAGTTAATTGAAAATTGTAATTTGGTGAATTAATTAATATCAAAGTTGTGATAACCTTATTGGAATATTTGAATCAGCTTTAATTGACCATGAGAAGTATCCGTAAAATTATCAGAAATTGAAATATAATTTATTAGGAATTATATTTGGATGGCTTTCAACTATTAGATAAAAGCCTAATTATATTGATTATCAAATCGCTTAGGAGCTTGGGAAAGGTCCTAAGTCTCCTAGTCAAATAAGATAATTTATTGCTCGCATTTGAGGCCCTTTCGTATTTTCCAATTAAGATATCTTTTAGTGAAACTAATTAAGTTATCACATCTAATTAAACGTAGGTCACAAGTAATTAAGTGTTTAAAAAAAAATACAAAATTGTTGTTGTGTTTTTGCCCAAAAGTTTGGGCATGACACTAACAAAATTAATCTATCAATTTCTTCAATAGTGACATTGGTGCACTAATTAACCAGTTCACTTTCCTTTATTTCTCTATCCATCCGACTTGCAGATTTTCTCCTAGCATCAATTATATTGTACATATTTTTTGGAAGATATTTTTCTAATTCAATCAATGATTTACTAAATGCATCTATGTACAAAACTACAACTTCCTCAATCTACCTCTTATCCTTATCATCCATATTTTCATAGATATACTAAAAGGTTCTTCAAATTTCCATCTTTAATAATTTCATCTATTAATTCTTGAGTAGACAGAGGAGGAATAATATGATACATGGATTGGGAGGTCTCCAATATCTTACTGGATTCAATTTCCTCATCCAAGTCATATTTTATCTTCTTTCCTCACTTAGGCTTGCTTGCCGGTATAGGATCAAACATTTCCTTCTTCTCCTTCAACGCTTTCTTCTCATCACCGGATTGAGGTTTCTTGATTACTCTTGCAAATTCTCCTTTCTTTGGGGCCTTGGGAATGTTTGCATCTGACTCAGTTTTAGACGCCACCAGAGAAATTGCTACATACTCCCTTTGGGGTTTTTGATTCTTCCTCAGAACACCTTTACCCTTAGCAGATGAACCAGAGGGTTCTGATTCAGCAAGAGGTGTCTTCACTGGAGCGGGAGAAGACCTTGTTACCTTGATTTTGACTAGAGCAGGTGCAATCTTTTGTTTCTTTTCCTTTTCAACTACATCCCTTGCATCTCTTGCAGCCTTAACTTTTTCTCGAGGGTGACCTTCCTCAACAAGGATTTCCTCCACTATCTTAGAAACTTTTCTTTTCCTAGCCGAATCGGTGAACTTGGTGTATAGTTCCATTGATTTTTCCTTGCAAGTTACGAACCTTTCTTCTTTGAAGTCTACTAGAGCATTTAGTAGATGTTGTGCATAGGCATCCAAAGTCATTGCATCAACCTCATAGCCCATAAGCCTGATCCACACCATCTAGGGCTCAACCATCTCCATGAGACATTCATCTTTATTTACCATGAAATAGATTGTCCCCTCATATTTCTTCACAATTTCCTTGGGGATTTTGAACCTCTACTTCATCTTGTCCTGAAAAGTCTTGAAGAATTCCCATAATGCAACATTTTGATTGTCTCTATTGCCAAGTTTGTCAAGACCCTACTTTATCTATTGGGTCATCGGTCTGTCAAAAGCCCACTGCACTCTACCAGTTCTAGGGATCTAGTTCAAAAAGTAAATTGCCAGATAGATAAGCAAGGAACCAAATTTGAAGACATGCTTTTTATCTTGCTTAATTTTCTTCAAATTTATCATCAACTCCTCCAACAAAACACTACACAGATCATAATGAGCATCTTCCTTAACCATCTGGTAGGCTGCATGGATGGCAGTGTCAGATACAGAATTTCATCGGTTAGATTGATACACCTTATAACCTATAACCATTGCAGCAAACTTAACATCATCTTCCTTGATTGTGTTGATCTTCATTGAATGCCCATCAAAATCTGCACCGGTTACCTTGTTGACGGTAGGGTTTGTGACTTTTCAAATTCCTGGCTTGTCATCAATTTGATTCAAACAAGTTACCTTCCTAATTACTTCTGAAGTAATCTTGTAGGGCTGGTCAAGCCATATAAACTCAACATGAATTCTGCTCAACACATACCTCACCCATTCATTTTCATCGACTGATGGAAAGTTCATGAACTGAGTGAAACCCTTTCTTTGCAACTGCACAAATTCCGGCTTGGGGTTGCCAATTTCATCCATGATGTTGTCAGTATATAGGTCCAAGATATCCCTAGTGTCGGTTTCTTCGATCTCACAATGAATATAAGTTTGTACATCATCTACATGAAAAACTCCATGTGGAATGAAAGAGAAGGCTCCAACCGGGTCGACCTCCATGGATTTGTAGGGGTGCTTCTTGAACACTGGATGGGTTCTATCCTTGACCTCAACAACCAGTGGAGTAGCAATGGAAGAAGAAGATGCCATTTGAAATCAGAAAACCAAACTTAGAAATGTTCTTCGAAAAATACCTCAATTGACTGTTGAATGCCCTGGATCACTCGTGAGATCACTTTTAGCTCTCAAATCTCTTGGAAGCCTTGATTGCCTTGTTCTGCAGCTCAAAAAACACTATTCGCAAAGAGAAGAATAACTCTTGTATTTTCCCTTTTATCTTTGCAAACCCTAATTTTACTTTGAAATAAATGCACCTCAGATATTCAACTAGCTGCCTTGCTTATTTTCTAGAAAATTGAATGATTACCACCCTCCTCCTCTTTCTCTCTAGAAATTAAAATGTTTATGATATGTGTAATTATCTCTTATGTGATTTTTCTTATTGCGAGAGAAAGGTTGTGACTTCTTGAACCCTTGTGTGAGCCTTATGACGCCTCTGTGTTTTTAGATAATAAAAGGGCTATGAGCTTGAAAGTTCATATTGGTTATTGAGAGAAAATTGTATGTTTACATTAAGAATTCTCCATGTGTATTGTAGGTGTAACATAATTAAATTCTATCTTAAGTAATGTGTATTAATATGTGAATAGTTGTTATGTGAAACTGCTTTGTTTGTAAAAGATGGATAAAAAGGGAACATGTTATAGTAGATTCGAGAGTGTATTAATGTGTTCCACGAAAGATTGTTTTATGTGTTTCATTAAACCAATTTGATTGAGGACCTATTTTACAATGCTACATTTAACTTGCTTTTAGACATATATATAATTGACTTATTATGATTAGAAAGTGCAAATAAAAGGCTTGTTTGATGTGCATGCATATTATGTATTATTTGGTTGATAGCTCCTTGTTTACCTTCTTATCATATTTTGATTTTCAATGATAGGTTGCAGATTATGATATGTTTTTTTATTGAATTAAGAGTAGTGAGTGTTCTCAAGAGGTCTTGTATTATCGAAAGGATTGTTTGACTTGATTTCTTGTTTGGAAAACTAGAACATTCTGTTGCAACCATAATATTTGGAGATGTCATGTAGGCCAAATGACATTCTTCTAAAAACGGTAGTGAAATGAAAACCATGCAATAAAGATGATAGACTTATAGTGATAAATTTTATAATGTAGTGTGACCTTGTTGAACTTGTGTCTATGTATGAAATAGTTTGGTTATCAAACTCGCTTTCCCTTCTCTTTGCCTAGATTATAAGTTTTTTTTTAGAAATGATACTAAAGGATACATTGATTTAAATAGAATGTTTATAAAACATGTGAAATTGTACTATTGCATTTTGGCTTCATATTGAAAGATGAAAGCCTTTCGCTTTGGAAAATAAATTTGCATAGATGGTAATGGTTATGAATGCTTAGTGGAATTAGAGAAAGATATAGGAGTGATGTTATTTCCTTATATAATTGTGAATTGTTAAGAATTTCAGTACTTTATTCAGTTATTCATGTGGGAAGCATAATTAAAACCTTATTTGAGTAGATGATAGTGTACTGAAAAGTACTCCCTGTAAATGTGAATAAACCAGTACTAGTTCTTTCTTTGTGTATTGTAAGAAACCCGTGCTTGCTATATGTGCCCATGGGATGGTGAAGTAATCAGCCATGGAGGATATGTTTTCTTATGAGTATGGGAAACCATACTGTTTATGTGATGTTGCTTATTTGTTACCCTACTGAGTACCAAACCTCGGGTTGTTGGTAATTCAGTATGTTAAGGGGTAGTATTAGAAGCGGGTGAACTCACAATAATGGTTCCCACTTTTTTGCCACTTTTGACACTGAGATGTACATTTTTAAAATAATCTTCAACTTCCGAGAACTATAACTTTTAAACTATTAAAAATTTGAAGATGATGTAAATTAGTGATTTATATCATTTTGTTTGTAGATTCTATATACATTTTTTTCAAATTTTTTTGAAGGATTTTTTTAAAAATTTTCCATCTTCCTCAAAAAGTAGTTTTTTACAACAAACTACATTTTCTAAGAGTGAGGTGCCCCCCGAAACGTATAACTTTTTTTCTATAAATGATAAAAACTCAATTCTTTCTAATTTTGGTTTGTAACATCAATATCCAGGGCTTGCATTTGGTTTTATAGTGATATGTTCAATATTTTTCATTTTATAAAGTTTTGAAGTCCGACTAGTCATAATTTAGACATAGGTTTATGTTTGAACACATAACTTGTTCTATATAAATTGAAATTCAATTTTATTTTTTTTGTTAGAAAGAAGACATCAATACTAGGGGCATAGATATTTTTCAGAATTTTTTTGAATTAGTTTCTTATTTTTCCCAATGCGTTGAACAGAGAAGTTCATGTTCGATGAAAAACCAATTTTCCATAAAATTAAAAAAACAAGAACATAATAAATTCAAAATATAACAAAATTATACTCGTTGGAAAGCTTGCTCCGAGTACTACAATCTAATATTTTTGGGTTATCAAGATTATTTCATTCGTGCTTTGAACCAGAGCTCCGAAGTCATTAATTCTTCAGAATTCTGAAAATTTTTGGGAGAAACCTCAAATTAGAGGGTTCGAATGAACAGTACTTCGAGCGAATGGGGTTCGCTCGAATCCATTATGGTTCGAGCGAACCCCCATTCGCTCGAACCAATAGGCTTGATTTTGGCCCGTACAAAGTCACCCGCGGTTCGAGCGAACCCAGGTCCGCAACGTGGTTCGCTCGAACTCCCAGGGGTAGTTCGAGCAAATACCACTATTTCGCTCGAACACCCAAAAAATCGAAGTTCCCACTTTCGCCAAATTCCTTCGTTGGCAAAAGTGGGAACCAGCTTTGTGAATTCACCTGTCACCATTCCTTGAATAGTGGATCAGCATACGAGTAATGTCAGTGTGAAGTGACTTTAGCTTCTCTATTTCGAGGAAAAATATAGTTATACAATGAAACTATATTAAAGGTGTACTCAATACTTTCCCTTTTGATGAATCTATTTATAAGGTTTATGTGTGCCAGCCTATCCCTCTCTTATATTTGAGCATATTGATGGCAATTATTGAGCATAGTGATGGTGTATTTTGGAGGATCTTTTGCCTTGTCTTCATGAAAGGTAGGTTTGTCTGCATGAGCTGCCAATTAGTAGGTGTTGGTAGACATGTGGGTGGACCTTAGCCATGTATACCTCTGGCTTATGACGAGTATCCTGTGAGGTACGTCGCTATGTGGGATGTGACTTGCGCGTGTTTTTTTTTTCTGTGAGGTACACTACCATGTGGGATACATCCATTGTGTGTCTTCTCCGCTTGGAGTATTACCATGCCATGTGATAATGTGATGCAGGGTGATGTCGAGGTGCACACTGCCATACCATGTGGATGTGTGACTAGGCCACACCACATGATGAGCTACTACGACAACTTTACGATTGTTCCATCCTTCCTCGTTGGTGGCTAGATGCTAGTCACATAGTGATGTTATGTGCAGTTGTGATATTCTTATTTATTTCTTTGTGGACCAGCAATTTATTCTACTTTGACTTTGAAGGTTTAACCACGATCTTGTGATCTTTTGTTTACTTAATTTGGTGTTGCAAATACCTGATTATTTTCTTTCCTTACTATTGGAATTGATGATTTATTATCTTTATTCATTTGTACTTTGGTGGCTAAACTGGTTTATCCTTATTGTTTTCGTATGCTAGTCTTGTGTTGAAATGTTAAATTCCTCTCCAAGGATGTATGAGACAGTCTTGGTTGAGTGTGTATGAGGAAGTAGACATAGGAAACCTTGAGGATGGGGGTATGTGAGGCTGTGATGCGGCTAGGATCCAATCCCTACCTATGTGTGGTGACTATCTCTTGGAGGCTAACCACCTTACTCAACAAGGGATGTTCACGAAGGTCTTGTATGGAAGGTAGCACCGCTATGGTGTTCCCTAGCACCATCAAGCCCTTGAGTGAGATGTTGGATATTTATGATCATGTTATTATTTTGAGATCAGGCATATAGATGTTGATCATGCATGTTATCTTTGACTGAGCATTAGACATGCTCACATATGGCCTTTTGAGTTGTGCATTCCAGTTATGTGGATGGTTATTATGTGTAATCATAGAGTAAAATTGTGTTATCTTGTCACTATGTTATGGGATATACTCATTGGAAAGGTTCTTATATGCTTGGAAAGTGTAAGCAATTGTGTTATATACGTTGCTCTTATTTCATGAAAGTTGACTTGGTTGTAGAAATTGATATTTGAAGCTAGTTCTATACAATAAATTTTTATGATGAGAATGGATTGGTAAAATAAATTGATCATTATGGCATGTTTCTAGTCATATTTGGTAAATGAGTATGGTAATTGTTGTTTACCTCTTTGCAATGCTTTAATTTGGTGTAATGAAAGGAATAAAATTCTTGTTTCTCTACTATGATTATGGATAGTTCCTAGAATATTTTAAGAAATGTATGGATTTAGATGTATCTTGCCAATGGATAATGGCATTCATAAAGGATTTAGCAATAATGTTTCATTTATTTATGGAAAGATTCCTATGTGCAATTTGATATTTGTTAAATGCATTTCAGGGCTGATGCGAGTGGCATATTTTTCGTCGAGCCATACGACTTTTAGGAGTAAGTTAGAACCTAGGGGGGAGAATGTAGTACCCCTGCCCTAATCAGATTCTAATCTCGGTTTGACCTTGGTTAGTTTATCATGTTATAATGTTTTAGTAAGATGTTTTGATTTTTGTGCGTACCTATTAATGTGGTTTTTGCACCAATTCGTATGCAAGTTTATTAGTTCTCCTATTTCGTGTTATTAATCTCAGGCTAACACTTTCATTAAGTATATATATGTATGCATGTATGACTCTTGGTTGCAAGAGATTTCAGGTACAGTACCGCATGGATGCGAGGTTCATCTCCACCTGGATTCGCAGGTTTGAGTGTACCTCTTTGGCCTTAGAGTTTGGATTAGGTGGTCATAAGACCCTCATTTGACCATAGTCGTGCTCAAGTGAGCATCGTCAGTCATCGTCGGTATTCCCTTTAGTTGGGTATGCAAGTCGTCTATCTGTTTGGCTTTCTTGGGTTGCATGTTTTGTTTGTGGTTAAATTGAGTAGTTAATCCTTAATGTTTAATTTGATTTAATGTGTGTTTACGCATTAGTAATTAAGGGACTAAATTAAATAGGCTCCCTTTATGCGATTAATCGTTAATTAGAATTGCTCAATCCAAATTGGTAGCAAGTTTGATTAAATGGTTAATTTTAAATGATAAATTTATTTAGTTTATGTTTTTGGAAAGGAAAGATTTGAATTTAATTGAAATAGAATTAATTTAATCTCTTTGCCCTTTTAAAGAAATAGAAGAGTTGATTTCAATTATTAAAGAAAATCAATTTTAATTAGAAAAGCAAGTTAATATATATTTGATAAAGTGTGAAAGATTAATTTGGGGATTTTATTTTAATTAAAAATATTTTACCCTCATTATATTTTGGAATATAAATGTTAATTTTGTTAAAATGGAGAAAATTAGAAATTAAATGAAGAAGAGGCATTTTGATTTTTCTAAATTAGAAATAAATTGTGTAAAAGTATTTTTATTTTAGAAATAAGATTTTTGGTCAAAAAAACTTTGCATTTAACCTAGGGTTGGAAAAATATTTTGGGGGGAGAAATGATTTTGGGAAAAATTATTGTCCGGGAGAGATTTCTTTTTTGGAAAAAGTTTCTGGAGCTGGGAGGTTGGGCTCTTCAACAAATCTCTTCCAAGATTGCTGAATCAGGTAGGTCTCTGGTTTATTTCTTGAGATTCTTACTTAAAGAAATTATTTTTGGCGTTTTTGTAGAAATCTGGTTGTATAGATTAAAAATCTTATGTATTTAGGAAATGAAGGAGTTGTAGTTTGAATTTCTGAATCTAAAACCCTCATTGCTTCCTTTCCAAACCTCCAGATGTCATTTTTGCTTGTACAAGTTGGTTTTCAAAAATAAAATAAAATTGGGTTTGGTTGTTCTGGATGAGTTTTTGTTTAAACTCCATTGAATAAATTTTGATTAAGTTTTAAATTAAAAATTAGTTTGGAGCTTGGTAGATTGATTGAATCATTGTGAGAAAAAAAAATCTTTTTGTCAAATATAATATTTGGTTGAGGAAAGATTGCCTATTTTAGTCTGGTTATTCTAAAATTTTAAGTATGTAAAAAAACCATGGAGTTCTGGAAATTTAATTAATTTCTTATTTTAGTCTCTGTATGAGACTGTGTATTAATGAAATTTGGGGGTTTTGTTTGAAATAAAAAAATGCAAATATTAGAAAACCCTCTGGTTTTCTGGGAAAATTATTTTAAGTCTCTGTGAGACAGTTTTTTTTTTATACTATGAGTTGTTATTTCTTTAACAGTAAAGAATTAAAAAATAAAATAAAATAAAAATTAAAAAAAATAAATTACCCCCATGTGGCAGGGAAAACCCCCACCACGTGGGATGGTAGCAGTGCTACCGAGGGTAGCAAACTAGTACCATATGGTAGCACCGCTACCCAAGGTAGTGGCCTACTACCATTTGGTAGCACCGCTACCCAAGGTAGTGGCCTGCTACCATTTGGTAGCACCGCTACCCAAAGTAGCAGTCTTCTACCAAGGGTCCCTTGGGAAAAGGGAGGGGGCCCACATGGGTGTCCACTTGGGTACCCCATTGACTTTGCTTTTTTTTTTTTCTGATAAAAAAAATAAAAATAAATAATAATATATATATTTTAAAATAAATTTTTTAAATATTATTTAATTTAAAAGTTTATTAAATAATATTTGGATCTTAGTTTATTATTAATTAATGTATATTAATTGATATTCAATTACTAATTTATTAATTAAGGTATATATATATATATATACTAGTTGTATTTTTTTTTTAAAATACCAGCAAGGGAATATGATTTTAATTTGGAAAATGATGACCTATTTCAGCCCCTTTTAAATGTATATTTCCATTTTTGGAAAGTATATGTTTGTTTTACTAAAGATGAGAGTGGGTTAATTATTTCGAGCAAGAATGAAAATGATGATTTTATTTTGGAAAATAAATATCAAATTTTAGTTAATTAATATATATTTGTAGACTGGGAAATTGAGGATTCATCAAAGCAAATAACAATTAGGACAATCACAAAACCTAAAACTGCAATGAAAACAATCCTAATCTAATCAATGAAAACATGAAGACGAGATATTCAAAATGAAATCAAAGCAAACCAAATGCAGATATCTCCTTCATGTGGCTCCATTGTTCTTCTTTCACCTTCCAATTTGATGTTGTTCTCACCTACAAAGTGCATTTGCAAGTGGAAAGCAAGTTGTTGATGAAATTTGTAGCATAAGGTTACTCGAAAATGTGATTGATTGATTTATTGATTGAAGCAACTCATCCAATTTATAGACAAATTGGAGAGAGGACAAGATTAGCATGAAAATATTTGAAAGGAAATTCAAATCAAGAATGGCAAAATTATGACAAGTGTATGACAAATTGCTATGCAAGGTGTTATGACAAATTATGACAAATTATGACAAATTGCTATGCAAGATGTTATGACAAAAATTTGAAATAGAAATAGAAATTAAGAGAAATTAGAAAATTAGGTTAGAAATGATGAATTGGAAATTAGGAAATTAGAAATTGATGAAATTAGAAAATTAGGTAAATTAATTAATAATTTTTCATTCATTTATTAATTCACAAAAAGAGGGGGAATTAATTAGCCAATTAAATAAATATTTAATTGTGACAAGAAGACTTAGGATAAATAAATAAATAATTTAACCTAGAGGGAAAATGACAAACAAGATTAAATGAATAAATCATAAAACCCTAGAAGATGAATTAGAAATGCAAGGATGACAATTAGGTCTTGACAAAAGATAATTGATGTAGGGTCAATTTGATCATGATTCTGATTGACAAAGAACCAATGTTGATAAATGATTGAGATTGGTTTGACAAAAATCAATGACAAATTGACCAAGATTGACAAGGAGACCAATTGATAAGTGCCAATTGACGAGGAACAATGACTAATTGATCCAAATTGACATGATTGAAAAGGACAAAGATCGATGACGAATTGATGACAAATTGATCGCAAAATGACGAGATTGACAAGGACAAGGATCGATGACAAATCGATCGCAAAATGACAAAATTGACAAGAGGACAAGGATCGACCAAAATCATGACTGAAGATTGTTATTGACAAGACCTAATTTGAAAGCGATAAAAATGAGGAATGCAGAAGAAGGACTCGATGCTCGCAAATGATAAAGACCAAGTGCGCAACATAGAAGAAATGTTAATGCGACGCAAGAACCCTAAAATAAGGCAATGCGCAAATGTTAAAGTATGACTCCGCAAGTGTTGACCATTTTTAGATGTCTACATTTTGCCCCTCTTTGAGACAATGCGATTCTAAGCGTTGTTTCAAAGAACAATAATGAAAATGCCCCAGACAATAACAATGACATATGCATGCCCCCTCAAGGAATTGGCCAGAAACATCCAGAAAAGAGGCTAATTAGTCGATAAGAATAATAGAAAATGATAGGTTCGAATAGATCAAGAATTGAAGGTCAGATGCACAAATTACAAGCAATAGAAGGTGCAAAAGACCACAACCAGCATAAGATGGAGAGCATGCACGTCCATCTAGGCACTGACAAAGATCTATAAATGAGACAAGGAGAAGGAAAAGAGCTCATTTGCACTAGCCAAAGTGGAGGAATTGTTGCTCAGGAAAAAGACCCTTGCAGAGAGATGGCGAACATTCCAATGGTAGATCACCTTGGGGAATGTGTACGCACCTACAGACAACTAGACAACGTGGGAGCAGCGGTATGTAGCTCAAAAACCCATATTGTCAATTTCATGAATTTTGCTTGATTGCGTGACATTGCGGGGCCCATAGGGAAGGAAAAAATGGACATCTACGCCTGTGTAAGGATGTTCTGCGCCTGTGTAGGGTAGACAAGCGCAGCTTGATGTTGCACAGGCGCAGGACAGGGTACACAAGTGCAAGTGTGCACTGAAAACACTAATTTGACCAAAAATAGTGCATAGATGATCCCAAAAAGAGGGATAAGGGTAGGATAGGTCAAAATAGAGAAGAAAAAACCTAATTGGGGTATGAAACAAGGAAATGCAGCCTGTAGGAGAAAACCCTAAAACTGACAAAGTGTGCCCCAATTGTGATGCAGAGTCAACAATATCCATTGATTACACCGAAGAACAGACTCGACTACTTCATGTTGCGACATAGGCTCAGGAGAACGGACAGAGATACATTAGCAGCACTTGGATTATACTATATTATATTCATGCCCGAGATTAGGGCAGACACAGGACTGCTTACCACATTGGCAGAGCGATGGCATTCAGAGACTTCCTCTTTCCATCTGCCGACTAGAGAGGTGATTGTGACACTAGAGGACATGTGGCGTATCCTCCTCATTCTGATTCATGGGGAGATGGTAGTGTATGACCCAACGACAGGGAGAGATGCTTTGTGCAGATTATTCGAGTGCGACGCAGATGATCTGGATATTGTAGAGAGGGAGATTGGCTGGGAGACCATGGCAACAAAGTATGATCAGCGTTATGTAGTGATAGCAGTGGTTATAGCATGCCTATTAGCAGGTGATAGACGAGGACATGGATTCCCTATTGGATGGGGAAGAGTGCTAGAGTGGATGGCGACAGAGGGGACTGTGTACGCATGGGGACCATGTGTGCTTGCTATGCTATATTTTCAGCTCCATCAGATAGCATATCAGAGGGTTCAGACTTTGAGCTGTGGGGTCACACTGTTACAGGTATGGGCATTTGAGCACATAGCCATATGTCGACTGATTGCAGAGAAATAGGTAGTACCACATCGACCATATGTGTACTGTTATGGGGGTATGCTGAGATAGGGTCCATTCGGATACATATTGTATTGGCGACATGAGCTAGACAGATTGAGAGAGTTCACATGGAGGCCATATTAGGATTGCCTTGGATGGTTAGATGATGGTGATGAGATATCGTATTGCAGATAGGAGAGATACCTGATTGGGTGACTAGTGAATCACCAGAGAGTGATTGAGATGTATCTGCCAGAGAGAGTCAGACGATAGTTTGGAGAGAGGCAGGATGTACCAAGAGGGACTGCACACTTTTCCCGATCTCACAGAGAGACAAGTCAGTGGGGGAGGATGATTCAACCACACATAGCATATGCTAACTTCACACAGCTACAACAGAAACAGTGGGATTGGAGATCAGATGTTGTGGATGTCAGGACGACAGAGGAGTATGAGCGATGGTTTGCACGACGACGACCTGTGCCATTGATAGATCTTGATATTCCGGTACCTAGGAGATAGGAGGACTTCCCACTCATTGGAGAGGAGGAGGGAGATGATGAGGACAGAGATGAGGATGAGGGAG
Source organism: Cryptomeria japonica (assembly GCF_030272615.1). Lineage (NCBI taxonomy): Eukaryota > Viridiplantae > Streptophyta > Pinopsida > Cupressales > Cupressaceae > Cryptomeria > Cryptomeria japonica. Next base: position 336,365,374 of record NC_081413.1, on the reverse strand, counting down.
AGGATGAGGATGAGGGGGATGAGGAGGACGAAGGTGATGAAGATGAGGAGGATGACAAGGATGGAGGGGATGATGAGGATGGAGATGAGGACGAGGCGGATGAGCCAGATCCAACCGATCAGGATTCATTGCAGGATATACCCATAGAGATGGAGATAGCTAGCATAGAGGAGATGGAGATATGTAGGGCCACCATAGCGAGTCAGCATGATCACATTGCGACATTAGAGAGACAGAATGCTATCTTGAGGACAAAGCAGGATCAATTTAGAGCAGAGATAGCCAGACTGACAGCGGCTCGAGATACAACAATAGCCCAGGCACAACAAGTAGAGCAGAGAGTGACCGAATATATTGGGTCTATTAGGGATGCCAGTGCACATGAGATGGCACAGATGTTGGTAGAGACCAGAGATGAGATACACCAGTTGAGGACACTATATGAGAGTGCAGTTCCACCAGAGTAGAGAGTAGCATCATTTCGGTCACGGTCAAGGACAGAGAGCAGGCCACGTTCTCGGAGGTCAGTGAGCAGCATGGGGGTGAGTGGACCTAGGAGACCACCACAGCCAGGACCCAGGGCAGGAGGGACATCATCCTTGAGACATGGTAGGGATGAGGAGGACAAAGGGAGCACCCAGTGACAGAGGCACGTGCTCCTTATGACATAGACATATATAGTGTGACATTATGTATTCAGCCTGTGGGCCATATGTAGGACAGACAGTCCAATTTTGTACTCTGATATTGTTTTGATATATGATATGATATGCAGCTATATGATGGGATGCAATGTGTTATGGCTTATGTTTATGTTCCATGTATGGATGTCTTATGCACTATTTATGTACCATTGTGGAACATGTATGAATATATTTTTATGTTTTTTGGATGCATTTATAAGATGAAATGGATAAAATGCTTTTGTATGGACTTGATATAATGCAAATGTACTAACCAAGGAATGCAGGATGCAGCGTATGTTTTTTTTTTTGGAGATCGGAGAACTAGACCGAACTGACTACCCAAACTGACAGAAGAAATGTTAGTAAGAAGAAATTAGATAAAGGACAGTTAGAGATGAAGAAAAACTTGCTTTCACAAATGCACAGAAGTAGGTGAGAACCTTTATTTAATGTAGCAAAGCGGATGTAGAGCATCATGGCATTGAAGGCCAGAGCTAAAACACAACCCCTTTTGCAAAAGATAGACACATCGCACACAAGTAATGAGTGAAGCATCCTAGGGTGCATACATCAAGGGTCGAGGTATGTGCAATGTTCACAAAGCGAACATACTTATCACAAACACCCAATGATATAGTTGCCCCAGTTTGTGACAAACATTCCACAAACAACAAACACAACAAAAAGAAAGGGACCATGAACCATCCCGGTCACTCTAAATCACTCAATGACATCATCGAGCAACATAGGAACATGATCGAAGCCAAAGATAAATCAGTAAAAAGATAAGACGCACAAATTCAACCAAGTCAAACAAATAGTCTGATTGTCATTGTCAAAAGTGAAAAACAAGAATGATCATGCTATCTAGTTTCAGGGAATGTGGTACCCCATCTAAGACAGGACACAGTCTAGTTTCGAGTATACCACACCTTGTATAAGACCCATGATAATAGTAACAAGGACAAATGATATTGATGTTGATTGATTGATATGACCATTTTGATCAGTTTGAATGTCTAGTTTGATGGAAAAGTTCATCTGTTAATGCGTGATTTCATTAAAGCGTAGTGGTGTAACATGGTATCTGTTTGTTGTCTACACAAATGTTTGATCGATTGTCTTTGGATGTATGCTCAGTGATCTGTCTATGCACAAAGGGTACCATTTATTGACAAAATGCAAAATACCAAAGAAATTGTTTCTGGACTTGAATGTTTTGAAAAAAAAATTGTTTTTGTTTTTTCGAGTTTTTACAATTTTTTTGTTTTGTTTTTTTCAGGACTTTATTTGACTTTTTAGGGATTTTTTTTAGGACATTATTTGATTTTTAGGGATTTTTTCAGGACATTATATGATTTTTTTGGATTTTTTTCAGGACATTATTTGATTTTCAGGGATTTTTTCAAGACATTTTTTGATTTTTATGATTATTTCAGGACATTTTTCAATTTTTATGATTTTTGCCCCCAGTGTTTAGCAAGGCAAGGAATATGACAGGTGAATAAATAGGCTTTCTAAAATGTGGGTGGATAGAGGGAAGACAAAGTCCTTTTATCATGGAGACAATATGGATGCAATTTTCAAGGGCTATTGCGTGATGGGACAAGAGACTGGATATGACAATGTAAAGCAAGAACGTGGCATGAGGGACATGTCAAGAGGTTTTTGAAACTATGTTTAAATTTTGCGTCCTTATGTCAGATCAAGATCAAGGAACAAAAAAAAGAGTGTATGGATAGTGATAAGATATGGATAGGATAAGCAAGACCAAGAATGGATAAGGGACATGGACTGAGGGACGGGGTAGGATACGGGATAGTGGCATAAAGTTGCAATAAGACAGGGAATATGGATGAAAGGTTGTAATAAGCAAATGGATAAAGACCAAAAGCTATGATAGACTAAAAGTTGTGAATAAGATGCATGATGCTCATGACGATCCTCATCCTTGTCAAGATCAAAGGTGGAAAGGGAAACTGGACATGAGGGACAATAGGATATGAAGGGTAATGACAGGGGTTTAATAAGATAATGAAGGGCAATAGGATATGAAGGACAAAAGGATATGATAGGATAAAACCTGTCCCCAAGTACGGTATGCAAGAAGTTCATAGATTACGCATGACGCGTGTTTGCCAGGTTTTCATCACGGTACTTGCCCAAGGCACCTGTTTGCCAGGTTTTCACCAGTGGATGAATTATTTTTGCTTTACTTTTTTCTTTTGTCTTTTTTTTCACTTTTTCTTTGTATTTTGACTTTTTCAATAGAAGATGGACACATGATAGGGGATGGAAAAAGAACTCAAGCATATTTTTGTTTGGATAGTAGCCTTGAAAAAAATGGACCATGACCTTTAAAAGTATGCTCAAAGACGTTGGTAGGATAAGGACATGGAAAATAAGATGAAACTAAGGATTTATGCAAAGGATGGGATCAAAGGGATCGAAGGATGGAAAATATGCATTGGATAATGGATAGGGTATTGGAAGAATTGGGCTTCACTGGATGGAAATGAAGGCAAGATCAACATTGGAACACACCTTGATGGGTGGTGGATTAATGGAGGGAAAATGGATCTCAGATTGTGAGATTTGGATGGAGGAATAGCTTGGGATATTGGGACATAAGTTCCCAAAATGGATGAAGAAGGTGATGGAGGAACAAATTTGAGAGGGTTGGATGGAGGAATAGCAACTTTGGATGCCAAGTTGGATGTTTCTTTAGGCTTTTGTGCTTTAAGGAGCCGCTTAGGGATCCACATGATTTTTGTTTTTTCATGCTTTTGTGGTTCATTGGAGTGCATTGCTTTCACAAGGGATTTAGGAACCCATATATATTTTGAATTTTGTTTTTGAGCAATGGGCCTTTGTGACCTTTTGGATTTTTCCTTTTCTTTATAGATCAATTTTTTCTTTGTTTTGACATGTTGATTATATTGGACATGTTGATCCTTGAATACATGTGGATTTTTAGACTTATGACTTTTATGCTTGGCATCCAAATTGCTTGGAGGGGGAAAGGAATGCATGGATGGATATGAATGAAATGGACTTCTTTTGGATGGATGAAATTTACTCAAGGATTTGTGCCTTTTCTGACCTTGCATAGAGGACGAAGGAATATAAGGACCTAAGATGGATGGAAAGTATGATCGGGAAGGTGTATGTTTTGATTTTGATGGAGGGATACCAACGTCTTGAGAGTGAGTTGTGTAGACATGACCCTTAACATTTTCTTTGATATGGAGGGGTTATTTCTCATGAAGGTCTACCCCTTTGCCTTTATGAATATATTGACTTGTAGGATACTCTTTTCTTTGGGAAGAAGACGCGAGTCCATTATGAGGTGGATATGATATGAGAGAAATAATGAGATCTTGAAGTGGATCAGATTGGACCAAAGAGGAAGAACCCATTGTTAATGTCAGGGGTTCATGAACATCTTGCACTGACACGTTCGAATCATGAGGGGGATTAGGATCATGAGGGGGACTAGGATTGTGAGGGGGACATGGTTCAATGACAGGCTCTTCAAGAGATGGAATGGGAGAAATAATGGGATCATCAAAAGAAATGCGATCTTGGAGTGTATATGGAGCATTAAGACAAGGAGATGGAGGAACAAAAGGATCTTGTGGAGGATTTAAAGGAATAATTTGATCTTGACAAGGAGGAAGATGATTGGAATCCTCTTTAAAGTTGCTTTTCTCTTGACTTTCAATAGGATCATCAGAAAGGATGGAAGGGATATCTTGATCTTCCTTAGGAAGTGGAATGCCAATGGGATTTGAAAGGACATTGTGTCCTGGGATAGAATTGACAGGAATAAGTGAATCATTGCGAGTGTCTGGGGAAATGGGATCTTGGTCAACAATTGGATGGGATGATAAGGTTTCGGGATCTTCATCTTCATCTATTTCAAGACACGTTTCTTCATGCTCTAAATTATCCTCTTGACATGAGGTTGGACTTTGGATATGCATGGGGGATTCTAACAAGGAATCAATGTTTTGGCATGAAGGAAATGCACTTTGAACATTTGTGATGGATTTTGGAAAGGAATCAATGCTTGAACATGAGGAAGAGGGACTTCGAATGGGGTCCTCTAAAATAGGTAATGGCAATAAAGTGCATGGTGGCATTGGGTCTTGTATTTCTGAAACATGACAAGGATGTGCATCATGAATTGGATTATCTTGGCAATCAATTATGGATAGCCCTTGGGTAATTTCATCCTTGGGTGTATTGTTTGATGAGGACAATATGGAAGGTTCTTGTGAAACTTCTAAAGGTGTAGGGATAGGTGTCACTGGAGAGTCAATTTGTTTATGGGGGGATGAGGCATTGCTAGACATAAGTGTATTATCTTGATCTTCCTCAAAGAACTCAGTTGGTAATTTCCTTAAGATCCTTGCAATAAGGCCACCTTTCTTTTGAGGTTTTGACATAGTTGTATATGTAATTTGAACTTGTTTGGAAAGGAGTTGGTTCTGGTCTGATGTCATGTTTTGATTTCGAACTAGATGTTGATCAAATTGGTTTGACATGCTCAAAATATGGCTTGGTGCATGTTGCAAGTTTTGTTTTTGAATTTGTGATTGTAGTTGTTGACATTGATATGTTGATTGAACTTGTTGATATTCCACCATTGGTTGAACTATTTGTGGACATTGTATAGTTGGTTGGACATATTGTTGAAATTGGACCATTGGTTGTGTTGGTTGTATATGTTGGACCATTGGTTGTGTCTGTTGGATATGTTGTTGATTCAAGATTTGATTGAATGAAATTTGACCAAATGAATTTTGATTTGGGACTTGATTGAAATTTGTGCTTGTTTTTTGAAATTGTTTCATTATCTCTATTTGAGAGATGAGAGCTAGTATGTCTGATCGTTTGATAAGAGCTTTTACATCAATTGGCTCAAAGTTTGGGTTTGGACCTTGAAATTTTTTAAATGTTTTGGACATTTGGGATCTATTCTTCTCAATGTTTTTCACTTTTTGTTCCGAAATCTCCTTTTCTTGAGCTAGTTTCTCCTCTAGTTTTTGTATTTGGACATTTACATCATCATGATAAGTTTGATCCAAGTTCTGAGACATATAGAGATTGGATTGACATGATTGATTTCTCAATTGTGATGACATGGCTTCGTAAGAAGGTTGAGACCTCATTTCAACAAACATATCACTATGCAATGCAACTAATGGGATTGACAAATGCAGCCTAAGAGGATGACAATGCAACTTAATGTTTTTGTTGTTTTTCAAGATTTTGACAAACTTTTTGGAATGCAAACCTAAAGACTCAACCTTGGGAAGTTGGAATGAAGCCAAGACCTTAAAGGACAAAGGACCAAATGACAATAGGAAAAATTGACAATGCCTCACCTATATGCTTGGATACTAAGCTAGGTTTGAAAAAAATGATATTAATGAAAGGACAAATTTTAGACAAGGTCAAGACTCCCTAACAACAACTTAGGGTATCATCCAAAGTTTTGATTTTTCAAGTTTGACAAACCAAATTTTTGAGACTAAATGGAAGAAAGCAATGATTATGAAAATGACTTAGGATATGACATAAAAATGATCTAATGATATGACAAGATGAAGCCAAAACAAGATGACAATACAATGATAAGGATATGCGAAGACCAATGACTTGGAATATGCAAAATGAAACCTAGGCAAGACCTAATTTGAGCATGACAAGGATAATGCATGAATGTCACCTAAATGGAAATCTAGCTTGGATATGACAATGAAATGCAAACTTAGGGAAATGATTTTGAACCTAAGTGCAAAATGAGGACGCTTGCAATGAAAAGGACTAAAATGAAGGGAGATGACAATATGCCCTAGGACCTAAGTTGGACTATGCAAAACCTAGCCTAAAGTGACATGAATTTTGAAACAAAGACATTCAATGTTTTGACAAGCCATGTTCAAATGTTGGATGAATACTTGGACAAATTTGGACTTTTTGTTTGGATTTTGTTTTGAATTGAAGGTTGTTGATTTTGAAAAACCCAAGTTGATTATGAGCACTTTTGAAAGTTTGTTTTTGATTTAACCTTTGACAATCACGGAAGACAAAATGTTTGTTTGACTTTGACTCAAGACAATCAAGAACATTCACAACAAATCCTATGGCTAGCAAGGACAATATCTGTTGAATCCTCTAACCATAAAATACAACACTTAGCCGGATAGCTAGACGCTTGGTAGCACTGGCTCCCCCTTACAGCGCACTCACTTCTCGAGCATACCAAGCTTCGAGTTCAAGGGGCATCACTTCCCAAGAACTTGCTATCTCTAACTAAGGAGTACATGAGAGGTGTCTTTGGCATGCGCGTATCACAACTCCCGAGCCAACAGATAGAAGGATTTTGGCATCTAAAAACAAGAGATTCTAGTAAGGGCATCCGTTCAGGTGGGTATTGATCCGGTGAATAAATCATCACAATACCATTCCAGCACCCATTGTCTACAACTTTCGTTGCATCCACAATTATTTAGAGTGGTACAGAAGAGCTTGGCTTGAGCCCATCACCACTTTGGGTCGTTCCCTCTCACCAATGCCTGTGCGAAGTGCCAGGCAAATTGGGAGGCAGGCCCAATTCTAGGGGTTAAAACATGCAATCAAACTAAAAATAGACAAAGCATGCATGGTGTTCATTAACCTTTAAGAAATGAAATGTGCAACTACTTTAAAAATCACAAAACCTAAAACTGCAATGAAAACAATCCTAATCTAATCAATGAAAACATGAAGATGAGATATTCAAAATGAAATCAAAGCAAACCAAATGCAGATATCTCCTTCATGTGGCTCCATTGTTCTTCTTTCACCTTCCAATTTGATGTTCTTCTCACCTACAAAGTGCATTTGCAAGTGGAAAGCAAGTTGTTGATGAAATTTGTAGCATAAGGTTACTCGAAAATGTGATTGATTGATTTATTGATTGAAGAAACTCGTCCAATTTATAGACAAATTGGAGAGAGGACAAGATTAGCATGAAAATATTTGAAAGGAAATTCAAATCAAGAATGGCAAAATTATGACAAGTGTATGACAAATTGCTATGCAAGGTGTTATGACAAATTATGACAATTTATGACAAATTATGACAAATTGCTATGCAAGATGTTATGACAAAAATTTGAAATAGAAATAGAAATTAAGAGAAATTAGAAAATTAGGTTAGAAATGATGATTTGGAAATTAGGAAATTAGAAAATTAGGTGAACTAATTAATAATTTTTCATTCATTAATTAATTCACAAAAATAGGGGGAATTAGTTAGCCAATTAAATAAATATTTAATTGTGACAAGAAGACTTAGGATAAATAAATAAATTATTTAACCTAGAGGGAAAATGACAAACAAGATTAAATGAATAAATCATAAAACCCTAGAAGATGAATTAGAAATGCAAGGACGACAATTAGGTCTTGACAAAAGATATTTGATGTAGGGTCGATTTGATCATGATTCTGATTGACAAAGAACCAATGTTGATAAATGATTGAGATTGGTTTGACAAAAATTAATGACAAATTGACCAAGATTGACAAGGAGACCAATTGATAAGCGCCAATTGATGAGGAACAATGACTAATTGATCCAAATTGACATGATTGAAAAGGACAAAGATCGATGACGAATCGATGACAAATTGATCGCAAAATGATGAGATTGACGAGGACAAGGATTGATGACAAATAGATCGCAAAATGACAAGATTGACAAGGACAAGGATCGATGATGAATCGATCACAAAATGACAAGATTGACAAGGACGAGGATCGATGACAAATCGATCGCAAAATGACAAAATTGACAAGAGGACAAGGATCGACCAAAATCATGACTGAAGATTGTTATCGACAAGACGTAATTTGAAAGCGATAAAAATGAGGAATGCAGAAGAAGGAATTGATGCTCGCAAATGATAAAGACCAAGTGCACAACATAGAAGAAATGTTAATGTGACGCAAGAACCCTAAAATAAGGCAATGCGCAAATGCTAAAGTATGACTCCGCAAGCGTTGACCATTTTTAGACGTCTACAATATTTAATTATATCTTTGTATGTTTTGAATATAATTATAATTATATTAATGTCATTTTGGTTTGAAAACTCGCAATGAAATATTTGAATTATTATATGATGCAATCAAACTTTAGTGAGTTAGTAAACCATGAACAACTTGTACCTAGATAAGGTAGACAAACTGTAATCAAACTTAGATCCTTTAGAAAACCAGATCGATTTTTAAGGTTTATTCAATATGGAAAAAGATTGTCTTTTCTGGTTTATTGCCTATGCATGTTTAAATTTATGTATTCGCATTTTCTTAGGGAATGGAAAGTCCTTGTTTGTAATTGTTGGTTATTGTCGTTTGTCGATTTGGGTATCGATTTATGTCCTTGATCCCGATTCTTGACTATTTTCATGTGATGGTTTGTATTCGATCATGTCCTTTGTGTGAGTGTTTAATATTGGTTTGTGATAGACCAGAGCTGGTTAGGTCTCTAGTTAGAGTACCGTCAATCAGTGTACCCCATATGAAGTTCAGTTTGACCAAGTGGGTAATCCTACCATATCGAACTCCGTTTGCTTGACCTTGTGTATTCCTGGGTTTTAGGAGTTCGCTTGAATATGTTTGCTAGTGTGTTGTTGTGTTGCCTTTGATAGGAGCACGGTTGTGGAGTCATCCTGATGTTTATTGCCTTCATGAGAACCTGATAGTCATGTGAGACCATGAAATTTTTATGATGGGTTGTGAAGATTTAGTTTTGTGGATGCTCCAGTTGATCTTTTATATTGCTTCTTATTATGTTTAGTTGGATCCTTTCCTATTTAGGGATCATTCATGCATTTATTTGACCAATGTGGTTGTATGTATTATTGGTTATGTTCTCCTTGATGGCAAGATTGTAAATGATGTGAACCTAATGTATTCTTCACTATTGATTAAGTATCAGAGGGGTCTTGTAGTTGAGCAGACCCGGAGATGTAGCCCACTAGGGGTTAACTCTGAGATCATTTCGGTGTTATGTGGTGTTTTCCCATTCTTATGTTACCTTTTAATTTGTCATGTATAGATGCTTTATGTTAAAATATATAATGGGAATATATTCAGTTATCGATAGCGCAATTAAGTATGCATGGAAAGTATTCATTAGTTTATGATGAAGTTAAAGTATGTTATGGAACTAGATGCCTGGCATGTGTTTAATGTAAGATTGAACGTAATGAATGGTTAAAATTTATTGGATGAACTTAGTCATGTTATCCATAGCTTTAACTCTAATGGATGAACCTCATTGTGCCATCTATATTTTAACCTTAATGGATAAACTCATCATGTTATTTAATTTTAACTTTAATGGGTGAATTTCCTCATGTTAGCTACATCTTCAACCATAATGGATGAACACGTCCTATTATCTATAATTTTAATTTACTGAACAAATTATATCCTTGTTTAAAGTAATAACATGAAATTAGGTTAACCTGCTTAATTGGATTAAATGTCGTGAGTTGAGTTAGATGTTAAATTGAGTAATCACATTGGGAAACTCCTTAGGTATTGTTTGGTCTTCCACTATGTTATTTGAGCTTTTGATAACTCATTGTATCATTATGTTGTGTCTTAGTTAAAAAAAAATTATTTGCACTCCATTCGTGTGTTTTAGCTTTATCCCTTCGAGGTTGTCTGGTGGGGCATTACAACATTATTCCTTGATTATGTCAACTCAAGCTTCAACTGATCATTCTCATAGGTAATCCTGAATCATTCATCAAATCTTTCCTTCAATGATTGTGCCAATTTCTCTTCATTCTTCTTTCGGTCCTCAATTTCCTTGGTCAACCTCATCACAATGGATTGCATCTCATTCTTCAAAGCAACATTTCATCTCTCAAGCTTGTCAACTTCATCATCTTTGTTCTCATATTCCATGATCTGATCTTCTTTCTCCTTCAACTTGTCCATCAATTCCTTCCTTTTCTCTCTACAAACACTTTCTTGATCCTTCAACTTATGAATGAATTCATCAACAACATTCAGGTTCTTCTTCAGGGTACATATCTCATTTCTAGTTGCATCATGATCCTCAAGTGCCACATTGAGCTATCTTTGAAAACCAAAATCCATTGGATCAATCTCCCAAGTCTTCCTAAGAGGAACTAGGCTCTGATACCAATTGTTATAATCAAAGATCACTGAGGGTGGGGGGTTAATCAATTATCTACCAGAAATCAAATCCACAAACTTATTCTTTATCCACCAGTTAGCAATGCTTAACATAAAAGAACATAAACAAGCAACAAATAAACCACGAATCCACAACACTAGAATTTTTACGTGGAAACCTAGAAAGGGAAAAACCACGGTGGGGTTGGGACCCACAATATTCATATACTATGGCTAGGAGTACATAAACATTACATAGATGGGGAATGCACTTGCATTTAGGCTCACTGCTGAATTACAATGACCCAGAAGGCTACAACCTTCAAGAAAGTCTCACCGACTTATAATTTGATTACAATGAGAAAATACAATAAAATAAACTCTAAAATAGCATCTGATAATCCATGAATGAGTTCTAGTTAAGCATAAGATCTCTGACTATCCTCACTCTACAAATACTATGTTTCTGTCTCAGTCAGCTACCAGATTATCTGTAAACCAAATGTGCATGTGAAACTACACTCAATCGCACCAAAACGTATCACCACAATAGTATTACCACAAAAACCAATCGTCAATTCAATCATATATATCTAGTCATATTCGAAAATAATCTCCTTCAAGTCCACTTCAAGAAGTGTAACGTGTAGCTTCAAGTCAGCTTCAATCGCAAACAAAACATAGCACCAAACAAAAAGAGTGTAATCACATGCTTCCTAAGAATATTTCCATTCACCAAGATCACAAAATAAATCACCAAAATCACCGCAATCATCAAAAATATTTCCGGACCAAAACATCACTGAGATAGCCTTCAATTACCGGTTAACTCCTGCTTCTGGATAAGATGAATCACGATTGCCAGAACGAATCACCAAGAAGAGTTTCCATCAATGACAACCCTAAACTATAAATCAAGCATCAGAAATCACTAGATGAGTCTCAATATCTAACATTTATATATTTCCTATGGATCCTCCCTTCTATCAATAAAATAAATCTTTCTTTATTTAATTAATTCATTAGCCTTTTATTTTCATGAAAAGTGTCATTCATCTCTTAATTTACCTCTTACCACCACTCCAATATTTTATTATTTCCTATACCTACCCTCCAATCTTAGCTGACCATTCATTCCTCCACCTCTTAATCTTAGTAGTCCATTTTTAGGGTACTTTTTATAAAGGAAGTTCTTTCCTCTCTCTTTTCAATGAATGAAGTGAAAATATACCTAAACTCTGTCAAGTTGTTTACTACAACTGCTATCCATTATCTGTTGAACTCTTATGCAAACAAAAAATCTAAGAGAAACCATACTAAGCAAGATCATCGGAGATAGGAGGACAATGGAGATCAAACACATCCAACATGTGAATGGTATAATGTGATTTAGTTCATGATTTTGATTATTTATGGTTCTCTATTGATATTCTGTTTGATTTATTTGTAATTCTAGGGTTTGTGGTTAAATATTATTTAGATTTACAATATTAGAGCATCAAAATTTGACATAAACAATCACCATTGGACTTCTTATCTAGAGATGTGTTACCAAGACCTTGATATTCATCAATTTTATATATTGATACTGATTTTAGAATTCCCTGTTCATGAAGACCTAACTCTTTACCATTATAGCCTACACTTTAAATTCTTTTATTTTCTATTATTGAAACAAGATGCAAATCATTCATTAGGAAAAATAACTTAGTAATGGGTCTATTTTTTTCTTATACAAGAAGGTGGTTGAACCCTACCTATACGATTATTACATTTTTTCTCATTTTTTGCAAAAAGTTTTTATCTTGATCAATGATATGCTCAATGTGATCAATACTGTCATGAGAATCCCCATGTTTGGTGGGATCCATATAATGTTTTTTTACTATCTATGTATCCCAGGGAGGCAAGTTTCTCATCTTTGGTATGGAAGTTGTAAGAATATGGATTGGATCATCTTTGATTTCACGATAAAAGATGGGATAAAAGTGGAGGAAAGGATAATCTTGAATTTATCTATCAATGAGAGGATTTTTATCAAAGATTATATTGTAATAGGTTTCATAATCATCTATTGAATTTTGGTCAAAATTTGAATTAAAATGAATATTTGTATCATCTATGGGGTTTTCTTAGTAACTTGATCTTTATTTATTTTTATCAAGTATTAAGTCATACTTTAGGACAAGTTCTTGGCATAGCCTCAATTTCTTCTAAGAAAAGATGGATACACTTTTCTTTGCTTGGATATTTCCTAAATCGATTAGGTTTTTTATATATGTTCCTATTGTTGCATGTAACCTTTTCCTTTTACTTGTGGGATGTTTTTGGACCTTATGAGGCTTATAGATTTTGGACCTCTTATGTTTTTATGAACCTCATGAAATGTTTATTTTGAAATTCCAACATGGGAGTACTTGGACAAAATCTTTAGTTGATGGTTGTTACAAATCAATATTTCATGAAAGAGTGGACTTTATATTTGGTTTGTTGGAGGACTTGGGTAAGAGATGCAAAATCTATAAATGAGTGGAAGGAATTAAATGAATTGGGTGATAATGATTTGGAGAAGGTAGATGCAAATGATCTAGAAGATTTTTATGTAGATTTAAAAGGTTTGGGTGATGATGATTCAAATGATATGGATTGAGAAGATGTGGGATATTTTTCTAGGATGATATTACCATTTCCAAAGTAAGAGTAAGGACAAGAAATAGTATTTTAAATGGAATTTGATGTAGGTGGGGTTGATGGAATTTTGACACCATTATTTATTAATACCTAACCATGGCTTCTTTTCATTATTAAAGTAGTAGGTGAGGAAAAATATATAAGGGCTTAGTGATCAATATTGATAAAGTCTTGAATGTGAGAGGTGGTGAATGGGGAGTGGGATGAGTTTATCTTGTTAAATGTAGGAGAATGAGAACCAATGGATATGTGAGGAGGTATGTTAGGATAGTTTGTCATAATCATTACTTGGCTAAAAGGTATTTGATTGGGGATGGTGATTGGTAGAATCTTGGAGCAAGTTTGCTAGCAATGATGGCATCAAGGTCCATAAGACTAATTATCATCATGAGGATCATACTCTGATTGGTGAATATAAACATCCTCATCATCAAAATAAGCATATTATGTTTGAATAACAATACTATCATCATCATCATTGTCATCGTCATGATCATCACATAGATGACATCTTGGTTGGTGGGAAATGGCACTATAGTCTACACTTGGATTGAATTGGAAACAAAGATTTCATCTAGAAGACATATGGTGTTTGTTTTTTCCTTGATGATGATCTTTGGGCTTTACTTGTGTGGGCTATGAGTATATAGTATTTTGATTAGGCCCTTAGATTATTAACTTTTGAATGATTTGGATGTTGGTTTATTTTAGCTTATGATGAATATATGAAAAGGATAGCCCTGGGTGGAAATGATAGATGACTTGGATGATTATGATGACACAAAGATGGTAATAGTTAAATAGATAGATATATGGATTATATTTTCTAAACTTGGATCTTTGGATGACTTGATTTTGGAATCTATGGATTAATGTAGAGTTTCTAAAGATTAAAAAATGAGATTTATGATTATTAAAGGTCCCAAAGGTTGGACTATGCTAATAATTTTGATTAATAGATCCAAAAGTGAAACTTTCAACTACGACAAATGATTAATTTGGATTATGATGGGTGTGGAATATAAGGATGATGTGATCAAAAGATGGTGATGATATAATGATAAAGTTATCCTAACATTTTCTTGGACATGAATCAAAGGTGACTAGAGTTATAACCAAGGTGATGATGACTGAAGATGTGAAAATTGGATTAAGGCCAAAGGATGTGGTTATTTTTGGACTAGGTATTTGGTTGATATGGAGATTTTTGGATATGGTTTTGGATGATTAAGTTGGGACCAAAACAAATTGGGTTTACCACAAAGTGATGGTTATCCTATGTTTGTCTTCAACTTTTGTGTTTCAAGGATACCAATGGACTATGTATTTTCAAACAAATATAAGGACTTCAAGCTTGACTTGACTCAAAATTGATTTAAAGGGATCACAAACAAACACTTAGTGTAACAACAAACAAACAAAATGCATAATGACAAGCTTAGAATTATTCAATGAAAGGTGTGTTATTAACTTAATGTAGGTGTATAGTGAAACTATGGATGAAAAATGGGGCAGAATTGTCTTAAAATAAACTCAAATAAATCCTTGAATGACTTCCTTATTTTACTATTTAAATGTCAATCCAGGGTCGTAATCTTGTGAAAGGTATTGGGCCTATCTTCCTAAGGGATGAAGATAGTGAATTAGTGGGAATGAATACAACTAAACACACAAATATTGTTTGCTTCAGGATCTCAATTCAAACTTCTTGGTCACTCTTTGATAGGAACTTGTGGCAATGGTCGATAATGCAAGAGATTAATATTTAACTTTCAGAAATAGAACTAAATCAGATTGGGATCTTGGCAATGGTAAATTCACACTAGAAACTTAACAATTAAATAATCATCTATCAGTATTCAATACATAATTGCACTGCTTACATAAATGATAAAATATAAAGCATCATATTGCAATTACTCTACATGGATAACAAAACATAAAAAATAAATTAAACAAGCAAACTTAAAAGAGTGATCACCCAATAACCCAAGTAGTGGCCCCCCTCCTCGGTCACTAGGTAATTCAATGTCTTTGATCTTACACTAGCTCAATTGAACATTCATATGCACAATTTAAATTCCACATTTTTAAAAATAAGAATAGTAGTATCTTCTTATGTATTAAAAAAACTATATATCAATCTTGAAAGCATACATATTTATATTAAAAAAAAGGTAGTAGTATTTTGATGGTTTGTTATGGCCTATGGCCAACAAACCAAATATATATCGATAAAAGACAAATAATGGTAGTTGGTCATAACCTATTCAATACATTGTCTTCTTACTCAAAATAGATAAAACTATTCAGATTTAATCCGCATACTCAACCACTCTAACATCCCATCAAACAAATTTTGTCCATATGCGCACGACCACCTCCTGATCTCCTATTATGACAATCATGCAATTTAATCAGTAAATAACCAATTTTTTTATATAGTTTCAGTTAATTACTTTTCTTCTACATTTATAAAATTTCTCCTATTTCATTACCAATTAGCGACAAGAATGACAAGAAGTATAGGAATGGAAAACAAAAAAGGACAATAAATGGGCCAAACAAGTAACACATTCTGGTTTTATCATTTCCCCCCAGCTGAGGGTTTTACATGTCCCCATGCAAAAAGAGTATAGTTATAGACCCAGTGGAGAAACCAATTTCTATAGATTACTGGTGATTACATGAATCCATTGTTGTCTCATTTTCTTCATGAGCTATTCATGTTCACGGACTGACATGCAAGGCTCTTTACCAGCAGTCACTTTTTCAATTTCAACTTTAAGCTTGCTAATTTCTTCTACCTGACAACAGTTGGTAATGTGTGCTTCCTAAAGTTGAGCTTTAATCAGCCGATTTTCCTCTTTCAATTGGGAAATTGAATCCCTTAAACCCCAAATTTCATCTTTTTTTTTTCAGCAAGAGTTCTTGTTTTTCCTTTATGTTTTCCACCATTTCATCCAACTTCTTTTCCTTAGTATGGGTAATGATAGGGGCTTTGAGTGAGTCCTTTAACCCCTGTTCCAGAAAATCAGCCTAACCAATGTTACTACCAAAAGTGTCTTCATTGTCCACCTATTTTTTCATATTTTGTGTATATTGAATCTGTTGGTTAACATTCCCTAGTTGTTCTACATACATTTCTTCCCCCATATCAAGATGTTCAACTATATTTTCATTATCAGTGTTAGGGGCTTCATCTCAACCAAGCTCAACATTTTCTATATGTGCTACACCAAGGATAGGGGACTCATGTTGTTTTATTTGTTGTTCCTTTATTTTCTCCATTTTGTATGTCTCATTTCTCAACTCATTTACCCCTATTTATTGGTCACTTCTGCTAAAATCGACAAATCCTCATCTAATTATTTGCTAAGGCTCACCATTTCAATAGCTATATTAGTCAGATCCTTTAACAGATCCTTATATGAAATTTGTTGTGTTTCATTCTTATCATTGGGGGTAACAAGGGACTCAGTTAGAGGTTATGATGTAGGATCATCCTTGGTTCTTGGCAATCTTGCGTCAACCAAAAATATTTATTTTTAGTTTGTTTTATGTTTTGCAGTTTCAACATTTATTTCTACATTTTCTTGCATTTGCTCATCGGATCTTGCAGAGATGGATTTTTCTTGTGGACATGATCATCTACCTTATTCCCGATCCACAGAATGTTTGGATCTTATTATGACAAGTTATTGATTCTGGATTTTGAGACAGTTTTCTGGCTTAGAACTCCATAACCGCTTGAACCTATCCTACTATTGGCGAATCTTGTGAATTCATTTTGTTCCTTGCAGAGCCTCAATGCGTTGTTCCAATGTTCTTTGGTGTGTGGTTGATCTTCCTTTTGATCCACACTTCATCCTATGGATTTTTCAGAGCATTCTCATTGGCAGAGGCTGACTTGGTGGTTTTACATGTTTCTTCATGTTTATCATTGTTTGATTCTTCTTGGGCCAACCCAAATCCCTCTAGACCATATAAATCAATGTAATTTAGCTTGTAGTAATCATTTTTTAGAACCAAGAAGATCTATCTTTAGGATAAGTGGTTCGGTGTTGACCAAGACTGTAATTGAGTATGTTTGTAGCAGGCCAGTGAACCGAGTCTTGTAGCCTACATCTTGTCAATAGATTGTAAACAATTTTTATGATATAATTAATCAAAACTGTATTGCCTCCATCATCTTGTCTTGCTTTCATTGTGTTTTACTCTTCCTGCACAATCCAGATAGATCTCATTGAGGTCCCTCCTCACCATGACTGCACCTGGTGACCTTGAAGATAACTTCCTTTTACACCTAGAGTCTGGGGTTTTCTTATTGGTTCCTTTAGACCTAGCACTTGAGCTTCTGGTTTGATATGGGATTTTTACTTGTTTACTACTAGAATTTGGGCATTGCTTAATTTGCCTCTTAGAAAACCTTCTTTTTGGAGTACTGGAAGAAGTACTAGGGTTTTGTGCGAATGTCAAACTTTCATCATCTTCACCAGGAGAATTCTCTTGCTCCTTAACAAGGCTATATTCCCATTCATATACCTCTTCTTCAAAAGATTCTTCCTTATTAGAAGACTCCTATTTAGAATTCTTAGAAGTGGTATCATTACTAACAAAAGAATCCTAGTCACCCAAGGGAGATAGTTTTTTTAATTCCCTAATGAACAACAACCTAAGGAGCCCATGATGATCTATGAAATTACTATGCCCATCTTGAATAGATATACCCATACATTCTAGGGAAGAATACATAAAATAGGGAATGTTGACAAGGATACCTCTCTACAAATGTAAAATTAAGCAAAAATGGTGGGAAAAAACATAATAGCACCTGCCTTACCATGTTATATACTAGATAATGAATTTTGCTACATCCTTCTAGTGGTCTGGTAGTGAAGATAATTTTTGTACCTTTCCCATAGAGCATCAGAATGGATTTTCCCCCATCTAAAAATAGTTTTTGCATTGGCTTAAGGCCCATCACCTTCATTGAGCTATCAGGGAAATAATTATCCCCGGTTATGGGAAAACCAAAAACTTCAACAATGGACTCTATTGTAATAGAAATGGTTGAACCTTGAACAACTACCTAATGCCAAGAGAGACTCAATGAAAATTCTTGGGCTACTTTCTCTTCATATTCCCTTAATCTCTTGAAATAGCCATCGCATTGAGCTTGTTTATTGACTTTATATGCCTTGTTGTACTCTGGATCCCTGAGCTCATCCATAGACAAGGGAATGAATGCAACTAAACACACATTTATTATTTTCTTGAAGATTTCAATTCAAACTTCATATTCACTTTGTGACAAGAACTTGTGGCAATGACAGAAAATGTAGGAGATTAATATTTAACTTTCAGAAATAAAACTAGTTCATATCGAGATCTTGACAATAATAAATTCACACTAGAAACTTAACAATTAAATAATCATCTATCAGTATTCAATACATAATTGCACTACTTACAACAATGATAAACTTCCTTACCTTGCGAATCCTGAAGTTGCTTCCTTGTGTCATTTCTCCTCAGCAAAGTGGGTTTGTCTCCAGTAGACAAATCTTGGATTCAATTATCTCAGTCCATGAAAACATTCATTCTTTGTCTAACTCTAAAAAGGAAGGCTTTCTTCTGAAGATAGACTTATCTAAAGCCTACGATAGAGTGGATTGGGATTTAATGATGGAAGTTCTCTTAGCTTTTGTTTTTTGTTCTAGAAGTATTAGTCTTATAAGGCAATTAGTTTCTTCGACTTCTTTTTCTGTTTTAATTAATGGATCTCCCTCCCCTTTCTTCAAGTCCTCAAGGGGACTCAGGAAGGGAGATCCCCTTTCTCCAGTTATTTTTATTATCATGGCGGAATGTCTGGGAAGAGGTATAGGGAAGTTGGTCAAGAAGGGGGAGTTTTGTGGTTTGAAACCATCTTCAGCAGATCAAGTCTGTTCCCACCAGCAGTTTGTAGATGACTCTATAATTATGGGGAAGGCTATAGTGCAGGACTCTAGAAGTTTAAAGAAAGCTTTGGATAGTTATGGATCAGCTACTGGGCAACTTATTAATTGGACTAAAAGTTTTGTTTACTTTATCAATACTCCGGAGAGAAGAAATATTAAAATAAGTAATATCTTGGGATGTCAATTGGGGTGTGAGGCCTCACCTCGACTCAGTTTGACATTCAGTGGATTTTATATTTTAGACTATTATGGATACTTTATTTTGATGCATTTTGAGACTTAGAACTTATATGATTTTAGGATATTGGATAACATTGCTATGATTTGATGATTTACTTACATGCTTTATGGGATAGAACACTACATGATTATTAGATAGGATGATAATTGCAATGATAGATGTCGTTATTGAATTTGCAGGACTTTACTCTGAATATAGAACTATGATGTATGTTTAGTTTATGTGAATTGGGATGAAATTGCTTATGTGAAATTTGCTTGATAAAAGATGTATTCAATCTGTGCGGATGGAAATTGTATGCAAGTGATGATGTGCATTGTTATATTATTGAATTATATTATATTTGGATATTTGGAAGTACTAATGTGTAAATTGAGATGCGCAGGAAATTTACCATGTGACCATGGAAAATTACGGAGAATCAAACCTAGACTTATGTATGTTCGTAAGCCAGGGTTTGTCTATTTGGAGAGACAACACCCCGTTTGTGTTGTATTTTATTCGTATCAGTATATGCTGCATGAGTGTTATGTGTTATTTAAATTTATTGTGTAAAAAAACCTCAAGAGACAATTTCATGTTCATTTTTGTAAAAGTATTTTATTAGTGTCACTTGGCACATTTGTGGATTTAAATTTAAATATTTTATTTTGTCTCTTGCTGGGAGAGTGTTAATTATAATTAATTATTAAATAAAATAATGTGTTGTCAAAAAGATATTTTGAGAATATAATATTTGGAGTGGTCAACTTATGTTTGACCCGAAAATAAACTTCAGGGGGGTTTAAAATAGGTTAAATGAACACCTAGGGGTAGTTTATTAGGGTTTCCTGAAGCCCATAAGGTATACCTAGGGGTTAGGGGTAATTTTAGGCAAGTTTCTACTTTATAATGATCTTTTTAACGCTTTAAAAATAGTTTTTTTGAGTTGAGCGAAAATTGAAATTGAAGTGAAATCAAATCAAGATATTTTCCTTTTGGGAAGGAAAGTCTTTTTGCATTTTTTCTTTCTTCCTTCTTTTTGTTTTTTTTCAGAATCCTGTGAGAACTCAGAGAGTGAGCTTCTTAAGGAAGATTTTTGGGAATAGCTGGTTAATCACCCACTCTCCATTTTTGGAGACAGAAGAAAATTTAGAAGAAAAATAATGTTATGGAATAGAGGAAATTGAATAAGGGTAGAAGGAAAAAGATTTGTGGATTGGGCAGCTCTTCATCAGAAATCATAATAACCTTTGGGCAGATTAAGGTTGGTTTCAATTTTTACTTTTAATGCTTTTTTCTTGTTTATTTCTGAAAGTTGTTGAATGAGAAAATCTGTATTCTTGAAAATGGATGTTTGAAAATCTTTTGGTGTTTTGTTTTATGAATAAATGTGTTTTGGGAGTTTTCTCAAGATCTCTTACTCTTGGGAGAGAAGAGGATCTTGAGGGTGGTAGCAGTGACAGCCCTCGAGTGAGAGACTCTCTTTTGAGAGCGATCACAAGGGATCTTGGTGTGACCCTTGCTGCATGGCCTGTTTGTGCAATGGGGGTCATAAGGAGGGTAATAAGGCTAGAATGCCTTTGGGGGGCATAAGGATTTAGGGGTTGAGATTCTTGATATTTCATTTGTGCCATGAGATGGCTTCTTGTTTATTACATATTTGCAGATTCTCCTCAGGGTATTTGGTCCACTACCACCCTTTGAAAAATAATCACCACCAGAGTGTGGTGCTGTGAAAGCCAGGTTGGGAAAGTGTCTGGATTATTTGTATGCTTGTGTTTCTGTGTGTTTTCCTGTTTGTTACCTGTCTAGGAATTGGTTCTCCGAGCTCGGGGGTGGCTACCAGTTAGCCTAGGCTGGGAGGTGAGCACTCCGTGGTCAATTTTGTGTTTCCTATTATGCAGGAAATTCAGAGGAAAGAGGATAGGATTCATGAAAGATATTCAGAAGATCGTATTTGAAGATATTTGAATTCAGTTGCAGATGTTTGTTTAAAGTTGTTGTAAATAAATGTCTCATTCAAGAGAAAGGAGAAGCAAGTTGTAATTTGTAATAGTAGACTTGAAGTCTTATTGTTGTGACTGTTCAGAGAAAACATTCTGTAAATTTGGTAGAATATCTTAGAGATGTTTTAAAGAAAGAAAAGCTTGTTATTTCTACTTCTGGTTTAAAAAAAAAAGAAAGGTTAAATTGTGTTGCATGCAATAAAAAGCTTCTTGTATTATGGAAAGAAATAAAAGATTTGTTTTTTTTTATTTAGACTTTAATTATATTTCACTTGTGGCAAATAAAAGATTATTGTTGTTGAAAGATTTCTATGTATTTAAAAAAAAAGTAGATTTATGAAATATTAGATTAGAGGAGAAAAATCGATGAAAGATTTCCTTTTATTTTAGAAAAGTATTTTGTAACCTTTAAAAGTATTTAAGGTTGTATTTTGGGTTAGCATTGTTTTAAAAGCTCAATGATTTTATATAAATAAATATATATACTTTTAGATCTGAATTAACTTCATATTCTTTCCCTTTACTATATTAGTTTAAGTTTTAGCAAGTAAAATTCTTTTTTTTTTTAAAATATATATGTAAATGTTATATTGAATTTAGGTTTATCTTCTTATCTATGATTATTTAATTTTGCAATTACCAGCACATATATATATATATATATATATGTTTTATTTTTAAAAAAAAAAATTTAATTTAAAAAAAAAAAGTTTTGGGGTCCCCGCGGACTCCACTGTGTGTACGCACAGTGGACGACCGCGCGGCGCCCACTGTGTGCACACACAGTGGAGCCGCTTGCGGCTCCCACTGTGTGGGCACACAGTGGACGGCCACGGCCGCCACTGTGTGGCCACACAGTGGTGCCGCCAGCGGCGCCCACTGTGTGGGCACACAGTGGTACCGCGGCGTCCACTGTGCGCTCACACAGTGGCGCGCGCACGGCCAGACTTGTTTGTTCCCTCCGTGACCTGCAGGAAAAAAGGAGTTTTCATGGCCGCCAAGGGCTTCGGCCCAGCCATAACATGGTCAAAAAAAATATAGATGAATTCATGGCCGCCAAGGGCTTCGGCCCAGCTAGGAACATTAACAGTTAAAAAAATATATAGGGTTTAAACCCTAACCGGGTGGGGTTAGGGCAGGATAATATTAAATAAATTAATAATTAAGCTATTTTGATTATATGAGAAATAAGAGGGAAGATTAAACCCTTAATTAGGGTTAAGGGAAATATGAAACAAATTTTAGGAGGATATAATGTTTTTAAAATTGGAATTAAAATATTGGCATTTTTGCCAAATAAGTATTTAATATATATATGTAGATGCATGATTCTTGGAGTATTGAGAATAAGTAAATTAATTTATGAATATATATATATGTATGCATATACAAAAATGTATATATGTATATATTAAACAAAATATATATATATATCTTGATTTTAATATTGGGATGAATTATAAAGAGAAATATAAATGAATTGAAAAGACTGTATAGTCATATCGGAGGATAAATTAAAATATCTCTCCTAATCCTTTAGTTTGATTAATTTAATAAAACTATTGAATAAGTATTTCTTGGAGATAAAATTCAGCCAGTAGGTTCTCCGCAACTAAAATTTAAAAAAATTAATCGATGCTCAGTTCGTTTCGGAATTAGCTCGAATTTAATAATGGAAAAAAAAATTCTTTAACGCTTGTCGCAAGAGCGAACTTGTTAATTAAAATAGTATCTTTTAAAAAAAAAATTGTTCCGTTTTTGCCCTAAATTTTGGGCATGACATGGGGAGTCTTCCAATGTCCTTCTTGGGGCTGCCCTTATGCCATGATCCTCTTGACACGTACTGGGGAACTTTGGTGGATAAATTCCACAAGAAGCTAGCTGGCTGGAAGGGTTCTCTTCTTAGCCAAGCTGGTAACGTTCAATTGTTGAAGTCAACTCTTCAAAGTATCCCTCTTTATGCCATTAGCCTATTCAAGATTCTTGCCAAGTATGTGAAGGCTATTGAAAAGATCCAAAGAACTTTTTTGTGGATAGGAGTTGAGGAGAAGAAGAGAATGAATCTTATTACATGGGACAAGGTCTGTAAGCCAATAAGAAAGGGAGGTTTGGGTCTTAGAAGAATAAGAGACATGAATGAATACCTTATGGCCAAGGAGATCTGGAGAGGGTATAAAAACTAGAGAGAATGGAAACTGATATGGGACAACAAGTATAAAAGGCAATGTCCCACACTTCAAAGCTTCCTGAAAGTGAAAGATATCCCAATTGGCTCAAATATCTAGAAAAATGTCTCTAGAACAAGAGATTTAATTTTCAGAGGTGCAAAATGGAAGATGGGGAAAGGGAACCTTATCAAATTCTAGGAAGACTCCTGGCTGCTCGATTCCCCTTTGATTGAAAGTCCAGAGTGGAGCAGATTCCAGAACCAGTGCAAGGAAAGATATAGATCAAGGGTGGGTGATTACTGGAAAGATGGAGAGTTGAAGAATTTATCTCAGGTGGATCAGTCCTTGGGAAGTCTGAACAAAATTATGAACTCTATGGTTGTGGTGGAAGATGAAGATCAATTAATTTGGAAACTCATAGCAAATGGTAAATTCACTGTGGCTTCTCTTTATTATCATCAGTATTCTAAAATGGAGAGTCCATGCTGGGCTAAGGCCTAGGTTCCCTAAGATTAATATTTTTTTCTGGACAACCCTTCAAGATAAAATTCTAACTATTGAGAACCTCAGAAAAAGAGGTATGTGTATGCCTAGTGTTTGTTTTCTTTGCATGTAGAGTGAGGAGACCATCAACCATTTCTCTTGCACTGCCCTTTTTCGCCTGATGTCTGGGGAAGATGTTTGGATCATTTCAAAATCAGTTGGATTTTCTCAGAGTCAGTTCAAGAGGTTTTTAATTCTTGGCATTATCCTTCAAGGAACAAATTTACTACTTTGCTATGGAAATTAGCTTTACCCCATATGTGTTGGGGTATATGGAAAGAGAGAAATGAAAGAGTCTTCAAAGAGAAGGTGTCTAAGGCTCAAACTATGTTTGAGAAAATAAAATGAAATATAGTGGAAAATATGAATATAATAGGTGGTATTGATAATCCTCGAGACAAGGATGATCAAACAATCTTCAAGAAGTGGAGATTAAAAGGTCGAGAACACTTTCAGAACGATCCTAGAGAGGGTGTGATATGGGTAATCCTGTCTAATGGATGGATGAAAATAAAATTTGATGGTGCATCAAAGGGCAATCCTGGTATAGCAGAATGTGGGGTGGTCCTTAGGGGCGAATGGGGAAAATACAAAATTATAAAATGTATAGCCATAGGAAATCAGACAAATCATGTAGCTGAGGCTATGGCTGCATACCATGGGATGGTCCTAGCTAAGGAATCCAACTGCACTAGATTCTGGTGCGAAGGAGATTCATTGAATATAATCAATTGTTTGAATAAGAAGTTTCCTCCTTCTTGGTCAATAAGAAATGCTATCAAAGCGGCTAAGAAAATTAGTGAGGAATTTGAAATGTGTGTTTTCACACATGTGTATAGGGAAGAAAACTCATGCATAGACTGGGCAACCAACCTAGCATGCCAAACAAAAGATATTATTACTACTTCCAATGAGAGTGAGCTCACATGTGATGTGAAATCTTTGCTCAATCTGGACCATATCCAGATGAGGCAACGTGGCACTATCAACAATAATTTATAAATGCATTATCCTCTTATTTCAAAGCAATGTTATTACGGAGGTAATGAGTATTTATTGAAGTGTCTTTTCATTATTGTTTGGCATGGATTCTGGGCTTTTTTTCAAGGCATCCACAGAAACCAAAGAAGAAGATTTGGAGCCAAGAGAAGGAAATTCAGGGATAGCGAAGGAAAAATGGGAGGAAATAAAAAAAGGTTCGAACCTATCTCTTGCTCGGAATGGAGGAAGAATAGGAAAGTGTGGGATATCCTTTAGGAGGGGGGTCTGGGTGTGTTTATGGAGAGGCTTAGTGGGAAAGATCCTACAGTTACCAAACATTTTATTAAGAACTGGAAGAATGGCAAAATCCTAGTCAAGTCCCAGATGATGATTGTAGATGAGGAGATTATTGCTAAAGCTATGAGGATGATGACTCAGGGCATAAAATTTTATAGGGGCCGCAACATCTCTGATAAAGCAATAGACAAATTCCCTGTCACGGATGATGAGAGGAAGAAGATGGTGAAAGTTGACAATTCCTACTATCACCTATATTACTTTGTTTTAATCTCTACTATCACCTATATTACTTTGGATGGTAGGTTTACTAGAGCCTATGGTCATCATTTTGTTTTGCTCAACCATTTTTGTCATGGGAAAAGGTGAGCCTGCCATATTATCTTGCCTGCTCCATGGACCACACTATCAAGGAGATTTAGAAAGATCCCAAAGGTGACCATGCCCTTCACCAGGGTCTTATGGCTCTTGTCTATAAAGTGCTTAAAGGGAGGTGCATTGAAAAACCCATTAAAGGTAAATATGCAAGAGATGAGGACACAGAGAGTGAAGCCAGTGGCTTTAACTTTGATTTGGATACTGAGGGCGACTCAGAGGAGGCTACCAAAAAAGGTAGGAACAAGGCTAAAAGGAAAAGGATTTTGGTGGATTCAGATATTTTGGACTCTGAGGCCAAATCCTTCGAAGGGAAATTTATTAAAAAAAAGAAAGGGAAAGCTACTGGAAAGCAAATGAAGAGGAAGAAGACCAGCAAGGAAAGCAATAAATATATTAGCCAAATTCTGATTGATTTTGAAGAGGAGGAGGTAGAGGAAAATAAAAAAGATGAGGGACATGATAAGGAGGGGGAGGAGAATCCGGTCACGGGCAACATTAGGGTTTGAACACCCCAGGTATGCAAAAAGAGGATCAAGAGAAAAAAAGTGGTAAGCTTAGTGATTATGGTGGTGAAAATACGACTATAAAGGGCTTTTGTGAGACCGTTGGTTCAATGGTGAAGGAAATAGACAACTTGAAGAAAGATATGATGACTATCAAAAGAGTAATGGTTGGCAAGAAACCCCTGACAAAAAATGTTAAAGAATTGGCAATTGCAATTAACAATGCGGAAGCCATTGAAAGCATGGTGTGTAAAATTATTGCCACTGAAAAAAAGATTCAAGAGATGGAAGAAAATAAGGAGGTGAAAGGGATGGAAACTACTATGAACAACCTGGGTAGCAGAATTGATAAGATGGAACTCACTGTTAAGAGGATTGCAGAACAAAACTTCTAGATCCTCAAAGCTTCGGTGGATAACATGAACATCTTGATAATTAGATTTGAGAACAACACAAAGAAGGATGTTGACAAGGAACAACCAGACAAAAAAGGTCATGAGAAGAGGACCAGAGCCAATACAAGGATCAAGGGTGACATCAAAGGTCGTGAGCTGGAGGAGTTAAAGACTTTGGCAAACAACATGAAGTAGATGGTTATCCATGCTGAGGATATTATGAAAAGTATATAGCTATCTCTGTCCATGTCTCGGCAGTGGTTTTGTTTTCTATCTTTTTCTGTCATTTTGCTTTCCGAATGTTGTCCTTTACTGGATTTTTATGTAATGTTATGTAATATGGGTTGTGATCCATTTTTGTTCGGTTGGGATCTGTTTTAGTTTTTGAAGTGATTAGGCATGGATTTTTCTAGTTCTTTTGATATCTTTTCTTTGTAATAGGTTCGGGTTCCTTTCAAAAACTGGCTTTTACTTAATCAAAACAATGATAAAACACAAAGCATCATACTGCAATGACTCTACACGAATAACAAAACATAAAATGAATTAAACATACAAAATTAAAAGAGTGATCACCCGATAACCCAAGCAGTGGGCCCCCTCCTCAATCACCAAGTAATTCAACATCTCTGATCTTACACTAGCTTAGTTGAAAATTCATATGCACAGTTGACAATCGACGTTTTTCATATTAAGAAAAATAGTATCTTCTTATGAATTAAAAAAACTATATACCAATTTTCGAAGCATACATATTTATATCAAAATAGGGTAGTAGTCTTTCGATAGTTTTAAATGGCCTATGGCCAACAAACCAAATATATGACAATAAAAGGCAAACAATGGATTCTTGTCATAACCTATTCTGTAACACCCTGCCAGGAAACCCCGAAGGGATTAAACTGAAACAGTTGAAAAGAGTGTTAATAATGTTTTTTTAAACTTTAATAAGTTTAATGATACACTGAGTTAACATTACATTTATATTACACAACATAAGACTTAACTTAACACCTAAAGGGTTTCCCAACTTGGTTAACATGGTTTACACTAATATTTATTAGCATTGATTAGTCCAATTAAGTTGATTAAACATAAAAACATAATTACATTTATCCAAAGGTTAATTTATCCAATAGTATAAAATATTATTAACATGTCTAGGTTTCATTCATGAGGATTTTATAATTACATTACATCTAATATTCAAACAAGGCATATACATTTAACACTTAATTTCCATTCATACATTGTTTTGTATCATAAGATAGAAATAAATTTACATTTCACTAAATCAGGTAAGTCTCAAAAATTTAGATAATGTTTACATTAGAATTTACATCTTGCCATGAAGGCATACATATCCAATAGTTACAACTAACCATATAAGGTCCATGATATACAAATAATGATCCAAAATAACAAATATGATCCAAATGAATAACAAGATGCTCAAATCCAAGCACAACTAGAGCACCTATGAAGTAAACTCCCACAAGAAGGAACAAACACACCCGATGGAAAGTGGCACTACCACCCGACCATGTGGCTCAAAAAGAACCACCCCACCATGCTAGGAGATAGAAATAAGACCCACTAGCAACCTACAAGGTATACACACACTGATGAATAATGATGAATCTCTAAGATCCTAACCAGTACTGAGAGGGGGGTGTGAATCAGTACACACAAAAACTCACTTCAATGCTCTGACAGTTTAGAACACTGATAATTCGGTTTACTATACCACTGTACTTAACTATAGCAATACCTGTTAATAGAAATAATTTAGACAACTAAACCAATCAAACAAGAGTACTTCAAATATCATACAACAAGTCTCAAATCTAGATAGCTATTTTACCAGTTTACTCATGCATGAGTTCCATTAGTAATACCACCACCATTAGCTTTGCATGCATATTCAACTGAAAAAAAACTTCTCAAACATCACATGAAAAATACATAACCCATGACATAGATTTTTCACGTGGAAACCCAAATGGGAAAAACCACAGTGGGGATGAGTACCCGCAAGATTGTTTTGAACTCTTTTGAAGTCCACTCTGTTAGGAGCCTAGTCTGGTTAAAGACTTTACAATAAGGTTTTGTTAGGGACTGATCATGTTAGGAATCACCCAGTTAAGGGATGAATATAAACCCTATTAAAGGTTGAAACCCTGTTAAAGGTTACCTTGCTAGAGGATTTAAAGAACTCAATGAACTTGAGTCACCTAGTTAGAGGATTTGCAATAAGCTTGTTAAAGCTACTCGGTCAAGGGATTTTCCTTTTGTTGAGATGGTTAGAAGTCAACAGGTAAAGATCCGATCTGATAACAACACTACTTGCTAAGGCATATCCTATTCAATTCCTCTCCTCTGCAATCACACTCTGAAGATTCCACACGCAGACACAAACACATCTCTTGCCAACACAAATAATAACAAAAATCATCAACCTTATAGACAACAATTAGGTCGGTAGCATAAACCCTAAACCCTAAACATTTTAGGTTCACAATTACAAGCGGTCCAATCCTGACTGTCAAATACATTAAATAGATCTCAAGTCATTTCTGCATCATCCAATCTTCACCGCATCTAGAGAACAGTAACCCATCACACACTTTTCTCATCCTTCTGAGAAAAATGCACATTCCCAAGGTAGACATTCAATGCATTCAATCTTCATGCGCAAGATCCTTGAAGAAATCCTTCACATGCACATAGCTAATATGGCATCTCGATCTCATCCTTATCTCCCAACTAACTCATCATAGAACATCATCAGTTGCACCGCACAAGCCAAACCACCAAACTGGAAACCCTTGAGTTGAACTAAGACTACAAACTAGTAGTCAAACTGTGAACCCCAATCTGTGAACCCCAATCTGTGAACATCAGTTTATATTGGTTCACCTTCTTGAGTACCATATACCTGTTCACTTGTTGACATCAATGACAACATACATTATCATCACTTCATCATACGCCAACAATCTCCCCCTTTGGCATTGATGGCAATACTCAGTGCATCAGTGCTTAGTATTTGCACCATTCTGAATAGCACATACCGGTTCAACTTGAATGATCACCACCACCACCTGGACTGGTCAATGTGTACATGCTCAACATCTTCTCCCCAAACAATATATCTTCTCCCCCATTAATCATTAGATATCTTCTCTCCCTTTGATAGCAATGCCAAAGTGGAGGCATAAGATTCCAAGCTCCACTATGTTGCTCCCCCTATGGAGTAGCATCCCTCAACACATCAATCTTGTAAAATCTGACATGGTAGTACCTAAGTGATGTGAAGCACACAACTTTAGTTTACTTCATGAAGGGGTAAAACCCCTAATTCACCTCTCAAGTAGGTAAATGTCATCTTCGGTAAGGACTTAGTGAATATGTCTGCTAGTTGCTCCTTACTGGAAACATGTTCTAATACAACCTCTTTATTCTAAACCTTTTCTCTCAAGAAATGATACTTGAGCTCAATATGCTTGGTCCTAGCATGCAATACTAGATTTTTGGAAATATTGATTGCACTAGTATTATCACAAAAAATACTCACCGGTTTAGATACAGTCACTTTGAAGCCATCCAATACATGCTTCATCTAAATTGCCTGAGTGCAGTTCATAAATGCTGCCACATACTCCGCTTCAGCCATAGACTGGGAAATACAGCTCTTCTTCTTACTTGTCCACAAGACTAGTCTTCCACCAAGGAAGAATTCTTCATCGGTTGTTCTCTTCTGGTCGTCCACATTACCTGCCCAATCTACACCGGTAAACACTTTGAGATCAAATTCGCCATTGTATGGATACCACAATCCATAATCAACTATTCCCTTCAGATACCTAAGAATCCTCTTTACCGCTACCAAGTGGGATTCTCTTGGACTCTTCTAAAAATAGGCCACTAAGCCCATTGCATGAGCAATAACCGGTTTAATGTGCACCACATAGTGCAGCTTACCAATCATCGACTGATACTCCTTCTCATCCACCAATGTTTTATCATCCTCCTTTGTCAATTTGTAGCTGGTCACCATCAGTGTTCCAATCAGTTTTCTCTCCTCCATGCCAAAGGTCTTCAATACCTCTTTGATATACTTGGATTGGGTAATGAAGATACCCTCCTTCATCTGCTGAATTTGTAGACCAATGAAGAACTTTATCTCTCCAATCAGAGACAACTCAAACTCTTTCTTCATTTCATCTGCAAATGCATGACTCATTTCATCATCTCCTCTGAAGATTATGTCATCTACAAATACTTCATAGATCAGTATCTGATCACCTTCAGATTTCAGGTAGATGTTGTTGTCCTCGCTTGTTCTCTAAAATCCTATCTTCATAAGATGAGAGTGTAACCATTCATACCATGCCCTTGGTGCTTGTTTCAATCCATACAGGGCCTTCTGTAATCTTCACACCATATTACTATCCTCTAACAAAGCAAACCCATCTGGTTGCTCAATATACACTTCTTCTTCTAGGATTCCATTCAAGAATGTAGACTTCCCATCCATCTGGTATACCTTGAATCCCTTGAATGTTGCAAATACAAGTAGCATTCGGACACCTTCCAGTATGGCCATTGGGGAAAAGGTTTCTCCATAGTCTTCTCCCTCTTCTTGAGCATATCCCTTGCATACAAGTCTTGCCTTGTTCTTTACCATTATGCCTTCTTCATTCAGCTTATTCCTCAAGACCCATTTGGTAGCTATGAAATTCTTGTGTTCTAGTCTGGGCACCAAGGACCATGTTGCATTTTTTTCTATATGGTCTAGCTCCTCTTCCATTGCCTTTATCTAGTCTTCATCAGTTTGTGCCTCTCTAGTGGTCTTAGGCTCAAATTCTGAAATCATGCAAGAGTTTTCTTTCACCTTTCTCCTTGTGAGTATCCCTGCATCTTTGTCTCCTATGATCTACTTCAGATCATGATGTAGTTTCACATACCTAGGAATGACCCTAGCTGGTTTCACTTGCTTTTCCTCTTCTTCCACTTCATCTTCTTCTTCTCCTAATGCAACTACTACCTGTATAGAAACACTAAGGCCTTTATAGTGTTTGTCACTTGTTTCTTTCTTAACTAGTTCCTAGAAGGCTAAACCCGGTTCATCTTCTATTTGATTGTTGTTGGTTTCCTCAAGCTCCTCAAGGGATTCATCAACCCTGACATTGATACTCTCAAAAAAAATTTGTGTCCTATTGTTGTAGCATTTGAGAGCTTTGCTTTTAGTGGAATATCCCATAAATATTCCTTCATCACATTTAGCATCAAACTTGCTCAGATGCTCACCTCTTCTGATATAGCACTTGCTGCCAAATACTTTGAAATAACTTACATTAGGAGTTCTCCCATTCCAGTACTCATAGGGGGTTTTGTCTTTACCTTTCTTGATGAGTACCCAGTTCATAGTATAGACTGCAGTGCTCACCGCTTCTCTCCAAAATGTGTGAGCTACATTTCCTTGGATCAACATAGTTCTTTCGGCTTCCACTATAGTCCTGTTATTCCTTTCTGCTATGCCATTCTGCTATGGTGTCCTTGGGGCAGACAACTGCCTCTTGATGTTGTTCTCTTCACAATACTTATTAAGTTCATCAGAAGTGAATTCACCTCCCTGATCAGTTCTTAGGCATTTTATTCTTCTGCCACTCTCCTTCTCCACCAATACTCTAAAGGCTTTGAACTTTCCAAACACCTCAGCCTTGTCTTTCAAGAATGTGACCCACATCATTCTTGAGCAATCATTAGTAAGAATCATGAAATACCAATCTCCCTGAATACTTCTAGTTTTCATTAGACCACACAGATCGGTGTGCACTAGATCAAGTAAGTTCTCTGCTGAAAAAGACTTACCTTTGAATGTTGAGGAAGACATCTTCCCAAGATGACATTCTCTACATAAAGCATTCTCTAGTTTGTTCAGCGAAGGTAATCCTCTTACTGCCTTAATCTTACTAGCTTTTATAATATTATCAAAATTCATATGACAGAGTCTCCTATGCCATATCCAACTATCATCAAATTTTGCCATCAGGTACTGACTAATCTTGGCATTCAGCTAAAATGGGTTTCCTTTGGTCTGCCTACCATCGGCAATAAGTTTACCACTCTTTCTGATTATTTTGCAGACCCCACCTTTGAACTTTAGAATAAGTCCTTTATCGTTTAGCTAAGAAACACTCAAAAAGTTGTGCTTAAGGCCTTCTACCCAGTAGATGTCATCCGCACTGCACTTTCCATTCAATGAGATGGATCCTTTTCCTTTCACCATGCAAGGTGCATCATTTCCAAACCGAACAACACCTCCATCATATTCTTCCAGAGTCAAAAAATTTCTCTGGTCACTAGTCATTTGGTGAGAACACTTGCTATCAATGATCCACTCATTAGAGTTGTCAATGCAAGAGACAAGGGCTTTCTGGTTAGACACCTCTTCCTTGACAGCTACAAATAATATGGCCTCACTCTCTTCATCCTCAGATTCTTCATCGGTAACACCTTCATCCACTGCAACAAGACAATTTCTCCTACCTCCTCCTTTATATTTTCTAAACCTTTCTAGTTTATCTTTATTATCATTGTTAGGACAATTGACAGCTATATGTCCTATCTTATTGCAGGAAAAACACTTCAGAGGAAGCTTACCTCTATATTTTCTAGTGCCTTTTGGAAGTCTCTTGGCAAGAAGAGCTTCAAACTCCATCAGAATCTCCTCATCATCCATATCTCTGCTTGACCTAGATTCATAACTGGTACTGACCTCTTTTCCTTTCCTAGTTGGTGCAGAGGAAACAAACGCTCTAAAGGTTGACTCTATCTTCTGAACACTACCACCATAGCTATTCAATTCATATGCAGTCAATTTTGCAATAATAGAGTCAACCATTGTCTTGATTCTTATGCCATATTGTTGAATGGTCTCTCCTTCAACCATCCTCATATCTTCAAACTTTCCTCTTAGGCTTTCTTCCTTAGTCTACTTGAAATGTTCATCACCGCCATAAATGGATTCCAATTTGTCCCACACATCTTTAGGATTGTCCTTATCTTGTACATCAATGAACTCTATATCAGACAAGCTACTAATGAGGGCTTCCATGACTTTCCCATTCTCTTGTATCTCTCTTTTCTGATCATCAGTTAGAGTGCCGGTGGGGATCACATAGGCATTCTCAACATAGCTCCAATGTTTTTGATTAAGGAAAATCAGGTTTTAAGGGACCTAAAACCCGCTTACAATACAAAGGATAAGCATGAAAGAAACTAGAGAAGAAAAGACCTAGACAGAAAACCAGTAGAAAAACTGGTAGCTAGGAAAAAAGGATAGCACAGAGCCAGCGAGAAACTGGCAGCCAAAAACCAGCATTACATATCAAATAAAAACTTTTATGGACTCCTCTGCATTCTTAACCAACAACATCATGGTCTTAGAGGCTTTTCTCAGATCTTTGTTCTCCTGCTTCAGCTGAATGTCTTTCATCTTTGTCTCCAAATCACTGGTCGTCTGCCTGGTCCTTCACCTGGATATTTGGGGAGTAGAGCTGGAGGTCGACATATCATCAATGATTACCATATCCTTATTCTGTTGTTTCCCCTCCAAGTAATCCACCAAGGCATTCATATTTTGAGATGAGATCCTTAAGACCTCGAGACTGTGATTCATAAAATTCTTCAATGCCTTCTCAGTTTTAGCAACCCAATTGATGATGATTTTGTTATCAGGCTCGGTCTTACCTTTGACAATTCTAATTACATCTTCTAGATGTTTCAAATCACCTTTTATAAGCTCTTTTTCTGACCAGTCCTACATTTCAATTTCATCCTCTACTTCACTGGTTTCCACCTCCACACTCTTTTTCCCCGAATTAGTATCCTTGATCAAATTGTGAATCTTATACTCCAGGTCTCTCTGTCTGCTCTGTATGCTAGTAATATTTTCAATAACCCACTTCTGAAAATTGAAAGACTCCAGCGTGCAATTTTGAGTGGCATTCAAAATGGTGTTCGCTGTATCCCTTCCCTACTCAGAGCTCACAAAATTAGGTTTAGCTTCCTCCATGGAATTCTAGGCAACATTCTTGCTATCCGATACCATAGGGTTAGAAATAAGCATCTCTTTTCCCTTCCCCCTCTTCTCCAACATCCTCTTTCTTCTCACTCTCCAGATCAATATCAGCCTCTTTCCCCTGTTCCTCCTCCATACCATCAACCACATCCATGTCCACTTTATCAATGTCAGCCCTCCCTTTTTTATGGATAGGAACATTAGACAAATCATCTTTAGACTCGGAGTCATTACGACTCTCTGAAATATGAGCATTTGTCACCAGATTATCATCCTTGCTAACCCTATATTTTTTCTTCAAGTGTTCGTAAATGAGCAGAATAAGCCCCTGATGGGCTATGGGGTAAGATTTGGGCTTTTTGGCATGGTCAGCCAAGCTCTCATTTAGGGAGGATTCTAAATAAAAGGGTAAAGAAATCTTAACCCCATGGCGGAAATGATTAAGTAAAGAAAAATGATAATTGTAAGCTTTAGTAAATCTACCATCAACAATCAGGAATTCCATCAAAACCCTTAGCATCTTCTGCCAAAAAGACTTAACCTGATGAGGGAGGTAGTAAGAAACATTGTCTTTCTTGGCAAGTCGAGCCTTCTCATCATCAGTTTTCGGGAAATTTTTAATTGCTTTAGCGGCAAACTTTTGGTCTCTGTAGAACTTTGTGCCCTCCTTTTGTAATCCCGTGACCTCCACAACCAAATCCTCATCAATCTTCTAGGTCTCCCCAAACAAAGTAACATAGCTCCAGTGTTGTGCACCCAAACTCCTGATGTATATCTTCATCATGTCCTTCCATATTGTCAAGTTTTCCCTGTTGAACTTAGGGCCTTCCCTCTTCATCATTAAAACAAGATCTTTTGCCTCAAGCGGTTAAGCTTATATCACTGAGGACTTGGAGGTTCTCTGATATGAATTGATGAATAATTATGAATCTCTAAGATCCTAATCAGTATTGAGAGGGGGGGGGTGAATCAGTACACATAAAAACTCACTTCAATACTCTGACAATTTAGAACACTGATAATCTGGTTTACTATACCATTGTACTTAACTATAGCAATACTGATTAACATAAATACTTCAGACAACTAAATCAGTCAAACAAGAGTACTTCAAATAGCATACAACAAGTCTCAAATCGAGATAGCAATTTTACCAGTTTGATCATGCATGAGTTCCATTAGTAATACCACCACCATTAGCTTTGCATGCATATTCAACTAAACAAAAACTTCTCAAACATCACATGAAAAATACATAACCCATGACACAGATTTTTCACGTGGAAACCCAAATGGGAAAAACCATGGTGGGGATGAGTACCCACAAGATTGTTTTGAACTCTTTATTATTATTATTTTTTAACAACATAAGATCTGGTAAAAAATTTTAAACATCAACTAAATAAAACCCAGGTAATAATTTTTCCAACTACTAAAGAAAACCCAATATATATTTTTACCAGTAATTTCTAAAAATCAAACCCCAGCAATATTCCATATTCAATTTTTTTATAACAATAGGGGTTTTAAAATACTAGCAGGGTATATGATTGTTTTTGTTTTCAATTTCTTTCTACAACCAGCAATTTTCTATTTCCCCAATTTTTCCCAGGTTTCCCAAAATTAAAATTTTTGGCAACATAACCCCTTATAAATCAACAATGGGAAATTTAAAAATAAAACTAACAGGGAAATTAATATACACTAATTTAAACTTCTTGCAAACTCAACTCGAAACCCAACAAAGAGTTGATTTAAAAGCAAAATTCTACCCAACTAAAACAAATCAATGCACCAACCTGTTAAGTTTTCTAGGCAGACATAGTTGAAGGAGAGCAAGCCTCAAAACACCAAACAAATTCTTCAACCAACAGTCTCTAGCTCAAAACATACACAGAGGTTTCCCAAAATATTTTTCCCAGAATGCATAATCCATCATGTTTTTGGAAAATATTTCATATATAAAGAATTTTATCCTCAAAAAATATCTTTTAGGTCAAGTTTTAAAAAATTTAAAATAAAATTGAAAATTTCAATTTCTTTTAAAAAGAATGCATTTTTATTTAAACTTTCAAATTAAAATCATTTCCCTTTTTCCTCAAATATGAAAAACAATTAATCATGAAATATACATAAAACTAAAACAACTTTATTTCTTTTTTTTTAAAATCAATTAAAAACACATACTATATCATTTCACTATTTAACTCAACAATTCAATTTTTTTTGTATTAAGTATCATAGAATCACAGAGCTCATTTTTTGCTCATTCGAGCATCCACGTTACAAACTTATTACAAATACCAGCTCTGTTCAAGCAAACTTATTACAAATACTAGCTCCTTTTGAGCACCAAACTAGAAACAACTATTGGAAGACCAAGGGTCACAACTTAGAAATCCACTTTAAACAATGAGACAAATACAACCAATGGAAGACCAAGAGTCACAACTTAGAATTCTACACAAAGGTGTCCCTCATGGGAGTTTAACTTGGGTCTCCACTTTGAGAACTCAATGCTTTAACCAACTAAGCTCAACCCCTTGGACCAACAATTCAATTTTAACTATTCAAATAGAATAATTGAGAAATCTATTAAAATATTAAAATTCACTTAATCATTTATTTTCCTAAATTTAATTTAGATAAACGCATAACACATAAACAACAAAGAAAAATAGAAACACGACTCGTATACCAACAAAAGGGAAGGTTGACCGATGACTGACATTACTCAGTGATGAGCAAGGCTAAGGGTAAACTCAGGGCCTTAAGACTATCTCCTCCATTTCCATCGGATTACTTAGGTACGCTCATACCTATGGAACCAGGTGAAGTCAATACCTTGTATCTGCAAATCCTGCATCACCAATTCACGCATACATACATATATATATACACATATATAAATGTGTGTGTGTGTATATATATATATATTCAAACACAATAGACACACCGGTGAAGGAGAATAGTGACGTTCCTTGTCTCACCGAAGTGAGTGAAGAAAAATCATCTCCTTGCACCCCATACACTTACAAACATGATAACATGTACATAACACATCTCACACATAAAATGTGTTAGTCCATGGTCAGTAATCCAATAAAATAACATCTAACCATCAACGAGGAAATAATACATAAACAACATACACTGAAAATTAAATTAAAGTATAACACATCATAGCATAATATCTAAGTAAAATATCACCATATAATGTATCCACTAATATCCACTAAAAAAGTCAACTATAGTCAAAACAAGTATCTAAAAAGTTTGATCGAGGGAGGGGTACTACATATTCAATATACTAG
The DNA here is from genome assembly GCF_030272615.1 of Cryptomeria japonica. Classification (NCBI taxonomy): domain Eukaryota; kingdom Viridiplantae; phylum Streptophyta; class Pinopsida; order Cupressales; family Cupressaceae; genus Cryptomeria; species Cryptomeria japonica. The sequence continues at coordinate 336,326,928 of NC_081413.1, read as the reverse complement.
AAACTGTCTTCTCAGTCAAAAAAGATAAAATTGTTTTGATTTCATATGCATGCTCAACCACTCTAACATCCCATCGAACAACTTTTGTCCATATACGCATGATCTCCTACTAATCTCCTATTATGACAAAATTGCAATTTAATCATGCAATTTTGTACCTTGCCTAGAGACAATCAGAACAAATTATCCCCTATCTAAAAACCATTTATATATTGGCCCAAGGTTTGTCACCTTCGTTAAGATATCTGGGAAATAATTATCCCCAGTTATGGGCAAACCATAAACTTCAATAATGGACTCTACTGTAATAGAAGAGAGAGACTCAATGCAAATTCTCGGGCCACTTTCTCATCATATCCTCTTAATCTCTTGAAATAGTCATCTCATCGAGCTTGTTTAAAGACTTTATATTCCTCGATATACTTTAGATCCCTAAGCTCATCCATATATAGGGGTTCATATGGCGGACACCTAACTCTTGCCATTGCTTTACCAAGAAGTTTTGTTGAAATAACATTCTAAACCAAAACCATTTTCTGTAGAAAAATGAAAACCGCTAGGGAAAATAGACAATTTGTTAAGGAGATGGTTGTGATAGATGTCAAGGATAGTAAAAAAACTAGTGGTAGCCAGTAAGTGGGTACAATGGCGAGGAGAAATTATGATGATGCAAATAGGGGGTTTAGTAATAATCGTACATTACAATCATAGAAAGGAAAGATTGCTTGGTGATGTAAAATCACGTTTCCTCCCCCAACTAAAGAAATTAAGTAAATATAAAAGAAAAGAAAAACAAACATATACCAAATACTGAGGCCATTAGGAAGTGTAGATCATTGAATATCATCTAGTACAAAGGATGTGACCGCAAAAGGTAGAGATGGAAAGTGGCATGAGCAACCATGTGGGACAAAAATGATCCACGTGGGAAGATGTGTCACATAATGATGATGAGTAGCTTGATGGGGAAAGATGACATAGAGTAGCCAATGTAGCCAAGAAAGGTACAATCATAGAAAGGCCAACCTTCCTATGACAAAGGAAAGTTGAGTGGGGTGTAAGACAACGTGGTTATACTGGGCCCCACAGCCAGCATAGACGGAAGTGTCAATGCATGACGAGAAGGATGAAGGGAAAATAAAAAAGGAAGAGAAAAACAGTGGCAACCCAAAGTTCTTGGTTGATAAATGACATGAATAGTACCAACCACATTATTGCTCAAGAATGAAAAAGAATATGCAAGAAGATGAAAAGAACAACCTAGAAGAAATGGAGTAATGTATCTTAGTGTACCATAGAAATTCTTGGCATAGTGTGGTTTCTTATTTTTTGTTTTTATTTTTATTTTTTTTAAATGACAATAAGTTTTTGATTACTCAGTTTTCAACCTAATGTCATCTGGAGGCACTGGGAATCTAGTTTTCATATCCAAGTTTATTGTATAGTTATCATTCATCAAGAACCTGGTTTTCAAATAGTAATTGGCCAACAATGCCTAAGGGTTTTTATTGTTGGATCTTTTATTGCATTTTTTTATTATTGGGAAATACCTATAAGGTTCTTAAAGAAGAAATAGGAACTATGTTAATAAAATGGAGTTCCTTATACAAACTGGAAATAGAATCTTCCTTGGAAATAGGCTGCTTGTATAGCTTCAAATGGTGACCATTGACGATGAGGGCCATACGATCAAAATCCACAGTGTGAAGCTTAATAACACCATTATTATAGACAACCTTAATCTTATAAGTTCCAAGCCACCAAGTGTGAAACTTTTATTTGAAATCTTGGAAGCGAGAATCATACAAGAGTGCCCAATCACCTGGCTCAAATGATTGTTTTCAGATGCAGCGATCATACCAAAAAGAACACTGCTTTTGAATTGTCTCTACATGAAAAAGAGCTTCCTAACGTAGTTCATCTAAAGAATGCAGTTGAGAAATACACTCTTTGTGAATCGAAAAGACTTATACCTAGGTAGAGTGCAGTGCGAAGAGTTTTCACTATTGGCATTATAACAGACAAGGAGAGATTGTTGGCATTTCAATAAGGATATTGAGAAGGTTGTTGATGATTATGGATATAACTGATTAAGGATGTTTACTGTCTTAATATTATTATTTTGTCATTCATGTCAAGAAATTGATTTTCTAATTCAGTATGATGTTGCCATATCTTAAGAAGTATGATTTGATGAGTATAAAGATGTCGGTAAAAGACACAGAAAGATTGTGATGAATAAGGAGAGAAATAAGTTATTCAATGGGCAACTATTACTGAGTTAGACAATGATGAGATCATGATGTTTAGATTGTTTTGATATCCTACATATGTTGTTGATTGTAAGGTTAATACTATACTATGTTACCGAGAAAGGAACCTAGTCGGTAAACCCTAAGGTTATCGCTATCGGTTAATGAAGGCACAATGTCTACCAAGTGAAGTTTAGTATTTACCAAGTTGCAACCGAGCTGTAACAGAATGCATTAAATGATTAAAAGCATTATTTAATGAAGGAAGCTGATGAGCTGGAATTGATTAAATGATTGGTATGCCATGCATGAAGTTTGTTAAAGAATCTATGGCAATGGAAGATTGGCAGGAAGATCTATAGCTCAGATTGAACCTCAATACCTTAGCACAAGTTCCAAGAAATGTATGCAAGTTCCAAGGTGAGGTAAAACATTTTCAGATCGAAGGATACATTGAACCTGGTCAAGTTTGAAGATCTGATGGCTATGATTGATCATGGGATATGTAATCAAGGAGATTCAGCGGTTAGCAAATTGTTTATAAATAAGGAACTATTGATAAACAATGTATGCGGGCAAGTGTAAGCACAGGGATGCTACATAGTGATTACTGAGCACAGAAGCTTGAAGACCTGTTTGATTAACAAAGTATAGAGCCCAGCAAAGGGACAAGATAAGTCCTATGAGTAGATTGTATTGAGCAAATAAGAATCTGCTTTAGCATTTTAGATGCAAAGTTGCAGATATATTTTTATTACTGTTATTTTGTGAAATGACAGAAAATCTCTTAACCGAGTGGACTTAACAGTCTTATTTGTAAAACCCTCTAGCAAGGTGACATTCTGATTGAGTGTTTGAAACCCTTTAACAAGGTCACCTCTAACAAGGTGAAGATCCTAACAGATCTAAGGGAAATCCCTTAACGGGGTCACATCTAGCAATGTGTTTGTAATCTTTAACAGGATTTTCTTTTAACCGAGCATACTATATTAGGAATCCCAGAGATACTGAGAGGAAAGGGTGAATCAGTATCTAATCGGTGATTAGAATTTCTTGACTTAAAACATGCAGAACATATTATAACAGTGTACCAGTATGCAAGAAATAATGCAATAAACAGAAGTGAGAACATCCACATGAAAAGCACACCATAACACAAGGTTTTAACGAGGAAACCCGGTGTGGGAAAAACCTCGGTGGGATTTGTGACCCACAATATTCACTCACTAGCCAATAAGAGAATATTACTTACAATAGGGGCCTGCACATGCAGAAAGACCAACTGCCTGGAGCTCACTGCTCAATGGGAAGTCTCACTGACTTACAATGAGGATTATACAAATCCAATATCTTGTACTACTTTACAATAGCATCTATAATGCATGATCCAGTACTGGTTGCTGCTCTGCATCTTACATAAACCCTTTAGCTTATATTTTGCATAATAGGTCTGCCTAATATTTTTCCTTATTGCTTTCCATATCCCTTTTCAAATGTCTACAATGATCTCTTTTATATATAAGAGTCATTTTACAATTTGCCAAGTCATCTTACAAAGTTTTTACAATAATAAACAAAATATAATATAACAAAATCTTGTCAGCCTCTGTGCTGGTATACTTCCTTTCTTTGTGTCGGTGCCAGTGTCGGTGTAGAGTGTGATCTGCTGATGTCAGTGTACTGACTTTGTCGGTGCCATAGGATTGCAAGGTTGCCATCAATGACAAAACCTTCAATCACATACAATGTCTCATTGGAGTGCGCATATGCCAATATACTCTAGAAGAGTATATTTCTTAGTGGGTCTGAAATCCCATAGTGGTTTTTCCCTATTTGGGTTTCCACGTTAAATATGGTGTTATGAGTGTTGTTATGATTATGTGTTCTTAAGGTTGCATGTTTTACAGTTTTGGTTACTTATATCTGTTAAAGCTACCGAGGATAAATCTATTGATTTTACGGAAGATTAAGTTTGTATGATTCACCCCCCCCCCCCCTCTCATCTTGTTAGCTTGGCATCTATACTTAACAATTATTATCAGAACTATCAATTGGTATCAGAGCTTTGGACTGCGGAAGAAAAATTTTAAAGGTACTTGAGGAAAAGATCCAAAGATGTATAAGAGGGATGCACCAAAGCTGAACAAGTCAAGCTTCTCTACATGGCAGAAAAGGATGAAGCTGCACCTATCAGGAGTTGGAGAATATGTTGTATGTTATCTGGAGAATGATTTCATTACACCTAGCACCTATCCATTGACAATGGAAGAGATAAAGGCAAAGCAAGAACATATTCAAGCAATGATTGAAATAACATCTGCATTGACCGACTCAGAGTTTAATGATCTAGAAGGCTGCAATGATGCCAAGGCAATGTGGGACAAGCTCATATCTATGTATGGTGGTGATGAACATGTTCAAAGAACAAAAGTGGATAGTCTAAGAGGAAAACTTGAATCTATGAGAATGAATGAAAGTGAGAACATAACCCAGTACAATACAAGGTTAAAGGAGATTGTCAATCAAATCAAAGGAGCAAGAGGAACCATTGAAGAGAAGGATGTCACAAGTAAGTTATTAAGAACCCTTCTACCAGCTTATGCAATTTGAGTCTCTGCAATCAATGAATTGAGGTCTGTACCCAATATGCCAGTTTCTTTGGATGCTACTATTGGTAAGCTACATGCATTTGAGTTAAGTAACATTGATAATTGTGGGTCTTCGGTAAATAAAATTGAGTCTACATTTAGTTCTTTTCATCTTGATGAATCTGATGATTACAATGATAGAAAGTATAAGTACTCTGAAGTGAATCACAGTGGAGCAAGTGAAAGATTTCACAAAAATGTGGAGGAGCTACACAAAATTTATGAAGAAATCAGAAAGCAAGAAGAGTTTGAAGCACTATTAGCCAGAAGGCTACTGAGAGGAAAAGGTAAGTACAAAGGAAAGTTGCCTTTGAAATGTTTCAATTGTGATAAGATATGACATATGGCTTCTAACTGTCTTGACAAAGATTCTACTGAAAAGAGATTACCGAGATGACAGACAGAAAAATAATCATTACAAAGGATACCGAGATTTCAGAAGAAGAGATAGAAAGTCATGCCTAATAGCTGATGAGGAATGCAATGATGATAAATCAGATGAAACTGATACAGAGGAAGTTGTTTATGTGGCTATCAAAGATGGATCAAATGAAGAAAGGTACGAAGAAAAAGCTTTAATATCTCACATAAATACTAATGATTCTTGGATCATAGATAGTGGATGCTCACATCACATGACAGGTGATAAACACAAGTTTGTTAAATTAGAAGATTATGATGGAGGTTATGTAAGATTTGGTAATGATGCACCATGTCTGGTAAAAGGTAAAGGATCCATAACACTTCTTGACAATGCTAAATGTAATGATGTTTATTGGGTTGAAGGTATGAAATATAATTTGTTGAGTGTAGCATAGCTAAACAACACAGGTTACCGAATAGAATTTCAGAAAGGAATTGTCAAAGTTCATGACAAGCATGGAAAGTTAGCTGCTATCGAGACTCAAACAAAAGGTAACACATTTCACCTTGACTCAACTCAGAATAAGTGTCTTTATGCACAGATAGATGATACCTGGTTATGGCATAAAAGGTTTTATCATGTAAATTTTGATAATCTGATCAAAATAAGTAAGAAGCATCGAGTAAGAGGTCTACCGAGTTTGGAAAAACCTGAGAATGCTATGTGTCGAGGATGCTAGATGGGCAAGATGACAAGATCAAGCTTTACAAGTAAGTCCTACACTTCTAAGTGAATTTTAGATCTTGTGCACACTGATCTTTGTGGTCCTATGAAAGTTCAGAGTTATTATGGTGATAAGTACTTCATATTATTTGTGGATGATTATTCAAGGATGATGTCAGTTATGTTTTTGAAAGAAAAATCAGAAGCTTTTCAAATGTTTAAATGGTACAAGGCAAGAATTGAAAATGAAACAGGAAGACAACTAAAATGTCTTAGATCAGATAGAGGAGGAGAGTTTACCTCTGATGAGTTTAACTTATTCTGCAATGATCATGGTATAAAAAGACAAGTCTTTGCACCGAGAACTCCACAACAAAATGGGATAGCTGAGAGAAGAAACAAATCTATTGTGGATTGTGCCAAAACCGTGATGATTGAAAAGAAAGTGCCACAAACATTTTGGAGAGAAGCAATAAGCACTACATTTTACACCCTGAACCAAGTACAACTGAAGAAAGGAAATTTGAAGACACCATATGAAATCTGGTATGACAAGAAACCTAATGTAAGTTACTTCAAAATCTTTGGAAGTAGATGCTATGTACACAGAGATGATAGAAATGGAAAGTTTGATTAGAAAAGTGAAGAAGGAACATTTCTTGGTTATTCTTCTAGAAGTAAAGAATTTAAATGTCTGATCAAATCATCTAACAAAATAGTAGAAAGTGCAAATGTGAAAATTGATGAATTTGCAGAAAGAAATGATGAAGGATATTCTAAGGAACCAGAAGATTATGAAGAATTTGTCTATGTTCAACCGACAAGTCCTACCGAGAGAGTTACTGGAGAAAATAAAGAGGATATTCAGTTACCGAGTGATGAAGAAGATCATACAGAGCCTACCGAGCCTATATTAGCCAAGTATGTCAGAAGGAATCATGCATCAAGTCAAATTATAGGAGATAAAGATGATCCAGTGATGACAAGGAATAAACTGAGATAGAACACATGTCTGAATTCTGAATTTGAATAGAGAATAGTGAAAGAGGCATTTAACGGTGAAGATTGGGTAAATACTATGACAGAAGAGATTGATCAAATCAATAAGAATGACACATGGACACTGGTCCCAAGACCGGAGGACAAAAATGTAATCGATACAAAGTGGATTTTCAGAAACAAGCTAAATGAAAAAGGTGAGGTCATTCGAAATAAAGCAAGACTAGTTTGCAAAGGATATGCTCAAGAAGAAGGAATTGATTATGGCGAGACCTTTGCACCTGTGGCAAGACTTGAAGGAGTAAGAACATTGTTGGCATGTGCTGCTTTCAAAGATTTCAAAGTATATCAAATGGATGTTAAATCTGCATTTCTGAATGGTATATTAGAAGAAGAAGTTTATATTGAACAACCTAAAGGATTTGTTGAAGACAAGAATAAAAATCAGGTATGTAAATTGAACAAAGCATTATATGGTTTGAAACAAGCACCTAGAGCATGGTATGAGAGATTGCACTCTTATTTGATCAAGATTGGTTTTATAAGAATAAGTGAAAATAGAAATATGTACATGAAGAATGATGAAAATGGAATATTGATCTCAGCCATATTTGTTGATGATATTATCTTTTGTGGAAATGACTCTTTATGCAAGAACTTTGGAAATGAAATGAGCAAATAATTTGAGATGTCATTAATCGGTGAGATGAAGTATTTTATAGGTTTACAGATACTGCAAATGAAAGATGAGATTTTCATTACTCAATCCAAGTACATAAAGGAAATCTTGAAGAAATTTGGAATGGAGGACTCAAAACAAGTAAGCACTCCTATGACTACCAATTGTAAATTATCAAAGAATGATGAATCTGCATCTGTTGATGAGACACTTTACTGATCCATGATTGGAAAGATACAATATGTTGTTCACAGCAGACCAGACATAGCACATGCAGTAGGTATAGTTGCAAGATTTTCTGCAGATCCCAAGGAAACACACATGACAGTAATCAAGAGAATTTTAAGATACTTGAAAGGCACTGAAGATTATGGCTTAGTATATAACAAGAGAAATGATTTTGATTTAAAAGTTTATAATAATACTGATTGGGCAGGCAACATTGATGACATAAAAAGCATAAGTGGAGGAGCTTTCTTTTTAGGAGAAAGACTAGTGAGTTGGCATAGCAAGAAACAAGGATGTGTTTCACAGTCAACAACATAAGCTGAATATGTTGTTGTAGCATTGAATTGTACTAATATAGCATGGATCAAACAACTGTTGGAAGGTATAAATGAGAAAGTTACTGAGCCAGTAACTATATTCTGTGACAATACTAGTGCCATTAACATTTCAAAGAATCTTGTTATGCACTCTAAGACAAAGTACATCTCTATCAAATATCATTATCTTAGAGAAGTAGTTCAAGAGAAGAAAGTGGTGTTGGAGTATGTTAGCACAAAGGAACAAATAGCAGATATCTTCACCAAGCCACTGCCAAGGGACACTTTTGAGTATCTCAGAAGTAAGTTAGGGGTCCTACCCCTATCTTTTACTCACTAACCGAGTTCGTTGAAAGCATCAACTCGATGAATCTACAGAATATTATGTGTGGATTGATGCTTCTTTACACACTTTAGGATATTTTTGAAAGGTGTGCAGAAAACAAATACAGGGAACATAAATTGTACACATAATGCTCTGATCGAGACTGAGTTGACACATAACAGCAAGGAATTCACTTCTCAGTAGAAGAAATCATGTTTTAGTTCTTTACTTTTTGGCATTGTTGTCAAAGGGGGAGAAGACTATTGTATGGGGTAGAAGTCTGATGATAGGGGGAGAGCATTTCAGAATCTCACAACAATCTGAATCCAAATCAATTAGGTCAAATCAATTGGTTTTGCCATAAATGCCAAAGGGGGATATTGTTGGCATTATAACAGACAAGGAGAGATTGTTGGCATTTCAATAAGGATATTGAGAAGGTTGTTGATGATTATGGATATAACTGATTAAGGATGTTTACTGTTTTATTATTATCTTTTTGTCAGTCATGACAAGAAATTGTTTTTCTATTTCAGTATGATGTTGCCATATCTTAAGAAGTGTGATTTGATGAGTATAGAGATGTCGGTAAAAGACACAAAAAGATTGTGATGAATAAGGGGAGAAATAAGTTATTCAATGGGCAACTATTACCGAGTTAGACAATGATGAGATCATGATGTTTAGATTGTTTTGATATCCTACATATGTTGTGTATTGTAAGGTTAATACTATACTATGTTACCGAGCAAGGAACCTAGTCGGTAAACCCTAAGGAACCTAGTCGGTAAACCCTAAGGTTATCGCTATCGGTTAATGAAGGTGGAATTTCTATCGAGTGAAGTTTAGTATTTATTGAGTTGAAACCGAGCTGTAACAGAATGCATTAAATGATTAAGAGTGTTATTTAATGAAGGAAGTTGATGAGCTGGAATTGATTAAATGATTGGTATACCGTACATGAAGTTTGTTAAAGAATCTATGGCAATGGAAGATTGGCAGGAAGATCTACAGCTCAGAATTAACCGCAATACCTTAGCACAAGTTCCAAGAAATGTATGCAAGTTCCAAGGTGAGGTAAAACATTTTCAGATTGAAGGATACATTGAACCTGGTCAAGTTTGAAGATCTGATGGCTATGATTGATCATGGGATATGTGATCAAGGAGATTCAGCGGTTAGCAAATTGTTTATAAATAAGGAACTATTGATAAACAATGTATGCGGGCAAGTGTAGGCACATGGATGCTACATAGTGATTACCGAGCATAGAAGCTTGAAGACCTATTTGATTAATAGAGTATAGAGCCCAGCAGAGGGACAAGATAAGTCCTATGAGTAGATTGTATTGAGCAAATAAGAATCTGCTTTAGCATTTTAGATGCAAAGTTGTAGATATATTTTTATTACTGTTATTTTGTGAAATGACAGAAAATCTCTTAACCGAGTGGACTTAACAGTCTTATTTGTAAAACCCTCTAGCAAGGTGACATTCTGATTGAGTGTTTGAAACCCTTTAACAAGGTCACCTCTAACAAGGTGAAGATCCAAACAGATCTGAGGGAAATCCCTTAACCGGGTCACATATAGAAATGTGTTTGTAATCTTTAATAGGATTTTCTTTTAACTGAGCATACTCTAGAAGAGTATATTTCTTAGTGGGTCTGAAATCCCACAGTGGTTTTTCCCTATTTGGGTTTCCACATTAAATTTGGTGTTATGAGTGTTGTTATGATTATTTATTCTTAAGGTTGCATGTTTTACAGTTTTGGTTACTTATATTTGTTAAAGCTACCGAGGTTAAATCTGTTGATTTTTTGGAAGATTAAGTTTGTATGATTCACCCCCTCCCTATCATCTTGTCAGCTTGACATGTGTACTTAGCAATTAGTATCAGAACTATCACTCACCTCAAAATCAATAGGAAGAACAACTTTCTTACCATAAACAATTTCATAAGGGGTCAGACTACTGGTAGTCTTCCATGTTGTACAATAGGCCCACAACTTCAGGGAGTCATGTAGCCCAATCACACTTATGAATAACAATTATCTTGGTAAGAATATTTTCAATCTCTTTATTGGTAACTTCAACCTATCCATTGACATGAGGATGATACGACGAGGAATTGCAATGCCAAATTTCATACTCTCGTACCAAAGCAGAAATGAGCTCAGATGTGAATTGAGGTCCTTAATCTGTGGCTATATCTCGTGGAACACCAAATCTTATAAAGATCTCAAAATAGAGGAAGGCATATACCTTTGTGTCCCTTGCATGTTTTAGAGCAACCACCTCTACCCACTTGGACACATAGTCTGTACAAACCAATATATACTCTTTGTTCTGAGATGGAGAGTTGATGGGTCCCACAAAATCAAGCCCCCATTTTTCAAATGGTTCATTGGAAAGTTGAGGATGTAGAGGAATCACATCTAAGTGTGTAGGACAACCCATGCACTGGCAATTGTCACAATGTTTTACATACTTCTTGTAGTCTTTGTGGATAGTCGGCTAGTCGTACCCTATGCTGAGGGTTTTGTTAGTAGTCCTTTGAGCAGAAAAATGTCCTCTGTAGGGTTTTGTATGGAATGCATGAAGTATGTTGAAGACATCATCTTTGGGAAGACATAAGAACATGACATTGTTAATCCCTATGTGGAAGAGAAATCCATCAATCCATGTATATTGAGCAATTGAGTCCAACCAGCTTCTAACGTTCCCTTGGAGAGAAATGTGGTGGAAATCAGCACATGACAAGATAGTTTGTTTTATCAATAAACCACAAATTTTTTATTAAAATGGAAAAAGGATGCTCATCAGGGAAATCATCATCAAATAGTACTAGTTCATCCTATTGTTGTAGCCTTGACAAGAAATCTGCAACGACATTTTCTCAATTACGCTTATCACGTATAGTTATGTCGAATTCTTGTAATAACAATAACCATCTAATCACTCTTCCGGTAACTACTAGTTTAGTCATTAAAAATCTAATTATAAAGTGATCAGTATGAATAAAAACCTTATAACCAGTAATGTAATGGCAAAATTTACTTACCTCATAGACCGTGGCCAAAAATTATTTTTCAGTAATAGTGTAATTTACCTTAGGAACTATAAAGTTTTTGTTGATACAATAAATTAAATAAAATATTGAATCTTTCTTTTGACCAAGAATAACACCCATTGAGTTATTTGAGGCATCAGTATGAATGTGAAATGGTAATTCCCAATTTGGTCCTCATAACACAGGGGTTGGGATTATCTTTCCTTTGATTTCTTTAAACACACACTGGCATTCATCATTCCATGAGAAGGTAACATCCTTACCAAGAAATGCAAAAAGAGGTGAGGCAATTTTACTAAAGTTTTGAATAAACCTTCTATAATACCCATCATGTCCTAGAAAGCTATGAGCATCCTTAGGACAAGTGATTTATAGGTAGATCGTATTATTTGAACCTTTTTAGGATCAACTTCAATGCCTTTAGAAGAAATGTAATGACCCAAAAAAAATACCTTCAGTTATCAATATATGACACTTTTCATGACTCAAAGAGAGATTAGTCTCAATACATGTTTTTAGTACCTTTTCAAGATCTACCTTGGCTTCCTCATAAGTGTTCCCATAGACTATAAAATCATCCATGTATACCTCTATGCAATCATGAATTAATTAAATCAGCATAAATGCTTAAGATTTCTCTTTGAAAAGTAGTAGGGGCATTACACAAGCCACAAGGTAAAACATTATAAGTAAATGTACACCAAGGAAAAGTAAAGGTGGTCCTATCTTGGTCTTTGGGGGCTATGCAAATTTGATTGTAACCACTAAATCCATCAAGGAAAAGAACTTTTTCCCTGTAAGGGTATCTAGAACTTGATCAATGAATGGTAAGGGAAAACAGTCTTTTCTTCGTGGCCTTGTTAAGGTCCCTGTAACCAACACAAATTCTCCACTTCCCATTCTTTTTGGGAACTACCAAAAGAGGTGAAACCCATTGACTATCAGAGATGGGGTAGATAAATCCTACATTAAGTAGCTTTTGAAGCTCTTCTTTAACAATCTCAGATAGGATAGGGTTTGATCTTCTTTGGGGTTTCCTCATAGGTCTACTTCCTTCCTCTATAAAAATATGATGTGTGCATGTAATTGTTGGCCTATTATCACAGATGTCATTGATGTGATTTGGTCTGGCATAAATGTTTTTATTTTGATTTGACAGTTTTCTACAATATATATTTTTTGTTTATTATGTAATGTATATATATTTTACTCCATGCAGTTTTGAGATTCGATATTTACCTTACCAGAAGATGGTTTTGGTCTGGTCCCATCTAGATGTGATGAAGGCATAATCCACAAAGCATTTTTGGAGACATGTTCTACAAAGTACTTTTTGATCTAGTTGGAAGCCAACATCTTTCGAAGATATTTGTTTGTTGTTGCATGTGGATATTTCAGTCTCACCCCTTTCTGGTTGAGCCGACTAATCAAGGTATTTGGTGCAAATATATATAGCCATCTGTTTTGCATGTTAGAGGCATTGTTGTTGAAAAACAACTATTGGTGTATATTTTAAATATGCAAAAAATATATGAATGTGAATATTGTTATGTGGTATATGTATAGTGGGTGTATAAGACAGTTTGTGCACTTCAACAAAAGTGTAATTCATGCATGTGTGAGATGAACTCTAACAATTAAATTTTGTACTCTATCATCCGACAATGAGCCTTTTTATATTTGGGTAGTGAGGCCTCTCTGGAAGTGAGCCAACTCCTTGTACTATGTAACTAGTTACATATTGTATTATTCTTAAGAGAACACCCTCTCTATGGTTTTTTCTGTATTGGGTTTTCCACGTACAAATCCAGTGTTTTGTGTTAATTTTCTTTACTACATTTAAATTATGTTATGTGATTGGTTCGTTAAAAATATTAATAAGTTCAAGGGAATATTGATTCACCCCTCCCCTCTCAGTATTCTGGATATTCAACAAGTGGTATTAGAGTCAAGTCCTTTGGAAGAGTTTAACAACTCGAAGGAGATTTGAAAAGTTGAACTTATGTATTTAAGTGAAGATCTTAGAAATATTCTTGAGGATCTTGAGTTAGTAGAATTGAAAATAAAGATCTAAAATAAAATGTCCAGCTTAGCAAATGAATGCATTGAGAAACTAAGAGATCATATTCAAAAGTTTAAAATAAGGCATGAAGAAGTTAGTGAAGAGCTTAAGAAAGCAAACAACACTATTGTAGATCTGAAAACCAAAAATGAAGACAATAAAAAGACCAAGGAGTATTTGAACAAAATGATGAAATGAAAATTAGAAGAATGCGAGAAGCTAAAGCAAGAAGTAACATCTCTTAAGGGAGATCTAGAGAAAGTGAAGAGACAAGAGAATAAACCTGAATCTGGTAAGTCTGAAAAGGTAACAGATGCAAAGAGTCTTGGAAACCAACAAGGATGCAAAAAATGAATTCGGTGAATGTTCTCAATCCAAATAAAATCACAAAGAGGATTCACCTCTGGGAAAAGTTGTAGACTCCAAGGAAGAAAAAGGTAAGTCTCCAGTCGAGAAACAAATAAGTATGAAAAACACCTTCTTTAATGGTTCTTGTTATAAATGCAATAAAGTAGGTTATAAAATACTAGAATGTAGAAGTAGCTTGAATCAAAATTCTAACTTATTCTCTAGTATATGTTATGCATGTGATAAGTATGGTCATAAATCTAATCAATGTAATACTCCAGCTATAAATCAAAATAGATATAATCACTTTAAAAGAAGATGTTATACATGCAATACTTTTAGACACAAAGCTAACCAATGCAAGCCAAGACAAAATCTAGTGAATATCAAGTGTTATAACTGTAATAAATCCAAACACATGGCAAATAAATGCAGAATAAATGAGGTTCAAAATCCAATCAAACCAGCAAAGAAGATTAATGTGGCGGACGTGAAAGATGAGATGAAGAAGATCTGGAGAAAGAAAGAGACTGCAGATCTATTAGCACCTAGCTCCAATGCGGGCACTTCATCCAAAAACTAAAGAGTTTGTGGCTTTGTCCAAGAGGAGCAATCAGAGAAATATTCTTGTCTCCTGCCAAAGAGTGTGAGGCCCTAGTACCAGTATATAAAAATGTCTGGAGGTCTAGCTGAAGCATAACGAAGTCATAACTCATCATGATGTCCACCATGTTATTATGAAACTCGTGGAAGTCGATGACAACTCACATGCATTTAATGTGAAGTGATAGAAGAAGGAATATAAGGAAAACTCTTCAAAAAAATTCATTTTACTGTAACATAAAGAAGCATTGTGAGTATTGAAGGTGATCAAGGCGATCAAAGTATCTAGGGTTTCTTTGATGAAATTGATCAGAGTTAACAATCTATTGAATTGGCAATCATGGCTACCCATGTCATTGTTGATGTTGCATCCAAGCCTCATCCAATATTCAAGAAGACTCCTTATAAAGCAATGAAAGTTGATCCGACTAGAGAATTCTCGAGCATACCCATTGGGGTAATTCTGGCAAAAGATATATGGTCCTTCATTCATGTCAAGCTAGAGAAATTCAGTCAGCATTTGAAAATGTTGGAGCTTTAGATAGACAAAATGATTAACAAGCGTGGTCAGGTAATACTTGAGTTTGCAACCCTAGTTGAGAAGAGACTAGATGCATGGAATGATTTTCCCAACTGTTGTTATGATGAAAAGTGGGTTAGGATAGCTATGAGTAGATTCCACGATGAATTTTTGTGGTTTGATCAAACCTATCTTATTACTAAAGATGTAATGAAAGCAATTACCAGTCTGAGTGATTCTGGAGAGATTCCTACTCTGAAATTTACAAAGATCAAAGATTTCATTGAGTTAACAAGTGCAACCTTTGATAAGTGGTCCTTGTCCATTAACTTCATCAAGAATTTCCAATAGTAAAGTACTTATTGATGATGGTTGAAAACAAAATTTATTTCACCAATAGGGATAACTCCATTCCAGCCATGATAGTGAATATAACTTATGAAATGGCAGAGATGAATAAGGATTTTGATCTCTATGAGATATTGCAGCAGCAGTTCAAAGAGAATATTGCATAGTGCAAGAAGAAAAAACACCCATTTAAATTTGGAATCCTAGCCCTATGCATTTTGTTTTACTTTTTACAAGAGGTTCCTGATCAAGGAAGAGTTTTGTGGTCTCCAGATGGGATTGTAGCTCATCAGATTGTAGAGAGATTGAATAGGTTCATCAGTGACATGGAAAGAGAAGACTTGTTTGAAGATTTTTTTTTTTAGTTTTTAGTTAAACATTCAGAGAAGGGAAAGGATATCAAAGGAAATAGTTGTTAAGTACAAAAATGACATAAATTTTATGCTTACAACTAATAAGTGATACATGAAAGAAGTTATGCCAAGGAAAGTTTGGATCCCACTGTTTGGATACAAAGTTATAGAGGAGATGATCAAAGGTATAGCTCAAGTTCTGTTATAGAGTCTAGTTGATGAAACTAAAGAACAGTTTGGCACCATGGATGAGAAATCATTAAAGGTTCGTACAAAATAGTCTAAGAAGGATCAAGAAAAGACTCTAAAGAAAGTAATTCAATTATCCATGGCTAAGGAAAATCTTACAAAGGAAGAGGTAACTGAGTTCAAGCATTTTAGAAGACTTGTTGGCTCATTCAGAGCCTCCAAAAAATTCACTCTATTGAAATATTCCTCATACATATCCCCAAAGAAGCCAAAAGAAGAAAAAAGGACAATAATACTTGAGTTCAAGGAGGAAGAGGAATTTGAGCAATGCCAGATACACGTCTAGAAGCCTACACCAAGAAATTCAAGAAACCTCTTGCTGCAGAAAACCTGTTTGAATCAATTACACAAGGAAAGAGCCCAAAAGAGGTAGGCAATCTTTATGTTGAGGTGAATGTTGAGGATAAAATAGTATAATCAAAGCTTTTCTATTTTATTGTGTCAAATTTGAAGCTACTACATAAAGCTACTACAAACTACATAATTAGAACTAGTCAAATTTCTAGAGAGGAAGAGCACTCCATTAAGGATCAAGTTTTTGGTTTTGTTGGTTCCATCTTGTCTAAAGAAGATAAGGCTAGTCTCATAGAAGCTTGCAAGATTGAATTGAGGACTAAGAAGTCTAGGCAGTCTTATGTTAGGAGAAATTGATGCTAATGAGAAGCTTAAAAATGAAATCATTGAAACAATAATATCCATTGCTAAGAATCTTGGTATGTTACCCTCTGTTAACTCTAGTACTCCTACCGATGAATCTAAGAATGTGTCTAATAATCTTGTTGACAACCCAATTAATAATCCTGTTGTTAGTCTTGTTGATGATACATTTGTTATGAATAATGTGATGGATGCTCCTAGAACTTTTGATGTTCCTCCAGTAAATCCCAAATCCAGAAAAGTTAAGGAAATTTAAGGCTCTAATGATCAAGATGAACAAATCATAGCTAAGCCTAAAAGGAATGAAACTGAGCCCAAGAATCAATCAGAAGAAAAGGTTGATAATTTGGTGAAGGAATCTAATGTGAATGTATCCGGGTCAGTGACAATGATCGGTACCAGCTCCAGTACTGTTGAAGATTCATGGAAGAAATTATTTACTGCACCATTAATCATTCAACCCATAACTTCATCTATATAGTCAGTTGATTTCTCAAATGTTGATCCGATTCAGAAACTCCAAGTTGGAGAAGCCTTTCTTTCATATGCTAGAATAGATTTTCAAAAAAAGGATAAAATTGGTGAGGAATTGTTGGAAACACTCCATGTCACGATGCTTGAATGTCAATTAAATCTAGACACCCCCAGTGCAGAAAAATGCAAAATGCTAATCAGCTTATTGAATAATCATGTTGATAAATTGAAGGAGAAATATGAGAGAGACAAAGTAGATGACCAAGAGAAGTTATTGCAAGAATTCAAGGGTAAGTGTGAGACTGCACATCTTCAACTCACACATCTTATCTCTCAAGGTCAATCATACTAGGAAAAAGGTGATATACTTTTCTCATACAACCTTCAGCGGTCGAATGCCACAAAGAGTATTTAAGATGAAATGTGTAGCACCCGCCAGCAAACCCCAAGGAACTCACACTAATAATCTAGAAATGGAATAAATGTTTTTTGTTTACTAATTAAGTTTCTATTTAATATTATCTAGGTAATGTGATTACAAATTAATACACTTAATCTTATCTTAGTTGAAATCTTAAACATTGATTGTCTAATTATGTTCTTGACATAAGGGAAAACATGATTACATAGTCTCTTATAGCTCCCTAGGGTATATTGACACCACCACATACTTAAATACTAACTTTATGATTCTTAATCCATACATTAGATTCCCAATCAACATGACAATGCATATATGCACTTATCGATCTAGCTAACATAATGCCTCCACACAAAGGTATATTATATAGGCTTCCCTATAATCTCTAATGAGTTTTACTATCCATAATACTTAGCAACTACCTAACTACATGTGGAATTAAACCTCTCTATGCACTAGCTCCTTCTAAGAGCCCAAATCATCAATCCTACAAGTCTGCATGCCTTAGCCTATCTAATTCCTTGGCACTTCATACTCTTACACGTTCATGACTTTAAATGACAGCTTCTATCATATGCACCATACTTACGATTACATATCCTCATGCTTACATGATTATAATGTATTCAACTAGATGATCTATCACACAATGCAATGCATAACCATCAACTCTCAATCTACAACATACATGCTACAAGATACTTGCACCTTAACATGCTAAGGACACTAGTACATATGGAGCAGTTTTTCGACGACCGTTCGTCAGAACTCAGACAACTAAACATCAGAATTCTAATGTATTTGTTCATCGCTATTTTTTCATTGGTGATTCCGATGACAGTATTCACATTGACATTCAGACAACACCACATCATAAATTTCTATGCACCCACGACATGTTTTTTTAACGAGACATCAAAATTCTGACCTCATTGCATCCTTTATCGCCGTAACCTTTACCGATGACCCTTTATTTATCGTCATAACCTTTGTCGATGCATTTTACTTTGCGAGTGTCCACAAGAATAAGTCTTACCGATAGCCTCATCGACTATCGGCAAGACAAGATTTCTCCATTGTCGCTAGGCAGCATGTTTGTTTGATGAGGAGACATCAAAATTCTGAAATCATTGCATCCTTTATCGGTGTAATCTTTGTTGATGACCCTTTAATGACGTAACCTTTGCTGATGCATTTTACTTTTTCCAGTTTCCATCAGGATAAGTCTTACCGATAGCCTCATCAGCTATCGACCAGACATGATTTCTCCATTTCCGCTAGTGTGTGTTTTGTTGATGGACCATCTTCAAGGAGATGTCAAAATTTTGATGATTACGACAACAGACAAGGCTGCAATCTGCGACATTTTTGTCTTCGTAGGTATGACAACATCATTAGTTGTCTTGTGGTGTTCGTTAGAATTCCGACCTTCCAATGACGGATGAAGCTGCATCCTGTGATGTTTTTATCATCGTAGGTATGGCAACATTGTCAGTTGTCTTGTGGTGTTCGTTGAAATTCTGACCTTCCCCAACATTTAAAAAAAAAATATTGACTTCTTTTGTCTACACCAATGACCCTTTATCATTGTAACCTTTGCTGATGTATTTTACTTTTGGCAGTGTCCATCAGGATAAGTCATACCGATAGCCTCATCGGCTATCGACAAGATAATATTTATCCATTGCCGCTAGTGTGTGTTCTGTCAATGGACTTAAATGGTGTAGATATCCCGATCACATGCTTCTACTTGTCGGTGTTACTATCAAGTTGACTTTTTCTGATTACAAAGGAATAATATCAGAAGCATTAATATCAGTGTGCTTACAAAGGATTAAGCACAGTAGGTACTTCATTATTAGGAAAATAAAGATAAAATAGCTACAAGAATGCATGAGAAGACTTATCATAAGGAATCATAATAGTAAATGCCAAAAATGTCTTGCAACCAGTACATAAAGCATTCATATATGGTCATACAGATAGTCATATTGTTGTTTAAAAATACTATCAAAGGAGGATATTATAAAGATAGAGACCTAGAACTCAGTATGCAGTGATGGATAATAGTGTAGGGTTAGGTATAGTCCTAGACCTTGTTTAAAGGCAAACATGTGATAATGTACATGCCTAAGGAAAACTCTACAAAATAGTGAGCATCAAGACTATCAAGAATAGGATTTAAGTATTAGGCATACACAACTCAAGGAGATAATGATTAACAAACAAAGCACTTACAAAGACATATCTAGTCATAAAAGATAATCATTTGAGTTAGAGACATGAGAATATTGTAGAACACAAAGTAGACAGTGCCATAATAAGGCGTACACTCCATTTCAAGGCTCCAAACTTAAGGGCAATATAAGGAAATTCCATCAATGCCAATTGTAGTCCATAAAAACCTTGTCGCAAAGCAAATCAAAGACAAAGTACAATCATAGAGAGATAAGAAGATCAAGTCTATCAAAGAAAAAAAAGAGCTCAAAGGAATTCAAAGATGTAATAGTCATAAGGCATGCACAGAGGCTCAACACAATGGTGATACAGTGTTGCAGACCAGAAATAAGGAGTGAAGAATAAGGATTGTGATAGAAATCAGGTTCTAAATACAGAGGCACATGACATTAAGTTTGAGATTAGACAATGCAACATGGAGATATGACCACCTTCTATGAGAAATTAAAGTCCAGTCATGATAGTATTTTTTACTAGATTGGACTACCATAAACATGCACATGGAAATGACTTAAGGGTGGGAGTTTTAGTTAAGTGAACTTCAAGTTAGAATGCAAGTTCTTAGTATCATTCATCGGTTCAAGCATTAGTTTTTTAGAGAAAATATGGATTTCTAAGTTCATCATCAGTTTGAGGCCTGAAAAGGTGGAGTTTTGAGGACAATTCATTAGTTAAAATCCCCTATAGGTCATACATGAGACAAGACAACTTTTAGATAATTTAATAGCTAAGTTATCGATTTTGGTACGCATACGGATACAGAATCAGGTACGGATTCATGGAATTGACAAAAAAAAATCCTTGGGTATGGGTATGGGTACATCCGTACACACACAGACACACACATATATGACATAAAATCTACTCCAATGAAATAGAATTAGTTGAGAGAAAATTTAATCTTGAATTTATTTAGTTTATGATAGATTGAAATAAAATCAAAGTAAACACTCATACAGTGAATTGCATAGATGCAGAAATTGATTTGATTAATGGTGCTCAATTAGGTCTTGAAACCCTCAGAAAAATATTGACAATACCAATTCTAGTCATGAAGATAGTAGGACGGAAAAATCTAGTGATAAATAATGTCACTATAACTATTGGAAGATCTCGGAGTTGATTACTAATCAATAGGATAACCAGTTGACCAATAAGAAAGCACTAATAGTAGTATCACATCCTTATGACAATATGAAGAAATCAATAAAAATAGAAATAAAGATCATATTGCACCAATGATGATAGGTTGTGTATATATGACAATTGGAATTTGAATAGTAGTTTGGTTTAGATCACACCCCTTACAAAAGGTTGCAGCATATATGAGATATCAATTTTAATTGTACACTTTGCAACCAACACTACTTTATTAATTTGCCCCAAAATTAGGCACAACAGATGATGAATAATCACTGAGGATCCATCCACCTAAGAAGGACCTTGGAGGAATCCAAGGGGAATCAGGCTCAGACCAAGACCTAGGCAGAATCCGAATCAGGATCCAGGGGTTTTAGTGAAGAATTAGTAACTTAGTTTAATAGTCAATTTCCAGCAGCTCCACCTCCTTTTATGCATGCTCTCTCTTCAAATTCAACCAAAAATAAACTCAAAATGAACAATGAATGAACAAAATGAGATAGTGCGTCTATTCTAAAACAAAATGAACAAATGTTAAGGAATGAATAGAGAAAGTATGTGTATTCTAGAACAAAATAAACTCACAAAACCAATGAGGCATGCATTCACTTATAATGGGGAACTGTCTCATAGAAGCATGTTCACAACCTGTTGTTGGTCATTTGGTGGAATTGATTATGTGTTGCATTGATTTTTTGTCATTGATTCCAACACTAGTTGTTTGGATACTTTCCCGACACCCTTCTAGTCTCGATAGGTTGAGTGGTTTCTAGTTGATTTGGATCCAACATGATATGGTACGCTCTGATATAGTTTGGTGATGGAATTGGCTTTTTCATGATACTCATTCTCATATTTGGTTAGTTGGTTTTGGTCTGATGATCGGATGCTATCCTACTTTCTTAGAAGCTTGGTTTCATGTTCCGGCAAGGGTTTCACCGATAGATCTTTTGATGAAGATCTTTGATGAATTGCATAAGTGGTGTTGGTGTAGCTTCTGGTGGAGTTTCAGGATGCTATTGGTGATCATGTTTGAGACTTGGTAGATGGAGATCATTATTTTAGCATGTGGACCTATATTGGGTCCTGGTTGATCTAGGTTATGGACCAACTTTAATGTAACGTGTGGATTGGACCTCTCGATGTATTTCTGGGATGTCTTATGTGTTGAATATTATTTGTTTGGTCTAAGGCTGACATGGTTTGTAATTATGTAATTGGTTTGTTATCTGGTGTTTGACCTAATTATTTATGGTTGAGGGTTTGTATATATAGATGTAAGATCTCATTGTAGATCATCATGGTTATGTTAAAGGTCATGGTCAAGGAATGTAATGTGCGAATAATGTGATATCATTTAGGAAGAGGATTTGGTTGATCAGTGGAGATCAAATTGGTTTTATGTACGAGAATTTAGTCCTTTACTATTGAGATTAACCGGAACTATACTCAGGCATAGGAGAAGCTATCTTTTGTAGTTCAAAACTTCTCCAGACTGTAGTCTAGAATTCTATGTAGTCAGTGAGGCTCCTTTTGTGATGAGTAGTACGCTCTAGGTTGTTGGCTTTCCTACAAGTGCAGGCCCCTCAATTGTAATTCACATACTTACTGCAGAAGTATTATCTGACAGCGGGTAGGCTTCCCACCATAAATTTTCCCTTTACCGTGTTTTCCACGTACAAATCTTGGTTTCATGTGGATGGTATTTATTCTATGATTATTATTTATGCTTAATTGGTTTAACTGCTATTTTGGTATTAATGTTTTGAGTTCTAGTATATAAGTTTTAAATTGCTAAGAGTTCCGGTAATCTATGACAACTGATTCACCCCCCCCCCCTCTCAGTTGTCTTCTAGTTATTTGAACTATCTAGCAATTGGTATCAGAGCTTTGGTCCTCTCTATAGAAAGCTTAACCGCTTGAGGAAGATCCTATGGTGACTAATAGTTCAAGTTCATCCAGTTCTTCTGGAGCTATCTTTCAGAGGGATATTCTAAGCCTTGATAGAACAAATTACATAGTATGGAAGATTCAAATGGAGACTTATCTGAGATGTCTTGGCAAGGAGATTTGGGAGATCACACATAATGGTGTCACACCTTATAATCCAGGATCTAGCAATCCTCCTCCAGCAAACCTAGACAAGGAGCTTGAGAATGATTGTAGAGCAAGAGAATACCTCTTGTGTGCTTTTTCTGATCAACAAATAATGAGATTAACCAACAAATCATCTGGAAAGACTATATGGGATAAGTTGGAGACTCTTAATGAAGGTGACCCTATAGTGAAGATTGATAAACTTGATGGTTACAGGGTGAGATGTGAAAACATAAAGATGGAAGAAGATGAAAGGATTACTACATTCATGGAAAGGGTAAATGAGATTGTTATAGGAATTCAATATTGTGGTGGAACTCTGAGAGTAGATGAAATTGTTTCTAAAGTCCTGAGAGCCCCCGACTTATAGAATGAAGACTACTTCTATTAATGAGTTGAAAACAATTGCTAATACATCTATCAACGAAGATACTTTGGTTGGGAAACTATTTCCTTTTGAGCTTGAAGAATTTGGACCTTCTGGAGCTGTGAAGTCTGAACCTTCTTTTCATGAATCTACATCTACAACCGGTAAGAAAGACTGGAAAGCTTTATATGTAAAGGAATTAGAAGATATGAAGAGAGAATATGATTTTTTGAGCAACTTGAAGCACTATTTGCTAGAAGAGTACCTAAAGGACCGGTAGGAAGTAAGTATGAAGGAAAAGCATGTTTTAAATGTTATGCATGTAATAAGATTGGTCGTTTTGCATCTAGATGTCCTGAAAGGAATTCAAGATTTGAAGAAAGAGTTAGAAGATCATTTAAGCCTAACCTTGGATATCAGAACAAGTATAAGTACAAGAAAAATAGAGACAAATCATGCTACATAGCAGATGAGGAAGGCATTACTAATTCTGATCACTAGTACATTCGGGGCTAATTTCTGATGGCCGATTGTCAGAATTGCAACTACTTTTCATCAAACTACCGACAAAAGTAGCTGTCAAAAACTCCTCGTTGGACTTGTCGACGATGCCTCTAACCATTAGAAATATGACAGCCCCATGGACTCTGTCGATGGTGGGCATGATCGCTCTTCCAGTCAAAAAAGTCGTCAGGCATACATCATCCTCATCGGATGTTTGTTTAGATTGCGTTAGAATGTTGACAGAAGTCAAAAACTTTGCACCAACGGGAATTTTGTTTGTCTTAGGGTTTTGTCATCAATCCATTAATATGCATTGACGACTGTCCGACAAGGAAGTGTCATCAAACATACAACATCCTTTTCAGATGTTTGTGTAGTTTGAGTCAGAATTTTGACGGATTCCAAAAACTTTGCACCGACGAGAACGTTGTTGGTCTGACGATTCCATCATCGGTGGAAATCTTAGTCTGCGTCATAATTCTGATGAACATTTATTTTTATTTTTTAAAATTATTATTATCGAGACGTAAAGCAAACCTCATTGATATGTACATCGAATTATATTCTATCCCCATCAGCTACCAATAGGGGGCATAGGTTTGAAGGTAATATGAGGTGCACTGGTTTCAAGCTAATATGATCAAGCGTACCATGGTTGAGATGGTCCAACTCCTAAGAGTACTGTATGAACCACTGAGTACTAGTAAACCTATTAAAAATGGTGCTGATAGGGAATTAGCTAACCCAAATAAAAGAGCCTTTAAAGCCAATCAGGGAGATGAAATGACTTTATCTACCTTATCTAAGTTAGTTGTTCTTGGGAGCTACCAAAACTTATCTACTATATATATACATGAAATGAATTTATCTACTATATATACACATATTTCTTATAAGTATATCCCAAATTGATAATCTCATATAAAGTGTCATCCTATGTCAATACATGACATATACCTATTGAATGACATGTATATATCTCATACTAAGTAGTCACTGTTAGGGTTCCCACAGATACTGAGAGGGGGGGTGAATCAGTATCTGACTGGTAATAAAAAAAAAATTAAGACAGAACATGCAGAACATAAAGTAACAGTATACTGGTATGCAAGAATTAATGTAATTAACAGAACCAAAAACATCCACATGAAAAGAACACCATAACACAAGATGTTTAATGAGGAAACCTGGTGTGGGAAAAACCTCGGTGGGATTTGTGACCCACAATATTCACTTACTGGCCAATAAGAGAATATTACTTACAATAGGGGCCTGCACATGTAGGAAAGCCAACTGCCTAGAGCGCACTGCTCAATAAGAAGTCACACTGACTTACAATGAGGATTATGCAAATCCAATGATCTGTACTACTTTACAATAGCATCTTCAATGCCAGATTCAGTACTGCTTCTTGCTCTGTTCTTTACATATACCCTTGACCTATAATTCGCACATTAGGTCTGCCTAATAATTTTCTTTATACTTCCTATCCATATCCTACAAATGTCTACAATGATCTCTTTTATATACAAGAGTCATTTTACAATTTGCCAAGTTGGCTTACAATAATAAACAAAATATTACATATCAAAAATCTTGTTGGCCTCTGTGCTGGTATACATCTTTTCTTCTATGCCGGTGCCGATGCCGGTGTAGAGTGATCTTGCTGATGTCGGTGCACTGTCTTGCTTGAATAATGCTTTTCTGGTATAATGTCTTGCCGGTGCCATAGGATTGCAAGGTTGCCTGTGTAATGCTTTGCCGGTATAATTTCTTGCCCGTGCCATAGGATCGCAAGGTTGCCATCAATGACAAAACCTTCAATCACACACAATGTCTCATTGGAGTGTCCATATGCCAACAATCTCCCCTTTTGGCATTGATGGCAACACTCATGAGAAATTTCAAAAAGATATCCAAAAATGTGTAGACCAAAAATGTTACCAAAAATGTGAGAACTCCCCCTAAGCATATGATCCCTGTGTTTTGAATTTTCTCATCCTACTACTCCCCCTTTGGCATCAATGACAAAGGTTAGTAGAGTTTGTAGTTGTACCAATCCATAACCTCAACCTTGTAGTTGGGTAGTTATTATCTGAAGAAGATCTCCCAAAATTAAGTTTATACCATCCATAAACTTCTTACTATCTTTTATTGTTGTCTCAGTTCTTTTTACTGTACCGGTGAGATACTGCAAGTGCTCTGCTGGTGTTTTGCTTCCCTGTGTTAATGCCTCTGAGATTTCCTTCCACAGAGATGCTAAATAGTCCAATCTTGGACTTAGTTTAGATCTAAAAAGTTTTGCCTTGTTTATTATTGCCTCTTTCTCTCTTTCCAATTTGAGCAACTCTTTCTCAAAATTTTCTATCTTCTCTTCAAAAACTGATAATGAATCAGGTGAGTTGACAAAATTGCCTGAAAGTTTATTTATCTCATCCTGTGCCTTGCTTATATTTTTGTCAATATCTACAGTCAAAAAGTTTGTTTTACATGTATCTTTATACAGGTTTTTGTACTCTTTTAACAAACTACATAGTTCTGGTAGAAGTGTGTCGAACTCCCTGTTACACTTCTTTATTCCTTCGTCAAAGAATTTATGTTTCTCTTTTTCTACAATTTCCTTTACAGATTCTACCTTTGTTTGCTCAAAATTTCCAGAAATATATTTACAAAGTGTATCCAACTGTCCTAAAGAATCTTTATTGTCTATATTACAATTAGGAGCTCTTGATTTCAAAAATGGGATTGAATCATCTATCGCTTTGTAAGCTTGTGAGCTATAATCAGTTCTTTTCTTGACAGATTCAAGTAATACCTCAGTCACATTTGATGGTGACCCAACAAACTGAGTACCGGTGGAAGTGACCAAGCTTGTATTGACCTCTTGTAGGTCTTTTTGTGTCTTCATTTCTTTAAGCACTGGTTTTCCTGCTTCAATTCTTACTGGTGGCATCTGTTCTAGAGCCTTTATCTCTTTTGGTTCCTCAGTTTGTGTTCCAGATTCCATCTTTTTCTCTGTATCTGCTATCGGTTGCTCTGTATTCCCTGTTACTGGAGGCTCTTTGGCTATACCTGATTTATCTGTTGTATCCTTATCTACCACTATGTTGATCTTCTGAGTATCAACATTCACAGTATATAGGACTTCGGGATTAGTATTGCCATCCCCTGTATCCATGCTCTCAGTTGCCAGTTGATCTTTAGTAGTTGTTGATTTTACCGGTGGAGTATTTAAAGGAGGTGGGGGTAAGTTGTCTCTAATCTTGATACTTGGTGGTCCACCAACTTTACCTTTCCCTTTGTCCTTCTGATATACCTTAATGGGCTTGGGATTCCTATATTCTTCTTGTTTTTCTTTTTCAACCAAGAATATATCCCAGCCATCTTTTGTTTCCTCTGAAACCTCTGTAACTCTACTTGCCATCAGTGAAATTTGCCGGTGTGCAGTGGAAAAAATTGTCTGATTGGCCTGAGCTATCAGATCATCAATTTCTTTAGGTGAGTTTACCGGATATACTGCAAGTAGTTTTTCTATTTTAATTTTCTTATCCAATTCAATTATTCCTTGCCTTCTGGCCTCAAGTCTTTTGTATAGTTCATCAGGAATTTCATTTAAGACTTGCATCAAAAACTTTTTATACATGTCCATGTGTAATATTACACTCTCCTCAACTTGCCCTTTCTCATCATCCCATAGGGTGTCATAAATTTTCCCTATGTTCTTCAGTTTACCTTCCTCTATGATTTCATTTAACAAAATTTCTAGAGGTGCCAAGTTAGTTGTGGTCTTTTTCTTTTTCTTAGGGGTCGGCTTCTTTTTAGGTGTGACCTTTCTGACTGGAGATCTCACAGCTTGTTGCTTCTACCTTGTCCTTCTAGGTGAAGGAGTGGTTGCCGGTGAGGGGTCTCTTTTCCTAACAACTCTTTTGAAAGTTGCTAGCATATCTCCTTCTGAGGAAGTACCTATCCGTGATAGATGAGCTTCAGGTTGTTGGGTTGCCAACTCATCTTCAGTTATGCCAGTTTTCTTTAATACATCTTCCTTTATGGCTTTTTCTTCTCTGGATCCTTTTCTCACAAATGCCTCAACCTTTTTCACTCTTTTCTTTGACTAAATTTGACTTTCTATGGTCTCAGCACTACCAAATACTTCTTCTTTAGGTTCATTGGGGGCTTCCAGAAGTGCTTTGGCGCAAGTTTCCACTATGTGGTCATCTGTTTCATACCCCATCTCTGTTACCCAGATTGTCCTAGGGATGACTGCTTCCATCCATATTTCATCCTTTTTTATTACAAAACATATATCATCCTTGTATTTGTTGACAATTTCCTGTGATAGTCTGATTCTTTTGTTCATTCTAGCCTTTAGTGCTTGAAAATACTCATTGATATTATTTTCCTTGTTTTTACCCATGTTGTTGAATAAGTCTGATAATTGTTTTCCTACCGGTATGTCAAATCCAAAATCTTTGTTTCCTATACTAGGAACTTGTTTGGTTATATGTAGCATTAAGCATTCTTGATTTTCCCTAAGTTATCAATCAACTCGTCTTTTAACCATTCACATACATCAATTTTCACATTTTCTTTTACCATATCATGAGCACTCTTAATGCATAAACTGGAAACTGAGTTAAGTCTATTTGCATGAGTTACTTTGTACCCTAAAATCATGCTAACAAATCTAACATTTATATCGGTCACATCAATAACCCTTAGAGACCTTCTGTCTGATGTTGCACCAATTAAGTTCATTACTAGCTCATTGGAGACCTTCTTAGTCTTGTCGGGTCTATTACTGGTGGAAGGTAACCTTGTTACTGCTTTCACAGCTTCCTTAGTGATTTTGTGAATTGAATCAAGCCAAAAGAATGAACCATGTACCCTGCTTAAAACTATCCTAGCCACTTCCTTGGGAAATTCAGGAATGCAGAGGATTTCAGTGAATCCTAGGGTTTCAACAACTTTATGTTCAGGTTTCACATTTCTGGAATTGTCACATATAACAGTCCTATACATGTTTTTAATTTCTTCATCACCTAATTCCTCTATGTTGCAATGAATATACATTCTAGGATCTTCTGCATAAACGACACCTTTTGGAATTTGGGAAAAAGCACCTGTATTGTCATCTTTCTTAGCTACTTCGGGAACTAGCTGAAATACGGACCTAGGGCATTTTATAACCTCGACTACTGTAGGGTTTGCTATGAATTCAGGTGTAGAGGAGGATGCCATGATGATAAATACCTTTTTCTGCCTTTGGATGGATTGATTGCTGAAATGCTTTGCCTCTTTGCTCGGAATGCCTTAGCTCAGAAATCTTTGCGCTCTCTAAAAGTTTGAAATCACGGTGAAATGAAATGGAGCCAAAACCTTATTTTATAAAGTCTTTTCTACTATCTACCACATTAATTGCTTGCCGGTAATGTATTATCTTAACTTTATTTGCCGGTAATGAGTGTTTTTCAACTTCTTTTCTCTAACCGAGGGAATAATAGCACAAGTGTCATTAGATTTCCAAACCCTCAAGATAATTTTTTTCAATTAGATGAAGAACTTCCTGCCGGTGGAGCACTGCTCTGTCTTGCTGGTGGAGCATCACATTGTCCTATCGATGGAGCATTTGTTGGTTCTACCGGTGGAGGAGTATTCCCAATATTTAGATCACCTTTTCTAATCCATTGCTTTGAGAATTCTTGCTTAACCTCTTCAACCTTTTCTTTACCTTTCAAGCTAGTACTTTTGTTGTCTACCGGTGTACCTTTACTTCTACAAAATTTAGCAATATGACCAATCTTGTTACATGCATAACAAGTTACATTATTTTTCTGAATAGCTTTCCCATAACCTATGTTGGTTTGTTTTCTGCATTGATTTGATAAAAGTCCAAATCTTCCACAAACATAACATCTTACATTCATTCTGCAGTTTTCAGAGTTATGACCAATTTTGTTGCATTTGGAGCATTGACCGGTGGGAGGATTGATATTCTGATAATTTCTAGATCTACATTCATTTTCCCTATGACCATATTTATGATAGTTAAAGCATTTTCCATTGAATTTCTAAGTATTAGGAGGTCTTACCAGTTTGCTGTGATCCTAAGTATTTGCAGTACCGGAGCTTTCTCCAACTTCAAATCCAATTCCAGAAGTGTCACCTTTGGGTTTTTGATTCTTCAATAAGGTACCAAGTTCTTCTGAGCTTTTCTTGAATTTTTCTTTGTGTTAATTTGCAGTTTCCAATTTCCTTTCCAAGATTTCTTTTTGTCTCATTAGTTCATTCGAGTCATTCTGAGTATGCATCAGATCTGTCTTCAACATGTCATTCTCATAGCTAAGTGTTGTGTTCTCATTTGCTGCATCACTTAGTCTTCTGGTCAATTCTTCTTCATTCTTCTTTCTGTCCTCAATCTCTTTGTAAAATCTCATAGTCATATCCTACATTTCATTTTTTGTTGTCATGATCTCTTGTTTCAACTTGCTTATCATATCATTAAGTGATTCCTTTTCATCATTCTCATTTTGCAATTTTTCACAAAGTTCTCTTCTCTTATTTCTTGTAACAGTTTGATTTTCTTGAAGTGCCTGAATAATATCCTGAGTTTCTTTTAAATCATCTTCTAATTTGATATTTTTCAACTTCTCTGCATCATAGTCAGTAAGAGCTCCTTCAAGTTGCTTCATCAGATTTTCCATCTTTACCGGTGTCAAGATCTTCCTCAAGTTGTTAGGCTTCTGAAAATAGAGGACCAGGCTCTAATACCAATTGTTAGGGTTCCCATAGATACTGAGAGGGGGGGGCTGAATCAGTATCTGACTGGTAATAAAATTTTCTTAAGACAGAACATGCAGAACATAAAGTAACAGTATACTGGTATGCAAGAATTAATGTAATTAACAGAACCAAAAACATCCACATGAAAAGAACACCATAACACAAGATGTTTAATGAGGAAACCTGGTGTGGGAAAAACCTCGGTGGGATTTGTGACCCACAATATTCACTTACTGGCCAATAAGAGAATATTACTTACAATAGGGGCCTGCACATGTAGGAAAGCCAACTGCCTAGAGCGCACTGCTCAATAAGAAGTCACACTGACTTACAATGAGGATTATGCAAATCCAATGATCTGTACTACTTTACAATAGCATCTTCAATGCCAGATTCAGTACTGCTTCTTGCTTTGTTCTTTACATATACCCTTGACCTATAATTCGCACATTAGGTCTGCCTAATAATTTTCTTTATACTTCCTATCCATATCCTACAAATGTCTACAATGATCTCTTTTATATACAAGAGTCATTTTACAATTTTCCAAGTCGACTTACAATAATAAACAAAATATTACATATCAAAAATCTTGTTGGCCTCTGTGCTGGTATACATCTTTTCTTCTATGCCGGTGCCGATGCCGGTGTAGAGTGATCTTGCTGATGTCGGTGCACTGTCTTGCTTGAATAATGCTTTTCTGGTATAATGTCTTGCCGGTGCCATAGGATTGCAAGGTTGCCTGTGTAATGCTTTGCCGGTATAATTTCTTGCCAGTGCCATAGGATCGCAAGGTTGCCATCAATGACAAAACCTTCAATCACACACAATGTCTCATTGGAGTGTCCATATGCCAACAGTCACTCATTATTATATATTCAACATATATTCAAAGATGATAATCATGCATTCTGGACTACATGAATAGCCTCTTTAATAAGATAAATCACATGTACAAGGTTATTGGGTTGATCGAGTCCAATAGAAAAGTACAATAGGTAAAGATAGTGTATATATATCTCATACTAAGTAGTCACTCGTTATTATATATTCAACATATATTCAAAGACGATAATCATGCATTCCAGACTACATGAATATCCTCTTTAATAAAATAAATCACATGTACAAGGTTATTGGGTTGATCGAGTCCAATAGCAAAGTACAATAGGTAAAGATAGTGTATATATATCTCATACTAAGTAGTCACTTGTTATTATATATTCAACATATATTCAAAGATGATAATCATGCATTCCAAACTACATGAATATCATCTTTAATAAAATAAATCACATGTACAAGGTCATTGGGTTGATCGAGTCCAATAGAAAAGTACAATAGGTAAAGATAGTACTAAAAATAATGTTACTAGCATATTAAAAGAAAACATAAATGCATTATGACCACCCACAAAACACTTGATATAAAATAGTTCCAACTTTTCTTTTGTTTAAGTAACTAGGGTATTTGAATTTAAATTTTGGTATAATTTTTTTTTTTAAAAGGTCGTCTCTCCTCCTATATAGTTCAACATGCCCACATGTTTACTCCTAAAAAATTTCAACTCATTTAGATATCTTATTTTCTAGTTATGAAATTCATCTTGGGACCTATGGGTTATGGGCCCATAATATACTTAAGTGAAGTTAGCATAAACCATATCAATTATGTTCAATTACATCAATCTCCACTTGGAGTGTTTAATATACATATCATCAATGATTACAATACTTATTTCAATATACATTTGAATTGAAACTTGCAAGAATAGATGAAAGAGAAAGAACATGTGTTAAGGGAGGTGGAAGTGCTCTCCAAGGTGATCATGAATTGATTCCATCGGTCCCAAACAGTGGTTTGTAATGCCACCCGACCATGTGGAACCCTTAGGTCCACCCCATCATGCTTGTGGAGATAGTTCCAAATAGTCAATCAAAGTATACAAGGGGGGTGATAGGCTTAAACATGCCATACACGATGCATACATGACACAAGTAATGGAACAATATAGTACAACATCAATAGAGAAGGATGATACCAAGTCATGAATCCACATAGGGTCACTACTTTAAAACTACACAAGGCATTAGATTCTAGAGTGCAGTGGAGGAAGTGTCATCGTATGTCTCTTCGCACAAGTCCCAACGCTCCATGTGTGGGCTTTCCTTTCATTGTATGTGCTCATGGGGATGCACCATATGGAACCAAGCATTCTCTCATATGGACAAGAATGACAATCACACAATCCCTATGCTACATGAGTGGGTATGTCTCTTTGCACAAGTCCCAACGCTCCATGTGCGGGCATGCCTTTCATCGTATGTGCTACATTGGGACGGACCATATGCAACCAACCATTCTCTCATGTGAACAAGAAAAATGATCACATAATCCTTGTGTGAGTGGGCATGCCTCTTCGCACAAGTCCCAATGTTCCATGTGCGAGCATGCCTTCCCAAAACACCCTTGGTGTTGTGATAGCCCTCAAGGCGTGCTCAAGGAACCAATTTTATTGTTATTTGTTTTAACCCAAGTCTATTGTTATGTTATTACTTTTTTACAAAACTCCCCAAACATGAATGCCAAGTGCACCAGGTATGCTGATGGACGAGGGACAGGAGTGGGAGTCACTCCCTAATCTCACTCTAGGACTAAGCTCATGCCATATCTAAATGCAAGACATATCAAATACATCATCGGTGGAAAGATGAAAAAATACATTTTCATACATAAGAAAGACATGCTAAATTGGGCACAACACCAAGAGAGTGGATTCTCTTCTTGAAAACTCAACTCTTCTTGTTTCACCTTCCTTCACTAGGCTTCACCAAGATGCCCAAATAGAACTATCAACCTCACCAACTTGTTCCAACACTTCCTAGGATCTCTACATACCCTATTAGACTTTACCCAATAGGATTCACTTACCCTATCAATTGGTTCACTCACAAACCCTTACCCGGGTCCCTAAATAGGCCAATCCCTAGTAGCCCTATTCAGCGGGTAATCTAACCTTTACTCAAAATAATCCCAAAACACTTGAAAAAAACATTATATATCTGGATACCCTTTTGGAAGTTACAAAGCATATGTGAAAATAAACTATGGGTCTTTTGGACAAAATACTCAGACCAGCACCCTACTACACACCAACTAGGCCCAATTAGCCCTCTTTTGCAAAGAAAGTACCAACAAATGGTACGACCACAAATCCAAACCAGAAAAAATTCTTGAAAAATGTTCCAAAACCATATATTTCCCATGTTTCAAGACAATACACACTCATTTGATAGGTTAGATACTAAACCCCCCTTTTTAGGCCTAAAAGACTAGGGCCTCCTTGTTCAAACCCCAAAACTCACTTCCAGATCTTGAAACTTGGTATTCACCATGAATTTACCATCCCCTAAAACTATTTCACATAGAAACACTACCTCCTTAAGATAGATCTTATACTGCTATACTCATGCCTCCATTTTCATGCTTTTCTTCACTCAATCTCTTACCCTAGGGTATCAACACTTCATCACCATGTTATTTCCTGCACATGTAAGGTTAGAGACACACATAATACAATATTATTTACCCCTTACACAAGAAAAAACAACCACATAAAGTGGAACGGGTCACATTTGCATTGTGACTCTCAAAACTCCCTAAAACAATCACCTACAACAAATTTTAGAATAGCCAATAGAAGTATATCAGATTTGAATGTAAAACCTTCAGTAATAGTATCAAATGATATTAAAAACACTCCTCTACATTTCCAAATCCATTTCCAATAAAAAAATGAAGCAAAGAAGAAGAGTTTCAGACCAATAAAGTGCAGGTTTTAGAGAAAAATTGCAAGGAAAACCTTGTATTTTTATTGCCAAACCCCAAACTCTTACAATCCCAAGAAAATCTGACCCTCAATCTCTTCATTTTGGATAATTCCAAACATATTTAAACCTCTTCCCTTCATGGAAACCAAAAACCAACTATTAACCACCCATACAACCACTTTTGGGTTTTTACAACTTTAATTTATTGTCAAATTGACACTTTTAGTTGTCAATTGACAAGTTTTTAACCTTTTTCCATCTTGACACTTTCTAATTAACTTTATTACATTAATATTGGATGGAATATTGGAAGACATGTGTGGGACCCCTGCAAACCCCATAGAAGCATTTAGAAGCCATAAAAAAGTGCCATAGACCAAATATTAATGAATGTCCTAAGGGTACCAATTGTGACAATCACAAGTTTACCAATGATACTGCCTACTCAAGCAAGTTGTGTTTGGAAACCCCACTAGGTGTGTATATGTAATGGTAATGAAATGTCCTAAGAGTAGCCCTCACACCAATATGCACAAACCTTGGTGTCACAATGATGTTGGTGTGGCCTTGGGCCAATGGTGGTTGACTGTTACAATTATGACAATGATCTCAAACACAATTTATGGTGTTTATAACTATAATGTCCCAATCTACTTGTATATATTTTCACAAAAAAAATAAAAACCCAACCATAGCTATTAATAAGATTTCCCCATAAAATGCATGCAAAACATATCATCATTGATAGGATAACTGACTTGCATTTAGTAAGAGACCTCAATGAGTGGAGTTTCATGCTGAAAAGAGTACTTGCAATAAAGATATTGAAATCAATGAGACATTATGCATTCAAAAATCCACAAGGAAGATCTAATATTTATGAATGAAATTGCAAATCAATCTAAGTTACATGTTTGATATCTTACTTATATCATGGCAACATAAAATGTATATATGCGCTCGACATACCTCTTTGCTTGTTTATTTCAGAATGTTGCTAGGAATTAATAGGTGAATGATACATTGATCTACACATGAATCACTTGTACTTTCTTGATACTTTCATCCCTTGGTCGAGGCCGCGTACCCCCTTACACTTGAATATTGTTTCCACCCTCATGATTACTTGAAGTCCATGCTCAAATCAAACTAAATGATAATAGTTAGTACAAAATAGTGACTATAGCCAAGGAAGCCCAAATTTACTCATACTCAACATAATAAGAAATAACTAAATCATCTGGACCATTATTCATAACATAACCTCTTTTTCACATCATGGAAGGCCAAAATTACAAGGATCACACTTCTTCGAAGGAGCCATTGTTCAGAGCCACCAAACTATCAACAAGAGTAGAAGCTATTAGGATCATACAATTTTAGGACATATAAAGAGTTGAATCAGAAGCAAGATCATGAAGCATACAATAGAGAGGTATTCATGGAATAGACATCTGAAAACATCTCATTCATGAAGTAACAAAATGCTAAAGAAAATGACAAGTAATGAAAAAACTTACAAGGATGAGGCATATTCATAACTTTTGCAGTCCCGCCATGGATATCAACACTAGAAGCAACTCATATTGTCAGTGTACATACAAGAAAATCTGGGAGTTCATTATACCCAGCAACTTGTGGTGTTGTTGTTCATGTTGGCTCTGTTGGACCCTGCAATTAAGATTCAATATACATTGTTCAATAAGATTAACTGTGCAACATAATGAAATATTGAAAAGTGTGTTATCTTGTTGAGCTTTGCTTGGTTTCGAGAATAGTTTAATATTCTCTACTTAACAGGGCCAACCATGTGAAGGTGGAAGCTCATTTGGCCCCTCCCCCCCATAACATCACTCTAAATTCCCTGTTAACATCTTATAACATTCATTCAGTCATTCTTTCTACCATTAATAAAATATAACATTCATTCATTAATATCACATAACGTTCATTAACACATAACATTGATTAACATTAATTAACATGCAACATTCATCAATATTAATTAACACATGTCATCCATAACCATTAATTAGCACATAATTACATTCACTAACACATAAAAATCAGTCATTATCAAATAAGGGCGTGTGCACAAAGATGGTGGTCAGAAAAGTGGACACCACCCAAAAAAAACTTGGAATAACAGGTAGCGTGTATGTGGTTTTAAAATTTCAAATTCCCGCGTACGCGCTTAGGTTTGTTCTTCTCGAGCCTATAAAAGGTAGCGCGTACGCGCCAAGCTTAGGAAACTGAGCGCATACGTGCTACACCTAGGAAAATTAGTGCTTATGCACTGCTTATAGGAAAATGAGCACATACACACTAATAATCCTAGTAAAACCACGTACGCGGTGCCTGATGAAAAAAGTTTTTAAAAAAAACTGGGTCCTCATTTACCCAAAAAGCACGTTTTTAACTTTCTTTTTTTCCCATTTTTTAAGCTAAACCATGAACGGGGTGCGAAATTTGTCCTCAGGCTATGGATCAAGGTTAGTTTTTGTTTTTTTTTGTCTTTCTTTCTAGTTTATGCAATTTGTTTTACATTTTGAATTTAATTTCATTAATTTTGATTAGGTTTTTTCATTTTTTGTTTCAAAAACCAGATTCTTCTAATCCAGAACAAGAACAACCAAATGCACCTCCTGAAAACCCACAAGAACAACCAAATGCACCTCCTAAAAACACACAAGAACAACCCCCAATTCCTCCTTTTGACAGCACAGCTGAAACACAGGAAGAATTAATTAATCAGTTAGGGCAAAATACATCCAAAATCAATAGAAAGATTGTAAAATTGAAAACTTTTGAACTTGACCATCATCAATCCCTCACCACTAGCCTAGAAACATTAGCTAGTGGTGCCATAGCTATTTCCACTGAAATTACCAAATGGGGAAGCTTTAGGGATAGGTGTCGTCAATTCTATGCCAATGGGCTATCATACGATGGAGTTAAAAACAAAAATATTTCTAAATAACAAATATGTGCCCTTTTTGTTGACCCCAAAACTGGTCAGTCATTACCTCCTAATGCAAAGAGGTTTCCCATACATTGGTGTACCAATGTGCAAATGAAGAATCTTTTTTGGCAAAGGTGGTGGATGGTCTTTGATGATCCACCTTGTAATAATTATGAGGTGCCATTATATTTTTTAAGAAAAATATATTGTGAGTTTGTGCTCAATGTGCACCCAAATTATTTTGACATGAGAGAGTTTCATGGTAGAGGTGGTGGCTCTGCCCAAGATAGACCTGGAGCCTGTAGGCGATTAGCCGCGGAGAGTCGCCACCCCCTAGCACCCAAACCCAAGGTGCATCAGGCTGTCCCATTAGAGCTGAAAGAGTCGGTGGAGCTACAGACTCTTCAGGTGGCCACAGCATTGACTGGTGCCATCATCCAACATGGAACATCATTAGCACACCCTATTGTATTGGATGATGAGCCGTTAGAGGGCGACAAAGAGCCCATCGAGCATATGTGTGTTAGTTGCTTAGGGATATGCTCGGGGATAGATGATGCAGCCAATGCAGATGGATACTCATATCATCTATGCATGATTTGCGGTTGTAGATGTTAGGCTCACACGGTTGAGGATGCCGTGCTGACAGATGAGTTGATGGACATGGTGTTTGCCCATGAGCCACAGACACAGGTGTGTTGATTTGAATTCATAACATTTTATTTATTAGTCACTTTAATTTTGTAATTACATAAATGAATTTTCATTTATACATTGATTTAAATTGAGACAAATAATATGATGAATACTAAGAGGGGGGGGTGAATTAGTATGCCAAAAATCACTGCACTGAAACACTTACACAGTCTAAAGATAAACCGGTAAAGTAGTCTAACAGTCAAACCGGTTACCACACATGCAAACCAAAATGCGAATAAAGCATTCACCCACAAAAGCAATACAACCATAACACAAGATATTTGATGTGGAAACCCAACTAGGAAAAACCACGCTGAGATGGAACTCACAAGTCACTATCTGCAGAATAGAAACTAGACCGGTTAAGGTCAGACCAGTTAAGGTCTTACAATGTTCTTCACCAGAACAGATCCTGTTAGGAATCTCAATCTCTGTTAGGAGATAAGTCTGATTAAAGACTACCTTGTTAGAGGATTTTAGTATCACATGTGTGAACTACCTTGTTAGAGGATTTTACAAAGGCTTTGAGGCCTACCCGGTTAAGGGTTACAGACTTGTCAAAGATGTGAGTAATCAACAAGTGTTTGATCTATCTAATAGCACAAACTACTTGGTTAGATCCAGTATTGCTCACAGCTAATGCATTCCAGCATTACTTCAGTCTTCTCTCTCTCTCACAGTTACAACTTGATCTTCTCAGATAAGATCATTCTTAACTTCCACCTTAAACCCTAGCACGACATTAACCCTTTCAGCAACAACTTAAAACCCTAGACATGATGTCCTTTTAAAGGAATCTGATTTCATGTCGGTCCAATAGGATTACATTACAATTTCCTAGGTTTAATGCATCTAGACATACTCAGTAACACGACACAAAAAGCACCATCAATGTGTCAACACCATCAAACAATCGGTGGATTGGTAACTCATCACAAAATGCCGGTTGGTAACTCATCACAGAGTATTACCGGTTCATACAAAATACTGGTTGCTGGTTTGACAAAAATGAAGACTGGTAAGAATGTGTTGTGCTGCTTTTCTCCCTTGTACCACTTGGGATATACGAACCACTTGGGGTCGACATGCCGCTTCAAACCGGGAAAAACATTTTGCAAAATCACCACTAGTCTAAAGACTAGTATACAACATACTGGTTGGAACAAATACCAGTTGAGCTTGAGCTCATACATATAAAGGGGATCTCAATACAAGTGTGTGTCCATCAATGAAAATCACAACATAAACAACAAAAATGCCAACATAATATGCATTTCAGGATGCAGCAGCGGTATCCCATACACCTCCCCCAGTTACCACAGCTGCAACTTCGACGCCTAAGGTATAAATTTTGTAACATGTTAAAATAGACTAGTACACTTTGAATTCAAAAAAATACAAGATATA
Source organism: Cryptomeria japonica (assembly GCF_030272615.1). NCBI lineage: Eukaryota > Viridiplantae > Streptophyta > Pinopsida > Cupressales > Cupressaceae > Cryptomeria > Cryptomeria japonica. The sequence goes on along the minus strand of NC_081413.1, from coordinate 336,287,264 downwards.
CTAACTATCTTTAATGCTTGGTCCAATTTCTGGTTTGTAGGTGTTGACAGGGGACGAAATGTCCTCGATTGATGACATCATGCTGTCGGCGATCGATTTTGGCCTACAAGGCTATACGGTATCATATTTTGTACAACTCTTCTTATGTATTGTTTTGATGGAATATGCAAGTCATTTCATTTTAGATTTTTAAAATTATGTTTAATTTATTATCTGTACTAATATCTCATGTTAATTTTCTATTTTTAGGGCACCCCCTCCGTGTCTAGAGCTCGTCCGAAGAAAAAGAATATCTCGAAGACGCCAAAACATGTGAAGAAGGTAATTGAACACATTTTTAGTTGTACAATTGTTTGAAAATGTTGAAATCAAGTATTAGTTGGGGTTTGTAGATTGATTAGTGTTTTTTGTCTATTTTACATGTACAGCGACCATTGAGCTTTGTGGATATGTTGAATGCACCTGATTCACCCGCGGATCAAGAGAGGGTGGAGGTATGTATCTCTACTTTATTTTCTTGATTTCATGATTATATGCACGCGTACATGTGAACTTGTGATATATTATAATCTTATAATTTTTTCATACAGGAAATATCCATACCTATTTCGTCAATGGTGAACCCTCCTCCTTGCACTGGAGAAGCATCTCATGATCCAGTACACTTTTGTTTGATATGTAAAATTAATTGTTTTCAAGCTTCAATACTTATCATTATATTAATTGTATTTAACATTTGTACATTTTTTGTATAGGTAATAGCGTCAATTTCTACATCGATGGTGAGCCATCCTCAATCCATTGGAGAAGCATCTCAGGCATAGGTACATCATTGTTCTCTATATTATAGCTTTTAAGTGTTTTTGATATATTTATGTTAGTACATTGTATTAATTGTACATTTAATCTACAATAGACTCCTTTGCGGTATGACCATAACGTGGATCAATTTAAGTATGTCTTCAAGAAAACTCCTAAGAGTGACAAGGAGAGGAGAGTGAAGACATTAGCTCCTGGATCAGCCGATGAGGTAATCTACATTTCAATTGCAAAGGAATTAAAGTTAAATGCATAGTTATGATGTCAATTGTGAACTATTTTCTACAAAAGAATTCTAACTTGGCTTTTGAATTGTGGTTTTGCAGCCATCTACAGAGCCACATACTGCACCGAAAAGGCTTGATTTTGATGATCCACCACAAGTTTAGGATCATATAGTGTTAGTTTTGGTCATAGAATGACCAATACATGTAGATATATTCTACATTTTTATTGTATATCGATTTGGACCTGGCATATGCCACATTTTTGTAATACTTGTATTGACTTGGCAGACATGCCTTTTTATATATATATATAAATATCGATATTCGATCCAATAAATGTGTAATGAGTTCATTATTTTGTATTCATTGTATTTTGTGGTTGTCCTTTTATAAATTTAAATGAATATTTGCATATGTAATCAACAATATGAATATAAACAACAAAAATATATGATATAAAGCATTGCAATCGTGGAATATGATTTGATAAAATTTCTAAAATGTTGAATTAACCCTACAAAACTCCTTGTATTCAGTTCATTATTGTGTATTCATTGTATTTGGTGGCTGCCCTTTTATAAATTTAAATGAATATTTGCATATGTAATTAACAATATGAATATAAACAACAAAAATCGACAATATGAATTTAAACAATAATGTGTTTGGTGCGAGAGCACCCTCACACTCGTAATGGTCAAATTTGATTCCTCGTGTGCACAAACTGATGTTGCGAGCACATCTGGGTGGGCATGTTTATGCTAGGCATGCCCTTGTCATGTATCCCAAAGCACCAGAACGTCGAGAGTCATACCCTACTGGTGAGATCTCTCAAGTGCCCTGAGTCCAAAAAATTGTCAAAATTTGATGGACTGTTTCTTTCAATCCATGACACATACAGTCGATCTGTTTGATCCCGTGGGGTTGCGTGAGGCTCCTCTACAATGGCCTATCTTGTTTTTTGACGACTCAAAGCCATTTTCAATTAGTAGCATTTTTTCACCTGCTCAAAAAACCGTCAGGTGCTTGCAAGGAAAAGTTGCAAGATTGGCTAGAATTGATTAAGTTTCTCATGTGCACAAACCGACATCACGAGCGTGTCCGTGTGGGCATGTTTACACTAGGCATGCCCCTGTCATGTGTCCCAAAGCACCAGAACGTCGAGAGTCATACCCTACCGGTGAGATCTCTCAAGTGCCCTGAGTCCAAAAAATTGTCAAAATTTGACGGACTGTTTCTTCCAATCCACAACACATACGATCGATCTGTTTGATCCCGTGGGGTCATGTGAGGCTTGTCTACAATGGCATATCTTAGCTTTTGACGACTTGAAGCCATTTTCAATTAGTAGCATTTTTCCCCTGCTCAAAAAACCTTCCGTTGCTTGCAAGGAAAAGTTGCGAGATTGGCTAGAATTGATTCTGTTCCTCATGTGCACAAACCAACATAGTGAGCACATCTGGGTGGGAATTTTTACATTAGGAATGCCCTTGCCATGCATCCCAAAGCACCAAAACGTCGAGAGTCATACCCTACCGGTGAGATCTCTCAAGTGCCCTGAGTCCAAAAAATTGTCAAAATTTGATGGACTGTTTCTTCCAATCCATGACACATACAGTCAATCTGTTTGATCCCATGGGGTCACGTGAGGCTCTTCTACAATGGCCTATCTTGGTTTTCAACGACTCAAAGCCATTTTCAATTAGTAGCATTTTTTTGCCTGCTCAAAAAACCGTCAGTTGCTTGCAAGGAAAAGTTGCAAGATTGGATAGAATTGATTATGTTTCTCGTGTGCACAAAATGACATTGTGAGCGCATCCAGGTGGGCATGTTTATGCTAGGAATGCCCCTATCATGCATCCCAAAGCACCAGAACATCGAGAGTCATACCCTACCGGTGAGATCTCTCAAGTACCTTGAGTCCAAAAAATTGTCAAAATTTGACGAACTGTTTCTTCCAATCCATGACTCATACAGTCAATCTGTTTGATCCCGTGGGGTCACATGAGGCTCCTCTACAATGGCCTGTCTCGGTTTTTGACGACTCAAAGCCATTTTCAATTAGTAGCATTTTTTTGCCTGCTCAAAAAACTATCAGTTGCTTGCAAGGAAAAGTTGCAAGATTGGCTAGAATTGATTATGTTCTTCGTGTGCATAAACTGACATCGCGAGCATGTCTGGGTGGGCATGTTTATGCTAGGTATGCCCCTATCATGCATCCCAAAGCACCAGAATGTCGAGAGTCATACCTTACCAGTGAGTTCTCTCAAGTGCCCTGAGTCCAAAAAATTGTCAAAATTTGATGGATTGTTTCTTCCAATCCATAAAACATACGGTCGATCTATTTGATCTTTTGGGGTCACATGAGGCTCCTCTACAATGGCCTATCTCATTTTTTGATGACTCAAAGCCATTTTCAATTAGTAGCATTTTTTTGCCTGCTCAAAAAAATGTCAGTTGCTTGCAAGGAAAAGTTGCAAGATTGGCTAGAATTGATTATGTTCCTCGTGTGCACAAACTGACATCGCGAGTGCGTTCGGGTGGGCATGTTTACGCTAGGCATGCCCCTTTCATGCATCCCAAAGCACCAAAACGTCTAGAGTCATACCCTACCGACGCAATGTAGAATTTGCTTGACAACTTTTTTGACAATTTTTGCTCAAATTGTATCTAGTCTCAATCTATCACCCCTATGACCCGATAATGACTCAAATAATTATCCATGATTATACAAGAATCAAGAATGCTCATGATTGACCAGGGACACATCACATATACTCAAAACATAGTCACAAAATATTAACACACAAAATAGTCACAAAACATTGTCACATATTATTCAAATCAGCTCTTGGCTATTTGATTATACAAAAAATTGTCTTACAAATAATCTCATGGGATTTTATACAAAATTTGG